>NC_139845.1:1872939-1937939 GCF_963691815.1 Echiichthys vipera
CAAGGCTGCTCCCACCGCGGAGGATTAGCTTTACGAGTGGATTAAATCAGTTAATCTGCTAATTGTACAGCAGCGATGACATCTTTGTGTGGTCCAACCTGGATTTAGATCCATTGTACTCCAGCCTCTGCATCAGGGGTTAATATTTAATAAGGCTTCGTTGGACTGGATGGTGTTTTGTGTAAGTAAATGGTAAATGGACTTGTACTAATATAGCACCTTTCTAGTCTTCTGACGACTCAAGGTGCTTTCACAGTGTTTGTCACATTCACACTGATGGCAGCGGACATCTACAGACCAGCAAATCTGACCATTCACACCACATTTACACACCCATGCGAAGGAGGGGGAGCAAGTCGGGGTTCAGTGTCTTGCCCAAGGACACTTCAACATGCGGACCGGGGGAGGTGGGGATCGAACCACCAATCTCTCCAATGGAGGACGACCCACTCTGTCACTGAGTCACAGTCGCCCCAGGATGACTTCACCCGTGTGCGTTAAGCCTTTGTAGCGTTCGAAAGCTGAGTTTAAGTTATTGTTCTTTTCTCACCATGGTATTTCCTGGTGCTGGGCGAGGACAAAGCACCCGAGCCTTGTGTCAGGCTGGCTTCCATAGTGCCCGAACCAAACCAAACCAACTGTGGGGTAGAAATTGTTTTGTGCAGGCATCTCTGGTTTGAGGCCTTTTGTAATGTGGTGATGACTGCCTTTAAGGGGGTGTAGATGTAGTGTAGGTATATATGACAGTGATTTGGGATCTGGAGCTGCTGCTCCTTTGTGTTGAACGGAGCCAGTTGAGGTGGTTCAGGATCATCTGGTAAGGATGAACCCTGGGCGCCTCCCTAGGGAGGTGTTCCAGGCACGTCCAGCTGGGAGGAGGCCTCGGGGAAGACCCAGGACCAGGTGGAGAGATTAGATCTCCACACTGGCCTGGGAACGCCTCAGGATCCCCCAGTTAGAGCTGGTTAATGTGGCCCGGGAAAGAGTTTGGGGTCCCCTGCTGGAGCTGCTGCTGCTGCTGTTCAGTCTGACGTAACACCCTTTCAAAATAAGATTTCCGGGTCCAAACGCTCCGTTGAAACAAAACAGACACAACGGCCGAACATGTGAACAATTACGATCACCTCTTTGGTCAGTTAGACGTCTTTCATGAATATGAAAGAGGTAAAATGACAATTACGATGTTTTTTCTGAGGTAAACGTCAGCCAGATGGACGTACGCCCCTCCCCCCAGCGTCACATACATGCCCTTTTTTGGTCAGAGGAAATGAGTCGGAGTCAAAGTCTGACAAGATGGAGACTCCCGTAGGCGAGGACGATTAGATTAAGCTGACAGAAGGGACCTGACGGAGACGTTACGTCTGTTTTTTTATACATTTTCGACGCTACAGAAGCTACATCCACCGTCTTAAGCTAAGCTAAGCTAAGCTAACAGGCGCTATGGAGAAAACTGGTGAAGTAACAACGACAACGGCAGGTATTTTTATGTATATTTACTACTTATCTATAAACGTATTGAGTAATAATCAATATGTTTATAGTTGAATCTCATTTTGTTCATTTTAAAAAGGCAGACGGACGTTCTAAATTAGGTTTTTAATAATAATATTTAAGGTACTTAATTATTAAAGAGAGAGTGGGAGGGCGCCCTACATTGCAGATATTAAAATGGAGGTTTTTGAATCTGAAAATCTGATATTTCAGATTAGAGCGGGCGACAAAAACAGCCCTGGCACCAGATGTTTTATCGACAGCACATATTTACGCTGCAAAGCTCCGCGGAGAAGCTGAAATCCCGTTAACAGGTTGTGACTAATTAAAAAACAGTGACTCCTGTGGCTCGGCGCTCGCTTTATACCGCTTTTATCTCTTGTATGAATCTTCGCTGCTGTGGAAATGTTGTTATTCATGAGGAATAATGCTTAATTAATTAACATTTGCATGACCCCCTTTCCCCAAAGTCCCCCTCCGGGTCTCTCCCGGGTCCTGAGTCTTGCTCATATTTACCTTCCTGACGTGCGTTGTGTGATTAACTCGTGAGCGTGGACTTTTCTTTGTCTCCAGAGGAAATGTGAGTGACAGCAGAACCGGCAGAGCTGAAGGTCCTGTGTGTAACGTTGTACATGTTTTAATGTTTTTTTATCGTCAGTCGTTCTGACCTTTAGCCCGTGAACCGACTTCTCTGTAAAGGACTCAGGGACGACGTGATGTTTGGCTCCAGAGCCCCTCGCCGCTCCTCAGCTCGCCTACAGTCAGCGGCGATGCTAAATGGAGTCGGCTAACGTGAACAAATGAACCACATGATGGTCTTCTGTTCTATATTCGGCAGCAGCGGCCCGGAGACGGACCTGAGGTTGGGCGCTGTCCTCTAATGGCAGCCATAGGGAGTCGGGACTCTGGGCAGTCCGGGATCAGACCCCCTGTGCTGGGGTTAAGGCCGGGTGAGGGTCCGCGGCAGTGCTGCCAATTAAAGGGCACATATAGCCCGTCCTCGCCACTGAAGAGGGTACTTTTTACGTAAGTTTTGGCTCCTAGAGGACGATTTAGCACCTGTTTTGGCTCCTAGAGGGCACTTAAGCGCCTGTTTTGGCTCCTAGAGGACACTTTAACACACGTTTATGCTCCTAGAGGGCACTTTAGCACATGTTTATGCTCCTAGAGGACACTTTAGCACACGTTTATGCTCCTAGAGGACACTTTAGCACACGTTTATGCTCCTAGAGGGCACTGTAGCACACTTTTTATTAACCATTGGGCCACGAGCCGCTAGCTTGCTTGCTAATGTAAGCTCATTGAAACCTAAGCTGGCTGTGTCTCGGCTGCTGCGTGAAGCTGACGTTGTTTTTGCTTGGTGGCAAAAACAGTGAGCAAGCGTTACTGTAAATATCATTGTTATTCATTTGACAGCGTTACACAAACATGATGCCGGTTAATTAAGTTACAGCCTCACGGTTTCAGTCGGTACGCGTCCGCACGACCACCTGGGCTGAAAGTTACACAGAAAACCTTTAAACAACAAACAGGACCAGGCTAAATTACATATTGGGTTTAATTACCAGATGTGTGTGTGTTTGTGTGTGTGTGTGTGTGTGTGTGTGTGTGTGTGTGTGTGTGTGTGTGTGTGCGCGCGTGCGTGTCTGTGTGTGTCTTTCTGTCTGTGTGTCTGTCTGTCTCTGTGTGAGTGAGTCTGTCTGTCTGTCTGTGTGTGTGTGTGTGTGTGTGTGTGTGTGTGTGTGTGTGTGTGTCTGTCTGTCGTGCTGAGGCTCCATCTTCCCGCTGTGATTGGCTCTGAGTCCATTTGTAATCACATCCTGATGCCTGTTTACACCTTTTTAACCTCTATGTACGTGTAACCATAGCAACAGTGCAGTATTAACAACCGCCAGCATCATTATTATTATAAACCGTCCCTCTGTCAGAGACTGTAGTCTTTGTTTGTGTGTTTTTTATTTAGTTTAATGTGATTTTAAAAATATACTCAGCGATGATGAGTTCCTCATATTGCCTATAAAACCTTCATCTACCTCAAAGGTAACAGGCTTGTGTGGGAGGCAGCTCTTTATCTCTTATTCCCTTTGTTTGACGTATAATTGGTCATATTTTAGTACGAAGCCCCTTTTTGATGTAAATACGGACTCAACACTTCCTGTATTTCAAATTAAAATCACTTCAGAACAACATGTTGGTGTTGAAATGCAGCGAAGTTCAGGAAGAAGAGGAAGAAGAATTATGACTTTATTAATTAATTTGAGTTGGGGGAGTTCAGCGCCGAGGTGGATGGGTTTCTCCTCAGTCGGTGGGCTGGCTTGCGTGTTTGAATGGTTGCGGCGGTGGCTGGTGTCGGTGGCTGGCGTTGGCGTCGGTGGCAGCTGGTGTCGTGGCTGGTGTCGTGGCTGGCGTTGATGGCTGGTGTCGGTTGCTGGCGGTGGTGGTTGGCGTTGGCGTCGGTGGCAGCTGGTGTCGTGGCTGGTGTCGGTGGCTGGTGTCGGTGGCGGCTGGTGTCGGTGGCTGGTGTTGGTGGCGGCTGGTGTCGGTAGCGACTGGTGTCGGTGGCTGGCGTTGATGGCTGCCGTTGATGGCGGCTAGTGGCGGAGGCTGGCATCAGCGGCTGGCGGTGGCTGGCTTCAGTGGCTGGCAGCAGTAGCTGGTGGCGGTGGCTGGCATCGCGAGTTTGTCTTTAATGTTCCCGTTTTGAGAACCTTCTTTTTATTTTGTTGTTGTTTAATTGTGAATTTTTTGAAATGGACTCCAGGAAGAATATTCTGGCGTTTGTGTGTCAGCTGATTCTGATCCTCAATAAACAATAAAATGTGTAAAAACACTTAAAAATACAAGAAAACCAGAACGGAACAAAGAGAAAAGACGTTTACATAATGTGTGTGATCTGTAAATATATATATTTAACTCTCTCTCTCTATAAATATATAAATACTTGTTTAAAATCACCCAGATCTCAGATTTGTTCATCTTTAGTTTATTATATTAAAGCTTCTTGTCGACCAAATGTTCCCAAATTACACTTTTTTTATCTTTTGCGATGATGTAAAAACTAAATATGAACATTTTTGGACATTTTTGATGCACAAATGCTCCGTTTAATCTCTTTAAAGCTAAAACAGCGTAACCAGCTCGCTGTCGGCGCCCGGCTTTGTTCCGCCCGTTGCACGTCCTCCGGTTCTGCTGAGTTTACGGCGGGTTGAGTCGACCTGACGCTAACGGCGTAACGCGGGAGAGCGTGACGGGCGGAGACAGATGGAGGAGCCGTTCGTGCGGCGAGAATGTAAAGAGAAAGGAGCAGACGGAGAGGACGGAGGAAAGACGGACGAACACGAGCAGATAAAGGAAACAGACGGAGGAGGAAGAGTGGAAACAGAAGAGGATGAAGACGTTACGTAAACTCCCCATCTGCCGGTTAATGGGCTGCACTCCGCGCGGAGAGACGCACAACTCATCGTCTGCCTCGTCGTCGCGCCGCTCGTCAGGTGGAGATCTGATGTGAAAGTGCTGTTTCCACCGTAAACACCAGGAACATGTTCAACCATCCTCCGCTCGGCGTGACCATGGCAACCACACCGGTGGAAAATAACGGTTACCTTGACTGTTACGTGAGAGCAGTAAATTGTGTGACAGCTGTCCAGCAGCGATAATGGCAGTCAAGCAACATCAGCCCCTCCATCGAGTCGTCTGCTCCGAGCCCACACGTGGCGTTAAAGATAATAGTTTGCTCAAATTGCCGCCTCGGGTGTCCTTACTTCACTTCCTGCCTCAGACCGGCCGTCCTCATTTGCATTTTTATGATTCAGCCGCTACAAGAGAGAGAAAGACACGCTGAAAGTTGTGAAATGCAACTTTTCTGCATTTGAAAAGAGTAAAAAACAATGTCTGGATATAATGGATGATGGATGGATGGATTTATGGATGGATGGATGGATGATGGATGGATGATGGATGGATGGATAGATGAATCAATGGAAGGAAGCATGGATGGATGATTGGATGGATGAACAGATGGATGGATAGATGAATCAGTGGAAGGATGATTGGTTGGATGGATGGACAGATGGATGGACAGATGGATGGATAGATGGATGGATGGACAGATGGATGGATGGATGAATCAGTGGAAGGATGATTGGTTGGATGGATGGATGGATGGATGGACAGATGGATGGATGTATCAATGGATGCATGGAAAGATGGATGGATGGATGGATGAATCAGTGGAATGATGATTGGGTGGACAGATGGACAGATGGATGGATAGATGGATGGATGGACAGATGGATGGAGGGACAGATAGATGGATGGATGGATGGACAGATAGAAGGATGGATGGATGGATGGACAGATGGATGGAGGGACAGATGGATGGAGGGACAGATGGATGGATGTACAGATGGATAGATCGATGGATGGACAGATGGATGGATGGATGGATGGATGGATGTACAGATGGATAGATCGATGGATGGACAGATGGATGGATGGATGGACAGATGGATGGATGGATGGATGGATGGACAGATGGATGGATGGATGGATGGATGGACAGATGGATGGATGGATGGATGGATGGACAGATGGATAGATGGATGGATGGATGGATGGATGTACAGATGGATAGATCGATGGATGGACAGATGGATGGATGGATGGACAGATGGATGGATGGATGGATGGATGGACAGATGGATGGATGGATGGACAGATGGATGGATGGATGGATGGACAGATGGATGGATGGACAGATGGATGGATGGATGGACAGATAGACGGATGGATGGATGGACAGACAGATGGATGGATGGATGGATGGATGGACAGATGGATGGATGGATGGACAGATGGATGGATGGATGGATGGACAGATGGATGGATGGACAGATGGATGGATGGATGGACAGATAGACGGATGGATGGATGGACAGATAGATGGATGGATGGTCAGATGGATGGAAACACCATCATCCAATCAGAAACAAAAGAAACACCATCATCCAATCAGAAACCAGAGAAACACCATCATCCGATCACAAACCAGAGAAACACCATCATCCAATCAGAAACCAGAGAAACACCATCATCCAATCAGAAACCAGAGAAACACCATCATCCAATCAGAAACCAGAGAAACACCATCATCCAATCAGAAACCAGAGAAACACCATCATCCAATCAGAAGCCAGAGAAACACCATCATCCAATCAGAAACCAGAGAAACACCATGATCCAATCAGAAACCAGATCATGGTCACGTGATGCTCAGGTGGTTAAAGGACACGTTCACCTTATTAAAAAGTTTTTACAGAGCGCCGCCTCGCCTGAGACGCTTCCACTATTTCAGACATAGATGGACAGCTGGACAGATGGATAGATGGATGGATGGACAGATGGATGGATGAACAGATGACGGAGGATGGATGGATGGTTGAATGAACAGATGGATGGATGGATGGACGGAAGTATGGATGGATGGATGAACAGATGATGGATGGATGGACGGAAGTATGGACGGAAGGATGGATGGATGGATGACACAGCTGAACCGTGTGTGTGCGTGCGCGTGCTCCTGTGCGCGCGCGTGTGTGTGTGTGCGTGCGTGTGCCTGTGTGTGTTGTGTGTGTGTGTGTGTGTGTGTGTGTGTGTGCGTGTGTGTGTGTGTGTGTGCGTGCGGTGGTTTTAACATTCAAAGCCTCTCCTCTCTTCTCATGTCTGTTGAGAGAGAGAGAGAGAGAGAGAGAGAGAGAGAGAGAGAGAGAGAGAGAGAGAGAGAGAGAGAGAGAGAGGAGAGAGAGAGAGAGAGAGAGAGAGAGAGGAGAGAGAGAGAGAGAGAGGAGAGAGAGAGAGAGCGAGAGAGAGAGAGAGAGAGAGAGAGAGAGAGAGAGAGAGGTTCCTGATTGGGCGCCACAACTGTCCGTCACATGCGTCTGTACGCAGCTCAAAGCCGCCGCATCGATTATAAAAGACGGCGTTAATGAGCGAGACAGCCATGAGGGAGGAAGGTAGCGCTCTATATGTGTCTGCACGTGTAAGACGTCTTGTTTTTCCCACCGCAGCCTCGGACGTGCGAGGTCACCGCCATGTTTGGGTAAACAGCCCCGCCGTCATATTCTCCAGCTGCACTCATTGATTGACACTTGCATCCCCGCTGTGTGCCGACCTCTGTCCTCGCGCTGCATCAAGGCCGGCGTTGCTCTTGACATTTTTTCCCATCGTTATGTGTCGCGAGTCAAAGCCGTGGAGGTCGGGGGGAAGATCGTGGTTTCGAAAGTAGAGGAACACTTTCAGTACGAGACTGTGAAGGTTCTCATGTGTCCAGGTCCTCGTTCTCCTCAAAGCAACTGGACTTTGTCAGGAAGACGTTTCACCTCTCATCCAAGAGGCTTCATCAGTTCATGTACACATCTGACCAGGACCAGGACCAGGACCAGGCTGGGACTGGACCAGGACCAGGACCAGGACCAGGACCAGGACCAGGCTTGGACTGGTCCAACTGAGGGCGCACTCACACTGTTCCTCCGTACCGTGCCCAAACAGGTTCCACGGCTAAAGTCTGGTTCCTTTGACCAGTGTGAGTGCAACCGTACCGCGTCTAGGAGCGGCACGCTTGCCGTCCACGGCCCGTTTGGGAGAGGTGGGCTTTAGTAAAGCACGTTTGCACGTGTACGAGCACGAGCGTGCGCACGTGTACGAGCACGAGCTCGTGCGCAAACTCCGAGGTCTACGGAAAGATCTGGAAACAAAGCCACGCATCGCCATGACGTCATCAATGCGTGTGACGTGTTACGGCGTGATGACGTATAGGCAGCAAGAAGCATTCTCCGAGGCCCAGGTAGTGTGAGTACAAACGGGCCTGGAGGGGGGGGACAAGGACCCTAAAGCACGGGGCACGGGACGGGGGGCACAGTGGGAGGGCGCCCTTAGTTGGACCAGGCTGGGACTGGACAAGGACCAGCACTAACCAAGTCCAAACCATCTTCCCACCAACAACTGTCACTCTAACGACGGTCGTTGGCACTTGGAGCACAAAGGGTTCCTGTGACATCATCGGCCTTCGGAGAGGTTAACTACCTGGATCTCACACCAGATAGTTGGTCCAGGTCCCAGCCTGGTCCTGGTCCTGGTCCTGGTCAGATGCGTACATGAACTCTCAGTAAACTTTTTCCTTTCCTGCTGAAACTCTTGGTTAAAGTTGAGAAGAGATCCGTTGCAGGTGACAGGACTCAAACGTGGCTCTGCTGCTCGAGAGTCGGACTCTTTAGGATCTTTACGGCTCAGACGCTGGGCGTCGCTCCAACACTGCACGCGTGTCACAGGTCCTGGAGTGTTGGCAGCGAGCGTACTCCAAACAGCAACCCCCCCCCCCCCCCCCCCCCCCCAAAAAAAAAAAACCATATCTGACAAACACATTAGAGGACGGGGTTCTTTTCTTCCACGCCGTTTTCGCACAGACCGTATCGCTCTCGAGCCGACGAGATCCAATCTAAAATCTGTCCTCGCAGATTCATTATCAAGTAAATTAGTCAGCCTGTCTGCTTACTGCCTGACAGACACACACACACACACACACACACACACACACACACACACACACACACACGGGCGGCTACTTGAGAGCCTGTTCTTCTGATACTGAAGCAATTACAGCCTCCATCCAGCCGCGGTGAACGCTTTCTGTTTATCACGATTCAGCCGTGATTCACTCAAATCAGCAGCAGACACAAGCACTGAAACACACACACACACACACACACACACACACACACACACACCCTGGATCCATAAACCAACGCAGCCAATTAGTCCAGAGACGGTTGTTTGAGTGTCACTGACTCGTCAAAACGCTGCAGAAGGAATCACGAGTTTCCTTTGGTGCCTGGGGCGTGAGCAGGCGCCCAGGGACGTCCAAACCTCTTTTTTAGCACGTGGCTAACAGTGATTAGCTCGGGGCAGCACGGTGAAGGCATTCAAAGGTCTTTTTTAACCACTAATGCTGCTGAAAATAACAGCAAACCTCTGCAGCAGCATGAGAAGAGTCCCTACACACACAAAACAAAGCACCAATGGGCTCCTTCCACTGTAATGGACTTTACTATGAGAGGAGCTGGTACAGGGGCCAGTAGGTAAGTCTTTAAAACACTCTTTAATAAACTCTGGCTTCACTAACTACGCTGCTGCTGCTTTGTCCAGACGGGTCATTTCACAGCGCTGCAACTTTCACCTGCAACGTTATAAAACGGTTCGGTCTCTTTGCAAATCTTTGGTCTGAACCGGGCGTCAGACGTTTTTTGGCCTCATGCCTTTAAAGCGACGTGTCGTCTTTTTAAAACGTGTGCTGTGTGATGTGAAACATGGGGGGGTCGGGGGTTTAAAATCCGTCTCTAACAGGCGGTGTTACTCCACATGGCTGGTAAACTCAGCCATACATCCAAGGGCGCACTCACACTGTCCATCCGTACCGTGCCAGAGCACGTTTGGCGGCTGAAGTCTAGTTCCTTTGACCAGTGTGAGTGCAACCGTACCACGTCTAGGAGCAGCACGCTTGCCGTCCACGGCCCGTTTAGGAGAGGTGGGCTTTAGTAAAGCACGTTTGCACGTGTACGAGCACGAGCGTGCGCACGTGTACGAGCACGAGGCCTACGGCGGCTCTGAGGTCATTTCCTGTACGCCTGTTGGGACGTAGAAAAAAGAAGGAGGGACCATGCGCGGAACATTTAAAACAATGGCGGCGAAAGGTTCACGTTGGTGTGATGCGGAGGTGGAGTGTTTACTGCAGATTTGGTCGATGAAAAGATTCAAAAACAGTCGACAAGATGCACAAAAACTCTGAGGTCTACGGAAAGATCTGGAAACAAAGCCACGCATCGCCATGACGTCATCAATGCGTGTGACGTGTTACGGCGTGATGACGTATAGGCAGCAAGAAGCATTCTCCGAGGCCCAGGTAGTGTGAGTACAAACGGGCCTGGAGGGGGGGACAAGGACCCTAAAGCACGGGGCACGGGACGGAGGCACAGTGGGAGGGCGCCCTAACACTGATGTTGGAGTCTCCTGTTCACAGTTGGGTAAAAGTAAAAGCAGCAGAGTAATGATGCAGAGGGTTCAGAGTTGTAGGACGAGGATCTCATTTATCAGGTGTGTGTGTCGGGGCCCAGACACCTGAAGGTTCTTTCTGCGGTAAAATAAAAAAGATTCATTTCATTTTAATTTAAATGTATATTGAGTATAATGTCTCATTTGCATATTCCGCCTTAAACCAAACGGCCTGATTTGCATTTCCCCCCCTTAAGTTAAACAAACCCACTTCCCTTCCCCGACCAGCCAATCAGTTCTGCTGTCTGAGCCGCAGCCATGTGGGTAATGAGCTGTCAGCCAATGGCGTGCAGCCTGGGAGCAGAGAGCTGGCGCGTGATTGGACGCTGGCGTTGGATTTCTGTTTCTGTACGGTAACTTATATGTTTCCTGATGCATTCGTGGACCCAGTTGGACCCAGTGTGTCTCGCTCTGCCTCCCCCTGCTGTGATGGAGCAGTCAGAGAGGGACGGTGGTGCGTTCAGGGTTCAGCATCAAATCCGACAACGCACAAATGAACTCTGTACCTCACCTGTAAACTCACATGTCAGCACGCGCGCTCCTGTAAACTCTCCTGTAACCTCACCTGTCAGCACGCGCGCTCCTGTAAACTCACCTGCACACTCACCTGTCGGCACGCGCGCTCCTGTAAACTCACCTGCACACTCACCTGTCGGCACGCGCGCTCCTGTACACTCACCTGTCGGCACGCACGCTCCTGTACACTCACCTGTCAGCACGCGCGCTCCTGTAAACTCACCTGTCAGCACGTGCGCTCATGTAAACTCACCTGTCAGCACGCGCGCTCCTGTAAACTCACCTGTCAGCACGTGCGCTCCTGTAAACTCACCTGTAAACTCACCTGTCAGCACGCGCGCTCCTGTAAACTCACCTGTAAACTCACCTGTCGGCACGCGCGCTCCTGTAAACTCACCTGTCAGCACGCACGCTCCTGTAAACTCACCTGTAAACTCACCTGTAAACTCACCTGTCAGCACGCGCGCTCCTGTAAACTCACCTGTAAACTCACCTGTCGGCACGCGCGCTCCTGTACACTCACCTGTCGGCACGCGCACTCCTGTAAACTCACCTGTAAACTCACCTGTAAACTCACCTGTCGGCACGCGCGCTCCTGTAAACTCACCTGTAAACTCACCTGTCAGCACGCGCGCTCCTGTAAACTCACCTGTAAACTCACCTGTCGGCACGCGCGCTCCTGTACACTCACCTGTCGGCACGCGCACTCCTGTAAACTCACCTGTCAGCACGCGCGCTCCTGTACACTCACCTGTCGGCACGCACGCTCCTGTAAACTCACCTGTAAACTCACCTGTCAGCAAGCGCGCTCCTGTAAACTCACCTGTAAACTCACCTGTCGGCACGCGCACTCCTGTAAACTCACCTGTAAACTCACCTGTCGGCACGCGCGCTCCTGTACACTCACCTGTGGGCACGCGCGCTCCTGTACACTCACCTGTGGGCACGCGCGCTCCTGTACACTCACCTGTCGGCACGCGCGCTCCTGTACACTCACCTGTCGGCACGCGCGCTCATGTACACTCACCTGTCGGCACGCACGCTCCTGTCTGTCACTCTGGCGCTGCAGGGCGGGTGATGGATCAGGTGGGACGCTCCAAACGTGATGAATGACATCTGCCGCGGCGCTTTCACACCAAAAAACAATCATGTAAATCCTTTTTTTTTTTGCACATTTGAGGAAACAAACCTGTCTTTTCTATTTCAGCTCAGAGCGGCGTCACGTGCGTACGAGGTATTTCAGAAAGCAGATGGGGTGTAAATGACTGGAGGTGGTTAAAGCCGCACACTTCTGTTAGTGACATGTTTTATTTTGGACGTTCTTGTACTTTGTTTTCTGATGCTACGCAGCTTCATAACTTCCCTTTCCCGGGCCACATTAACCAGCTCTAACTGGGGGATCCTGAGGCGTTCCCAGGCCAGTGTGGAGATCTAATCTCTCCACCTGGTCCTGGGTCTTCCCCGAGGCCTCCTCCCAGCTGGACGTGCCTGGAACACCTCCCTAGGGAGGCGCCCAGGGTTCATCCTTACCAGATGATCCTGAACCACCTCAACTGGCTCCTTTCAACGCAAAGGAGCAGCGAAGAGAGTCGCTAACAGCCGGACGTGGCTAACAGTGATTAGCTCGGGGCAGCACGGTGAAGGCATTCAAAGGTCTTTTTTAACCACTAATGCTGCTGAAAATAACATGGGATTTATTCATTTTGAGAAACTCCACACTTTCTACAAGCTACGCTAATGCTAGGCTATACTCCGTTAAGCTAAAAGGGGAGCAACCCAGCTGTATTTCTACAACAGCGCAGTGTTTCCCGTTGTTTGAACAGATCTGAGTTGTAAGTAAAACAACGTAATTGTCATTTGACCTCTTTCTTCTGGATGAAAAAGATGTCAACTATTAACGGAGAAATCCAGGAGAGTCGCTAACAGCCGGACGTGGCTAACACTGAAGGCATTCAAAGGTCTTTTTTAACCACTAATGCTGCTGAAAATAACAGCAAACCTCTGCAGCAGCATGAGAAGAGTCCCTACACACACAACAAAGCACCAATGGGCTCCTTCCACTGTAATGGACTTTACTATGAGAGGAGCTGGTACAGGGGCCAGTAGGTAAGTCTTTAAAACACTCTTTTAATAAACTCTGGCTTCACTAACTACGCTGATGATGCTTTGTTGTGTGTGTAGGGACTCTTCTCATGCTGCTGCAGAGGTTGGCTGTTATTTTCAGCAGCATTAGTGGTTAAAAAAGACCTTTGAATGCCTTCACCGTGCTGCCCCGAGCTAATCACTGTTAGCTACGTCCGGCTCATTCCCAGGGCGTTAAATACGGCTGTTTGTTCACGCCACTCTGCGTTTGGCACCGACACCAACGGGCAAACACGTCTGAGACGTTCAGAACAAGTGCTCCAGGATTGAGAGGTGCACGGTTCATTTATGTTTATTTTTTATTCATATTAATGAACATTTACGTGTAAATATGAGCCAGGCAGCTAATTTTACACGCCTCGTCCCTTTGTACGGTAGAAAGAGAAGAGACAAAGGTAAGCACATGAAAACAAGTCAAAGTCTAACAGAGGAAAATAATGAGATACAAGAATAAAACCTGACGACGACGATAAAACAAACAACAGGAGAAGGTGGCTGAGTTTAACTGGTGACGACTGAATTCCTACTTTACAGAAGTTCAAGGTATAAAGGTGTATTGATGAGCGCGGCGAGCGAGGTAGAGCTCTCTATTAAAGAAGGAACAGACTGAAGTCATTATAATTAGAACAAATAAGGGACACACACACACACACACACACACACACACACACACACACACACACACACACACACACACACACACTCCGAGCGTGACTTTTCTCGGTTTGTTTGTCGCACTTCTTCATCAGCAGCTGGAAAAACTGGGACAAAACTCAAAGAGTTTTCTGTCTGCAGCAGCTGTTTTTATGTCTCCGGGCCGCTCTCTCTCTCTCTCTCTCTCTCTCTCTCTCTCTCTCTCTCTCTCTCTCTCTCTCTGACACTCTTGAACTGGAACAATCAGCCAATAAAGCTCCAGTTTCACACATCACGTCTGCGGTAACTGAATCAGTATTTCGCTCTGCACACTGGAGCTGGTCGTTCTAATCCCGGAGATATTCATTACGTTCATTAACTGCAGCTCTGTTCTGTGGTTTCCATGGTTAGTGGCGGAGTCGGCCGCCCCCATTAGAGGAGTTGGAAGAAGGGACGTGAGGTTGAGATGCTTTGACTGAGGCTGTGTTCAGACGGAGGCGACCTAGAAAGGAAACGCAAAAGACAAAACGACTAAAAACAGATGAAAACACCACAAAAACATGACAAAACCACTAAAACAGATGCAAAACACCACAAAAAGATGACAAAACGACTAAAAACAGATGAAAACACCACAAAAACATGACAAAACGACTAAAAACACCACAAAAACATGACAAAACGACTAAAAACAGATGCAAACACCACAAAAACATGACAAAACGACTAAAAACAGATGCAAACACCACAAAAACATGACAAAACGACTAATAACAGACACAAAACACCACAAAAATGTGACAAAACGACTAAAAACAGATGAAAACACCACAAAAACATGATGAAACGACTAAAAACAGACACAAAACACCACAAAAACATGACAAAACGACTAATAACAGACACAAAACACCACAAAAATGTGACAAAACAACTAAAAACAGATGAAAACACCACAAAAACATGATAAAACGACAAAAAACAGACACAAAAGTCATGTTTGTTGTTGTTTACCTGAATTCACTTTAGTGTTTTTACCTTTACACGCAAACACAACGCCGGAGCAGATCAGAGCTCACTTTAGTGTTTTTACCTTTACACGCAAACACAACGCTGGAGCCAACCAGAGCTCACTTTAGTGTTTTTACCTTTACACGCAAACACAACGCTGGAGCAGATCAGAGCTCACTTTAGTGTTTTTACCTTTACACGCAAACACAACGCTGGAGCGGATCAGAGCTCACTTTAGTGTTTTTACCTTTACACGCAAACACAACGCTGGAGCGGATCAGAGCTCACTTTAGTGTTTTTACCTTTACACGCAAACACAACGCCGGAGCAGATCAGAGCTCACTTTAGTGTTTTTACCTTTACACGCAAACACAACGCTGGAGCAGATCAGAGTTCACTTTAGTGTTTTTACCTTAACACGCAAACACAACGCTGGAGCAGATCACAGCTCACTTTAGTGTTTTTACCTTTACACGCAAACACAACGCTGGAGCAGATCAGAGCTCACTTTAGTGTTTCTACCTTTCCACGCAAACACAACGCTGGAGCAGATCAGAGCTCACTTTAGTGTTTCTACCTTTACACGCAAACACAACGCTGGAGCAGATCAGAGCTCACTTTAGTGTTTTTACCTTTACACGCAAACACAACGCCGGAGCAGATCAGAGCTCACTTTAGTGTTTCTACCTTTACACGCAAACACAACGCCGGAGCAGACCAGAGCTCACTTTAGTGTTTCTACCTTTACACGCAAACACAACGCCGGAGCAGATCAGAGCTCACTTTAGTGTTTTTACCTTTACACGCAAACACAACGCTGGAGCAGATCAGAGCTCACTTTAGTGTTTTTACCTTTACACGCAAACACAACGCTGGAGCAGATCAGAGCTTTAGTGTTTTTACCTTTACACGCAAACACAACGCTAGAGCAGATCAGAGCTCACTTTAGTGTTTTTACCTTTACACGCAAACACAACGCTGGAACACAAAACAAATATATATATATTTAAATGAATTAGCTCAGATATTTTGTATTGAGCTCCTGAAAACTCCTAAATTTATATTCAATCTTTTGGTATTTTTATATAAATACACAGAAATATTTAATACTTTTAAACTATATTCCAGATATTTCGCTGCAAAAGAAAGAAGTGCGCTGGATTTATAACAAAACAAAATGAATTATTCTATCTTGAGTATGTTGTAAATGAAATTTGATTAATCACCAGCTCTAAAATGTAATATTTATATATATTTATATTTAATTTCCTTTCTTTCTACTCTCCCTTCTCTGCACTTATGAAACACTGGAGCGAAAACTTGAGCCAAGAAAAGAGTGTGTGTGTGTGTGTGTGTGTGTGTGTGTGTGTGTGTGTGTGTGTGTGTGTGTGTGTGTGTGTGTGTGTGTGTGTGTGTTCCTGTAACACTGACTGAGGTCGCTGCCGCAGAGAGATTTTAAATTTAAATGAGGACCTGAGGTCTTCGCGCTCGTTCACCGCAGAGAATCACCTCCTCCTCCTCCTCTTCCTCCTCCTCTTCTTCTTACTCCTTCTCTTCCTCCTCTTCCTCCTCCTCCTTCTCTTCTTCCTCTTCCTCCTCCTCCTCTTCTTCCTCTTCTTCCTCCTCTCCTCCTCTTCCTCCTCTTCTTCCTCTTCTTCCTCCTCCCTTTCCTCCTCCTCCTCTTCCTCCTCCTCTTCTTCCTCCTCCTCCTCCTCTTCCTCCTCCTCCACCCGGAGAAAACCCACGCAGACACGGGGACAACATGCAAACTCCACACAGAAGGGCCACAACTGGGATTCAAACCAGGAACCCTCTCTCTTTTACCACCACAGCACCGTGTCGCCCTTTAACTCTTTTATGCTCCCGTTTTTCGCTCTGTGTTTGGTCTCCGCCGCCACTTTCTGCCTCTGTAGCTGCTTTACGCTCCACTTCCCCGTATCACGCTGCGCCGCGTCACACTGCACCACGTCACACTGCACCACGTCACACTGCACCGCGTGTGGATTTGCAGAAACATAAAGTATAAATACACTTTCCGGGGCTTGAACAGGAACTCCTCGCAGGCGATGCAACATTACTTTTAATGCTTTAAAACCTCCAAACAACTTCAGGCTAAAAGCAGAAACGGGGCTCAGGTGCGGCCCGCAGCTGACCCGCGCACTCCAGGCGACATTACATCGAATCACTGCACCACTCAAAGCATCATGGGAACATTTTTTTGACATGACAAAGGCTGGGGATGTCTCCTCAGCACAATGCGTATGTCCCTGAGACACTTTATAATGCACTCTGCATGTGTCCTGGACACAAATACCAATTTAGACCCTATTTCTGCCTCTTTGGTGTGAAGTTGTACTAGCAGTGGTTTAAGCTAAGTGCTAACATCAGCATGCTAACACGCTTGCAACGACAGTGCCAATAGCTAACTTTGCTAATCAACTGTAAATGTCATGGGGACATTTGACATGACAAAGGCTGGGGATGTCTCATCAGTACAATGCTTATGTCCCTGAGACACTTTATAATGTACTCCGCATGTGTCGTGGACACAAATACCCCAAAAAACTAATAAAATTTCACTTTTTTCTCATGAAAACACTCAAAGAACGTTGGATGAGTAACTAACTGAAGCCCAAATGTTACTTTCTGCATGTTTGCGAGGCTTGTTTGTAGCCCAACGTTAGCTTTTTACTTCCTGCCATTGCATTTAAGCTTCTAAAATCATAAAGTAGTGTTCATTTGTAAAGATTTTTTTGCTGAACGAAACTTTTTGGGTCATGCTTGAATCGACTGTTGCCGAAAATATCTTTATTTTTTTGAATTAAATATATTTAGACCCTATTTCTGCCTCTTTGGTCAGAAGTTGTACTCAAGTGCTAACATCAGCATGCTAACATGCTCACAACGACAATGCCAACACGCTGATGTTGTTCATGCTAAATGTTTAGCATGTTCACAATCACGTGTAGCACAAAGCAGCAACAGCGTAGTTAGTGAAGCCAGAGTTTATTAAAGAGTGTTTTAAAGACTTACCTACTGGCCCCTGTACCAGCTCCTCTCATAGTAAAGTCCATCACAGTGGAAGGAGCCCATTGGTGCTTTGTTGTGTGTGTAGGGACTCTTCTCATGCTGCTGCAGAGGTTTGCTGTGATTTTCAGCAGCATTAGTGGTTAAAAAAGACCTTTGAATGCCTTCACCGTACTGCCCCGAGCTAACCACTGTTAGCCCCGCAAGCTATTGGCGACAGTTAGCGACTCTCCAGACTTCTCCGTTAACAGTTGTTGCACTAAACAAACTGTCTCGATGGCTTATTTGATGTGTGTAAGCGCTTGCGATGGACAACGGGCACAAAAAAGACTCGAAGAATGAAAAACAAGTCGACCAGCACCGACCCGATGACGGCGCTAAATGACACGTGAGAGAATGACCAAACGTATTCCAGTTCATCCCGAGGGGAGCGCGGATGTCTCCGCACGGTCGGGATGTTTCAGTCTGTAAAATATGTTTACGAAAGAACAAAGAAACCGCAGCTGTGAACTTTCCGCGGATGACTTTCACTTCGACTTGACTGTTTACTCAGCGGGGCGACTTCACTTCAACAGAAGTCTGACATTTAATAACTTCTCCATCTGCTCAAAGTAACCTCCTCCTTCACTGATACAGGGATACTCGTCCTCCTCCATCTCTCTCTCTCTCTCTCTCTCTCTCTCACAGATATATCTGAAGACTCTGTGTGTTGGGCATAAAAGGATTCTTTGGCAGGTTGTTAAAATGACTCATAGGTTTAATTTTAACCCAAAATGGGATGTGCTCTGATGCCAGCAGTCATTCTGTCAGCTCCCTTTATTTAAATCTCCGTGCGTGAAGCCGACTGGAGTTTATTAATGGTAGGAACACATTGGGAGTGTGCTTCTCGAAGCCCTAATGCGCCCTAATGTTGTTGTTGTTGTTGTTTGTGCGTTTCAGACCTGTTGGCGGTGCCCAAACATCCCTACGCCGCCATGGAGAACTGGGGCCTGAGCGTGTTCGTGGAGCAGAAGATCCTATTGGACGCTGACGTGTCGTCCTCGTCCTATCAGATGGAGCTGACCATGGTGGTCGTCCACGAGATCTGCCACCAGGTAGGGGAACTTACCCGCCCGCGTCGAGTCTCCAACAGCTACGCCAATGTTGTTTCAGATGTTTCTAATGAGCCGATTCATCATTAACCTCGGGAATATCAGCATCTACGTCTCTGCTTTGTCTGGAGACTCAATAAAAGTGTCTCCTCCCGTGATTTCTGACCGTAGTCATGAAGCTGAAGCAGGAGAAGCGTCTCTGAACTACTGTGACGCATTTCAGTGAGTTTCCTTTGATTGAAATGCTCTGAATTCTGAATTTGAGCTCCATCAGATAAACAGTTAAAGGTTGAATGTGTAGAACGAGCGTAACAGCTCCGTCTAGTGTCTCAAGATCGCAGTCGCAACAACAAAAAATAAGTCCAGCAGTGGGGTTGCCAGGTTGGTCACACCCGGCCCAGTAGCCTCCAGGAGACCGGCGTCTGTTTGAGCCTGTTTGAACCTAACCCGACTCTCGCCATATGGTTCCTTCCTTATCCGGGGTCGGGTCGCGGGGGCAGCAGCTCCAGCAGGGGACTCCAAACTTCCCTTTCCCGGGCCACATTAACCAGCTCTAACTGGGGGATCCTGAGGCGTTCCCAGGCCAGTGTGGAGATCTAATCTCTCCACCTGGTCCTGGGTCTTCCCCGAGGCCTCCTCCCAGCTGGACGCGCCTGGAACACCTCCCTAGGGAGGCGCCCAGGGTCCATCCTTACCAGATGATCCTGAACCACCTCAACTGGCTCCTTTCAACACAAAGGAGCAGCGGCTCTACTCCGAGTTCCTCACGGATGCTGAACTTCTCCCCCTCTCTCTAAGGGAGACTCCAGCCCCCCTCCTGAGGAAACACATTTCAGACGCTTGGACCTGGACCTGGTTCTTTGGGTCCTGACCCAGCTTTCAGGACCACAGGTGAGGGTAGGAACCAGGACTGAGGGTAGATCCAGAGCTTTGTCTTCCTCAGCTCTCTGTTCATCACAACGGTGCGGTAGAGCGACTGCAGCTCCCCCTCGCTGCTCCGATTCTCCGGCCAAACTCACGCTCCATCGTCCCCTCACTCGTGAACAAGATCCCGAGGTCCTTGAACTCCTTCACTCGGGGTCAGGACTCATTCCCTACCTGGAGTAACAATCCACCTGTTTCCTGCTGAGAACCACGGCCTCAGATTCAGAGGTGCTGATCCTCATCGCGGCCGTTTCACACCCGGCTGCCGTTCTCCTCCATCGTATATTTCTGAACATTTTCTCACTCTAACAGTTGTGTGGTTTCTCTCTCGAGTGTATTTCAGTCCTGATTCCCTGTAAAAACTTCCCAACACTATTATTAGAGTAACTTTTTAAGGGATTGTGCAGCATTGGCAGAAGTAAACACTGCTTGTTTACCTCTCTGAGTGCTTTTCCACCAGTTTGTTCCTTTATTTCCTGACGTCTCGACGGCTCTTGAACGCAACGCCGTGCTCATGCGTGGAGCTTTAAATAATAGGTAAACAAGAAGAGGTGCTCCGCCTGCAGCTGCTCGGTTAGTTGATATGTTATCTGCACCGTCACCGAGCCTGAAATCATATTCGCATTCAGCGCCGCGGAAAAAAGCGAACTTCTCCTTTAACGGATGCAAATGATGCGGATGTAAACAGACTGAACGTGACAGAAGCCAAAACAAGTTTCAAGTGCTACACCGATGAGCTGTGTGTGTGTGCGTGTGCCTGTGTGTGTGTGCGTGTGTGTGTGTGTGTGTGTGTGTGTGTCTGTATGTGTGTGTGTGTGTGTGTGTGCGCGTGTGTGTGTGTTACAAAAGCTCCCCGGGCAACAACAACAGCCGAGGAGATGATCCTGTTTTTACAGTACGGCGTCGAGTACGTGACAGGCAGCCGAACCCGATGAAGCAGAAGAGAATGTAAAGGTTTCAGTCAGTGAAGACGAAGAAGAAGAGGAGGAGGAGAGGGAAGGAGGGAGGGAGGGAGGGAGGGAGGGAGAGATAAAGAGGCGGAGAAACAAAGTAAAGGAGAGAGAGAGCGGAGCCGACGCTCGTTGAAGGAGATAAGTGATGAACAAAGACAGAACGAGAACACAGTGGAAACAAAGCGCGGAGTTTGATTCGGTTCGGCTGCTGCGGGTTTAACAGACCTGACGTGTTTGTGTGTTTGTGTTTGTGTTTGTGTGTTTGTGTGTGTGTGTGTTTGTGTTTGTGTGTGTTTGTGTGTTTGTGTTTGTGTTTGTGTTGCGGCTCAGAGCCACAGAACCCACAACGATCCTGTCGGTGTCGCGACGCTGTGTTCAAAAGAGAGAGACGTAAACTCGTCACGCGTGAAACAGATGCACACACAGCACATCTGGTCAGAAAGGTATTTACGCGCAAACGTCACATTCTAGTCCTAAAGGTAGATACACGCAAAAGCTGTTAATACACATAGATGTCGCATCTGGTCTTAAATTATAATAAAGGTATATATAAAGGTACATACACGCAGATGTTGCATCCGGTCTTGAAGGTATATACACGCAAACGTCACAGTACGATTTTAAAGGTACATACACATAGACGCTGTGTTTAGTCTTAAAGGTAAATACATACAGATGTCGCATTTGGTCTTGAAGGTTTACACACGCAGATGCTGTACCCGGTCTAAAAGGTATATACGCCGCTTCTGGTCTTAAAGGTATATACACGCAGATGTTGCATGCGGTCTTGTAGGTATATACACATAGACGTTGCATCTAGTCTTAAAGGTATATACACGCAGATGTTGCATGCGGTCTTGAAGGTACATACAAGAAAACATTGCATACGGGTCTAAAAGGTATATACGCCGCCGCTAGATACACAAAGATGTCGCACTCTTGTAAAAAATATATATACACACACAGATGTTGCATTCTGGTCTCAAAGGTACAATATATACAAACGTTGCACTACGTTCAAAAAGCTGTATTCACGCAAACGTCACAATCCGATCGTAAAGGTACATACACACAGATGCTGCATCCGGTCTTGAAGGTATATACACGCAAACCTCACATTACGATCTTAAAGGTACATACACGCAAACGCTGCTTGCGGTGTTAAAGGTATATACACAAAGATGTCTCATCTAGTCTTAAAGGTATATACACGCAAACGTTGCATACCGGTCTTAAAGGTACATACACGCAAACGCCACATTACGATCTTAAAGGTACATACACATAGACGCTGCTTTTAGTCTTAAAGGTATTTACACACAGATGTTGCATCCGGTCTTAAAGGTATATACACGCAGATTTTGCACACGGTCTTAAAGGTATATACACGCAAACGTCACATTTCGATCTTAAAGGTACATACAAGTAGACGCTGCTTCCGGTCTTAAAGGTATATGCACACAGATGTCGAATCCGGTCTTAAAGGAATATATGTGTAAACATTGCATACCGGTCTTAAAGGTACAGTTTATACAAATGTTGCATTCCGTTCAAAAGGGTTTATACACGCAAACGTCACATTCGTGTCTTAAAGGTATATACACACAGATGTTGCATCTAGTTAAAGGTATGTACATGCAAACATTGCATACCGGTCTTAAAGGTACATACACGCAAACGTCACATCACGATCTTAAAGGTATATACAAGTAGACGCTGCTTTTAGTCCTAAAGGTATATACACACAGATGTCGAATCCGGTCTTAAAGGAATATATCTGTAAACATTGCATACCGGTCTTTAAGGTACATACACGCAAACGTCACATTACGATCTTAGGTACATACACACAGACGCTGCTTTTAGTCTTAAAGGTATATACACACAGATGTCGCATCTAGTTAAAGGTATGTACATGCAAACATTGCATACAGGTCTAGAAGGTTTATACACACAGATCCTGTATGCGGTCTAAAAGGTATATACACGCTTCTGGTCTTAAAGGTACATACACACAGATGTTGCATTTAAGTTCTGCAGACGTCTGACGCTTTCCCCAAACTGTTGTCACAAAGCATTGTGTCCGACTTTGAAGCGCTGCTCTCAAATATCACCATGTGCTGCAGAAATAAGGAGCCCAAACCACGAAACACACACACGTAAAGTGAAGTTTGAAGCCTGTGGATGTTTTCTCATGTGTCCCCAAAGCAATTTCAGTCCGAAGCAACTGGACTTATTTGTAATTCGTACAAATATCCAAGTCCAGTTGCTTTGGACTGAAATTGCTTTGGGGACGGTGTAGTTTTGATTTGATGTGCTGATGTCCACGCCTCGAAAAATGAATTCCTTTCATCTCCAGCGAATTGGAGCGCGGATATTTTCCAACCTGTGCAAATGAAACCAGAACGATCTGCATGTCTAGACGTTTCCTCTAAGGGCGTGTGTACCGGCCCTTTAAGTGCGCGGCCCAGCTGACGGAGCAGTAATCACGGTGGTGTATGGATTCATTTCGATGATGAAAATGAAATGGGTGCAGTGTAAATACCGCGGCGCCTCGGGCTGTGTGAAGAACGTGTCGTTTTGATTTAGTTTCCTTCAGGTTGTGTCATTTCTCTCTGCCGGGTGCAGAGGAACGCTTCCTTAGGGCGCCTGCTGGTGTCGAGCCAGAGCAGACGGAGTAACTCATGGCGCTGAGCTCCGGCGTGGCGCTCTGCGGTGTGTGAGGTCGTAAATATCATCGGACGCGTCCTCAAGACGTAGAAAAGGTGTTTTTGACTCACTCCGGCTCCTGTTTGTGCATCTTTGTCAGTTTAGAGGAGGAGAGGGAGAGGAAGTATTAACACACACACACACACACGACACACACACACACACACACACACACACACACACATACACGAACACACACACACACACACACACACACAGTTTGTTTGTTTTGAGCTGAGAATTCCTCCTGTTGTGGGGAAAATTATCTGTTAACACACTTAACCGTCTCCTTTAGTCGTCTAAACTTAACCGTCTCCTTTAGTCGTCTAAACTTAACCGTCTCCTTTAGTCGTCTTAACTTAACCGTCTCCTTTAGTCGTCTAAACTTAACCGTCTCCTTTAGTCGTCTTAACTTAACCGTCTCCTTTAGTCGTCTAAACTTAACCGTCTCCTTTAGTGGTCTTAACTTAACCGTCTCCTTTAGTCGTCTTAACTTAACCGTCTCCTTTTGTCGTCTCAACTTAACCGTCTCCTTTAGTCGTCTAAACTTAACGGTTGATCATTCTGTGATCAGAATGTGCTGCTTCAGCATCGAACCGTTGGTCGTAGACGGTTTGAAACTCTCCGCAGACTCTGAGGTTTTTAACTCCAGATGTTTTTGTTGTTGGCGCGTCGGTGGATCGCTGTTGTTGACGGGTTCAGGGCGCAGAACGTGCTGCTGCTGCTGCTGCTGCTGCTGCTGCTGCTGCTGCTGCTCTCACGGAGCAGACGGAGGACATGTGGGGGAAATGTGAGCAGACAGGCTGAGGGGACACAGCTGGAGTTTTACAGTAGACCGGTTCAGACGGTGAAGTGAACACAGCTGATGTTTAACGGCATCAAACCCTCAAACTGCAGCTCCACCATCAGCCACCGCGTCACCTGCTGCTGCAGCTAGATCCTTTTGGGGGCGGCAGTAGCTCGGCCCATAGGTGGCTCGGCTGGGAACCGTAGGGTCGCAAGTTCGAGTCCCTGTGTGGACCATGAATGGAGCATGGACTGGTGGCTGGAGAGGTGCAAGCTCATCCTGAGGTGCTGCTGAGCAAGGCACCGAACCCCCAACTGCTCGGGGCGCTGAGCCACTGGCAGCCCCCTCACTCTGACATCTCTCCTTAATTGCATGTATATAGGTCGTGTGTGTGTGTGTGTGTGTGTGTGTGTGTGTGTGTGTGGCTGGAAAAGAGGCGGGGTTTGTGTTTGAACCTACATGAGTGGAACCTCTGACTCGTGAATTCGGGGTCGGTCGATCGCCCTCGAATTCGACCGTAGGAGCTTCCACTTTGAGAGGCATTCGAGTGCACTTTGCCTAGTTGGAGGTACGAGACTTTGCCTTTCCCTGGCACTTGAACGCAGCATTACTCAGCGCAAGTGTTGGGAGGAGGGACCGTCAGAGGCTGACATTGTCTCCTCTCTTAATGCCCCCTAACTGATCACTGGAGACCAGCGTATCCTCCTGTGTCCAACAGATTTCGGCCTCTGCGGGGCGACGGTGTCATGAACGGGGCAGGAAATGAGGAACAGGGACCTAAATGCAGACGCGGACACAGAGAAAGTTATAAACGAGTGTTTAATCAAACAACTATATTCAAACAGTGTCCAGGGAGCGGGGGGGAGGAATGAGGTCCGGGTCCAGGTAAAGAAATAACAACGAGGTGATCAGGGGAAAAACAGGAACGCGTGGTAGGCGAGCGAGGGTTCAGACGGGGAAGCAGGAAACAAGCATACGTTTGAATGGGAGCCAACCAAGCGAGACGCGGTACCACGAGAATGCAAAAGCGGTCCAAATGCGTCCCACATCCGGCATCTTAGACTCTGGGAGAGGTGATCAGGGGGAACCACGCCTTCCAGCTCCAGACGGACAAACACCGAGACGGGAGACACACGCGGAGAACAACAGACAGAGGGAGACAAAAGCACAAAAGGAAGGAGCGAAGGGCTGCCAGGACTGGGATCCTGACAGTAATCAGGTTTTCAGGTGGTCCGGGTCCGAACCCCTGGAGGGATTTTCTTCAGATTTGGCACAAATGTCCTCTTGGACTCAAGGGTGAACTGATTTGATTTCGGGGGTCAAAGGTCACTGTGATGACTGATGATAACATGAAACGCTGCAAATTGAGGTAATAAAAATATAAACTGCCACTTGACTGTTTGGTGGAGGGATACAACACCAAGGCGTACAGTGCGCTAAAGCGTAGTCACGGCAACGCACTGGATTTGCGATAGTTTTAAAGAGACATTCACTCGATTTTGCTCCAGTTTTGTGTCCGCGGTGTGTTCAGATGTGTGTGTGTGTGTATGCAGTAAAATAATCACACACAATCAGTCCTGAACGTCTCTGTCACACATGCACACATGCACACACACGCACACACACACACACACACACACACACTTGGTGGTGTTGTTGTTGTTGGAGGTGCAGTCGGTTCATTTGACTGTTAATTAAAAGAGACAGAAAAACACTGGGACCAGATTCAGGAAAACAGATTTGCTCTCTTCATCTGTTCACTGCTCTCTCTCTCTCTCTCTCTCCTCTCTCTCTCTCTCTCTCTCTCTCTCTCTCTCTCTCTCTCTCTCTCTCTCTCTCTCTCTCTCTCTCTCATTAATTCAACCATATGCAGGAGGAAATAGCACAGTGTGTATTCTGGATGGCTGACAGCAGAGTCAGGAGTTTTACACACACACACACACACACACACACACACACACACACACACACACACACACACACACAAAAACCATCTTTGTATCACTGCACTTGAGAGAATCCCTAAAGCACGCGCTGCGTTCTCCTCTCTTCCCCTGTATCATAGTGTGACAACTGCGGTTTCATCCCTTTTACGGATTTCAGTTTGGAAATCACGCAAATTGTGTCGGCGCGGTCGGACACTTCCTGACAAACGTAGAGGGAGTTGATGTGGGGGGTGTGACTCAGTGCCTCTCCAAACTGATGGTCCCACTCAGGATCTGAGTCACACCAATAGATTCAGGGTCATTCGTTCCGTATCCTGGATTTCCTCCATGACGTAAAATAGGTCCCATTGTAGGTGGAAGTATAATGATCACAGAGGCGGAGGAGGGCAGAGAACACCCGGGAGCGTCGCCAAGATTATAAACTAGGAAAACGAACGAAAAAGAACCACATTGCTGCACTTTGCAACCTTTTCTGTAGAGATTTGAACTTTCTGGATCCTTAAGTCAGAAGCGAAATTGCTCAAAAACGCCTCTTTACAGCCACGGGTTCTTTCCTCCGCCTCTAAACCAACGCTGATCCGTTCGGTCGCTGCTCAAACTGCTCCAAATGTTCTCCGCCGCATGTTACCACAGTGATCCGAGAGTGAAATACAGAGCAGCTCGGAGATCAGAGGCTGGGACAAAAGGTTGGAAGGACGTAAATGAGTATATGCAGAAGTCTCAGGGCGCACTCCCACTGTGCCTCCGTCCCGTGCCCCAGCACGTCTCACGGGTAAAGTCTGGTTCCTTTGACCAGTGTGAGTGCAACCGTACCACGTCTAGGAGCGCCACGCTTGCCGTCCACGGCTCGTCTGAGAGAGGTGGGCTTTAGTAAAGCACGTTTGCACGTGTACGAGCACGAGCGTGCGCACGTGTACGGGCACGAGGCCTACGGCGGTTCTGAGGTCATTTCCTGTGCGCCTGTTGGGACGTAGAAAAAAGAAGGAGGGACCATGCGCGGACATTTCAAACAATGGCGGTGAAAGGTTCACGTTGGTGTGATGCGGAGGTGGAGTGTTTACTGCAGATTTGGTCGATGAAAAGATTCAAAAACAGTCGACAAGACGCACAAAAACTCCGAGGTCTACGGAAAGATCTGGAAACAAAGCCACGCATCGCCATGACGTCATCAATGCGTGTGACGTGTTACGGCGTGATGACGTATAGGCAGCAAGAAGCATTCTCCGAGGCCCAGGTAGTGTGAGTACAAACGGGCCTGGAGGGGGGACAAGGACCCTAAAGCACGGGGCACGGGACGGAGGCACAGTGGGAGGGCGCCCCCATTGATAAGAAGGACCATCCAACCCGTTCATACAGGGATGAGCCTCTGAGCTCCATGTGTCCAGAGCAGGAGGTGCTTTAAATATTATATATACAATTCAAATTCACACACACCTCACACCTCACACACACACACACACACACACAACAGTGTGTGTGTGTGTTTGTGTGTGTGTGTGTGTGTGTGTGTTGTAGCTGTCATGCCGTATATTTTCCTCTGCAGTGTTTTGGTGAAAGTGGATAATTTATTACTGCAGAGCGTGTTTGCATAGAGTTCATTAGAATACAGGGAGCCATAAATCATCTCATTGTTCTCTCTCTCTACCTGTCTCTCTCTCTCTCTCTCTCTCTCTCTCTCTCTCTCTCTCTCTCTCTCTCTCTCTCTCTCTCATTTCATATTTGACTCACGCTCTCCCCCGTCACTTCGGTCTGGAGTCTCAGCACCTACAGTGTGTTCTGACCTTTGACCCGTGACCTCCTGACCTCTGGAGAAAGTTTTCCAGAACTATTGATTTTTTTGATTCGTCTTAAACAAGAAAACATTCGACTCCATGACCCCGTTACCAACAAAGCACTTAAAGTCGCAGTCGGCAACATGTGTTTGATCGTATTCACTGAAGCCGACACTCAGAAAACCCGCTCTCAGAAAGGAAACGCGCCTCTACATGCACCTAGAGCCTGTCCACAGTCCGTGCACACGCCACAGATCCCCCCCTCCCCCGCTCACGCATGTTACAATATCACAGGACACGCCTCAAGCTAGCATACGCTAAATGACGTTAGCAGTAGCTAGCTCTGAGTAAGTTAGCCAGCCTACCTCTATGTAGCGTGTCCACAGTGCGTGCACACGCCACAGATCCCCCCTTCCCCCGCTTACGCATGTTACAATATCACAGGAACACGCCTCAAGCTAGCATGCGCTAAATGACGTTAGCAGTGGCTAGCTCTGAGTAAGTTAGCCAGCCATGTAGCGTGTTTTGGCGTGTGATGGCGTGTTTGAGCGTCTACCAACCGTGGAGTTCAACCGTGGACGTACAGAAAACATAAGACAGTTAAGTACAGAACTTTAGATGAGCCTCTGTAACGTGGAGATATGCGAACTGTACGTGTGTATACTTGGTATTTGTATTTATGACTGTCGCCTCACATCGAGAGGGTTCCTGGTTTGAACCCCGGCTGGAGCCCTTCTGTGTGGAGTTTGCATGTTGTCCCCGTGTCTGCGTGGGTTTTCTCCGGGTTCTCCGGTTTCCTCCCACAGTCCAAAGACGTGCAGGTGTTCGGTTCATTGATGACTCTAAATCACCCGTAGGTGTGAATGGTTGTCTGTCTCTGTTCGTCTCTATGTGTCCTGTGATAGACTGGCGTCCTGTCCAGGGTGGACCCCGCCTCACGCCTGATGTCAGCTGGGATCGGCTCCAGCCCTTTGTTTTCATTGCTTACATGTTCGAAATAAAGAAAATCAATCAAGTAAAGAAGGGGAGAGTTCAGGGACGTTTGCACACATGGAGCTGAATTCAAACCTACATACACAGTGAGACAGAGGACGTCCGCACCACGGCTGCTACATGCACCGCGGTCACCGCACAGCTGCGTCTACGTGCAGCCACGTGGCCCTGCAACAGGTTACACACAACACAGAACACATGGAGAACAGTGTGTTTTGAATGACACCTCAGTGACCCAGAGGGGAACCAACGCGACGCTGCAGAGCTTCCAAACCTGCAGTATGCACACAGTGAAGCTGCAGCAGCCGCACGCGTCCAACAGAGTGTGTGTCGAGGGTGAAACACCGGCTGCGCCCCGCCTACGCACGCCGCATGCAGCTGACAGAGAGTGTGTCGCTGGTGAAACCCCGCCTTGGTTACCCCGCACGTCCGATCCCGATGTATTCTGGCTGTTAAAGGTACCGAGGAGTGATCACTCAGCTCTAAGTCACGTAAACGGAGAACTTTGCTTCTTTTACGCGAGGATCTGTGGAGAAATCCAGCTTTCTTTACACTTTATTTACTCATAAATAATCAGATACACGTGAAAACGTTTAAGGCTTTTTCTTAAAAAACACAAAGTGACACGTTTGTTCTGAAATCTGTAGAAATGTATTTTCTACCTCCAGCTTCTCTGCTGCTCCAGCACTGAAGGACAGGAAGGTGTAATCAATAAGAACATGTGAGGGGAATGCAGTTATGTTTAGTGTGTGTGTGTGTGTGTGTGTGTGTGTGTGTGTGTGTGTGTGTGTGTGTGTGTGTGTGTGTGTGTGTGTGTGTGTGTGTGTGTGTGTGTGTGTGTGTGTGTGTGTGTGTGTGTGTGTGTGTGTGTGTGTGTGTGTGTGTGTGTGTGTGTGTGTGTGCGCGTGCGCGTGCTGCCTTCTGCTCATGTCCAAGGCTAATTAACAGACCATGAACAAACATCTAACACCCTAAGTGTGTGTGTGTGTGTGTGTGTGTGTGTGTGTGTGTGTGTGTGTGTGTGAGGCTTATTAGCAAGGCTGAACACACACTCCCGTAGATGATGACACACACACACACACACTGAAAATCACACTCACACACCTTGTACTACACAGCGCTAATGAACCACAAACACACAGTGATGCTACACTCCATTGAAGTGTGTGTTTGCAATGTATTGAATATATTATGTGCTGTTAAGAGAGAATGCAGCTTTAAGTGGAGTCTCCTCCTGCTGGACATTAGAGAGAATGCAGCTTTAAGTGGAGTCTCCTCCTGCTGGACATTAGAGAGAATGCAGCTTTAAGTGGAGTCTCCTCCTGCTGGACATTAGAGAGAATGCAGCTTTAAGTGGAGTCTCCTCCTGCTGGACATTAGAGAGATTGCAGCTTTAAGTGGAGTCTCCCCCTGCTGGACATTAGAGAGAATGCAGCTTTAAGTGGAGTCTCCTCCTGCTGGACATTAGAGAGAATGCAGCTTTAAGTGGAGTCTCCTCCTGCTGGACATTAGAGAGAATGCAGCTTTAAGTGGAGTCTCCTCCTGCTGGACATTAGAGAGAATGCAGCTTTAAGTGGACTCTCCTCCTGCTGGACATTAGAGAGAATGCAGCTTTAAGTGGAGTCTCCTCCTGCTGGACATTAGAGAGAATGCAGCTTTAAGTGGAGTCTCCTCCTGCTGGACATTAGAGAGAATGCAGCTTTAAGTGGAGTCTCCTCCTGCTGAACATTAGAGAGAATGCAGCTTTAAGTGGAGTCTCCTCCTGCTGGACATTAGAGAGAATGCAGCTTTAAGTGGACATTAGAGAGAATGCAGCTTTAAGTGGAGTCTTCACTGTTACTCATTGTGTTTCTTTGTGTGTTTTGCGTCAGGCTAAAGCGTTTGGCTTTGAGTCGTCATGCTTTTGTTTCCGTTTAATTGACAGGACGCATCGACGTGCACTGTAACACACACACACACACACACACACACACACACACACACACACACACACACACACACACACACACGTATGCATTGAGCTGCGTGGTTTTGTTGTTGTAAATCAAAGGTTTCACGGTTGTGACAGATCCGTTTTGCCAGCCAGCTTTATATAGCAATTTAAACATCACACACACACACACACACACACACACACACACGCTCACACACACACACACACACACACACACACACACACACACACACAGACTCACACATTCATGGTGAATAATGGGAGTCACTGAGCTGAACACACTAAATGTCTGTCTGACGGACTGTCTCTCTGCACACATCTGTCTCTCTGCACACATCTGTCTCTGCACACATCTGTCTCTCTGCACACATCTGTCTCCCTGCACACATCTGTCTCTCTGCGCACATCTGTCTCCCTGCACACATCTGTCTCTCTGCGCACATCTGTCTCCCTGCACACACCTGTCTCTCTGCACACACCTGTCTCCCTGCACACACCTGTCTCCCTGCACACATCTGTCTCCCTGCACACATCTGTCTCTCTGCACACACATGTCTCTCTGCACACATCTGTCTCCCTGCACACATCTGTCTCTCTGCACACATTTGTCTCTCTGCACACATCTGTCTCTGTCTCTCTGCACACATCTGTCTCTCTGCACACATCTGTCTCTGCACACATCTGTCTCCCTGCACACATCTGTCTCCCTGCACACATCTGTCTCTCTGCACACATCTGTCTCTGTCTCTCTGCACACATCTGTCTCCCTGCACACATCTGTCTCCCTGCACACATCTGTCTCTGTCTCCCTGCACACATCTGTCTCTGTCTCTCTGCACACATCTGTCTCCCTGCACACATCTGTCTCTGTCTCCCTGCACACATCTGTCTCTCTGCACACATCTGTCTGTCTCTCTGCACACATCTGTCTCCCTGCACACATCTGTCTCCCTGCACACATCTGTCTCTCTGCACACATCTGTCTCTCTGCACACATCTGTCTCTCTGCACACATCTGTCTCTGCACACATCTGTCTCTGCACACATCTGTCTCTGCACACATCTGTCTCTGCACACATCTGTCTCTGCACACATCTGTCTCTGCACACATCTGTCTCCCTGCACACATCTGTCTCCCTGCACACATCTGTCTCTGCACACATCTGTCTCCCTGCACACATCTGTCTCCCTGCACACGTCTGTCTCCCTGCACACATCTGTCTCCCTGCACACATCTGTCTCCCTGCACACATCTGTCTCTCTGCACACACCTGTCTCCCTGCACACATCTGTCTCTCTTCACACATCTGTCTCTCTGCACACATCTGTCTCTCTGCACACACCTGTCTCCCTGCACACTTCTGTCTCCCTGCACACATCTGTCTCCCTGCACACATCTGTCTCCCTGCACACACCTGTCTCTCTGCACACACCTGTCTCTCTGAACACACCTGTCTCTCTGCACACATCTGTCTCACACCGGAAAAAAACCTTTTGTGGCACTGAATTACTTCGGTGTGTCGCTGAACTGTCAGGGCGGCAAATTAACTCGGCTACTTCTAAATGCAAATACAAAGAACAAGATGTGCATTTTATAGTAATGATCATCACTTTACAACGGTGCAAAATGGTTTTTTATAGTCATGACTCGCGTGGCTCCGGAGGTGGAACGGGTCTGAACCCCGGATGAGTTCTTCTCCTGGATCCACCTGAGGAGAAGAAGAAGGGTCCCAGGTCCAACTAGTGCAGAACTCTCAAGGCTCTCGCCCTGGATCCAACCGGTCTAGAACTCTTTAGTCTCCTCCTGCTGGACATTAGAGAGAATGCAGCTTTAAGTGGAGTCTCCTCCTGCTGGACATTAGAGAGAATGCAGCTTTAAGTGGAGTCTCCCCCTGCTGGACATTATAGAGAATGCAGCTTTAAGTGTAGTCTCCTCCTGCTGGACATTAGAGAGAATGCAGCTTTAAGTGGAGTCTCCTCCTGCTGGACATTAGAGAGAATGCAGCTTTAAGTGGACGCTCCTCCTGCTGGACATTAGAGAGAATGCAGCTTTAAGTGGAGTCTCCTCCTGCTGGACATTAGAGAGAATGCAGCTTTAAGTGGAGTCTCCTCCTGCTGGACATTAGAGAGAATGCAGCTTTAAGTGGAGTCTCCTCCTGCTGGACATTAGAGAGAATGCAGCTTTAAGTGGAGTCTCCTCCTGCTGGACATTAGAGAGAATGCAGCTTTAAGTGGAGTCTTCACTGTTACACGTTGTGTTTCTTTGTGTGTTTCGCGTCAGGCTAAAGCGTTTGGCTTTGATTTATTGGGCTTTTGTTTCCGTTTAATTGACAGGACGCATCGACGTGCACTGTAACACGCACACACACACACACACACACACACATACACACACACACACACACACACACACACACACACACACACACACACACACACGCACACGTATGCATTGAGCTGCGTGGTTTCTCTCTGGATCCAACCGGTCTAGAACTCTTTAGACGCAGTCTTAAAGCAATTCCTGCATTGCTTTTTTTTAAAACATATACTCGTTAGTGTTAGAAGTTCCTAAACTGCAGTATGGTACTTGACCCTGATCCAACTGGCCAGGGGTGTCTGCTGCAAACCCCTGCAGGTGCAGAGCTCTCATGCCAGTCCAGCCTGTCCTGGTTCAGGTGCAGAGAGTTTCTTATCCCTGGTCCAACTGGCTCAGGCGTCTGTGGCTCACGTTGGACTGATCCAGACCTCCACAAGCCGGTCCCTACGGTCCTGATGCAGCATGTTTTTCATCCAGCCGGTCCAGATGTTGCTAGTTTCTTACCCTCGGCTCCAAACGGTCCAGACGCAGTTAGATTTTTATGACACGTCCTGTCGGGCTGTAACTCTGCAGCGCAGGCCGTCGTCCAAATGAAGTCGCAAAACTTAGCAACATTTGGTCGGGGACCGTTGTTGAATCCCCGACCTGCCAGTCACACAAAGATTAATTAGGCAGGGGGTCTGAGGGTTTGTTGCGACTGTTGTTGGCGGTCAGAGTTTAAGACGTGAAACCGTAAACGGTATCTGTGCCAAACGACGACCACGAGTCACTCGGTGTTGGCCGCCGTCGTGGAGCCGCGGGGAGCTCCATCCAAACAGAGAGGGTAAATGTGGAAATCAGATTCAGTCCCTCTGCTGAAGAGAGGGATGAATATTTATCAGTGAGGGTCAGACGGAAGAGGAGGAGAGGAAGAGGGGGATGATCAAAGGCACAAGGCTGCTTTGGTCTGGGAGGGAGGGAAGGAAAGAAAGGAAGAAGGAGGTGAAGGCAGAAAAGAATGAAGGTGTGAAGCAGCGTTCGTCTATTCTGGCTTTTTCTTCTCGTTTTAATTCAGTGCGTCGTTGCATAATTCATTATTTTAAGCATGCGAGCAGCGACGCAGCGTCTAAAAATAAAAAAGAAGTCCGTCACACGTCACGCCGCTGTTCCCCCCAACGCTGCCTGTTGTCCCCCCAGCGCTCCCTGTTGTCCCAGGATATCCTCTGGAGCCTCCCTGGAGCAGGACGCCGGCAACACCGCAGCGACAAACACTGATGTGGAACAAGCTGCCACTTTAGCTTTAACAGCATTAAATGTTTTTATTTGACCTGCGGGGGTTAAAGAGAAGAGAGAACCCAAACACAGCGCTGATACTTCCCGCTGTCAGGTGCTGTTATATCCACGGGTTAGCGGTGGACGGCTCCACTCTCCCTGTGAGTGTTGGAGGTTATTGAAGGTTCGGTGCGCCCCGGGGAGCGATACGGGAGCTGGAGGGGGGTTGTGTTTGCTTACAGCCAAAATCCGGACGCACAGCGGGGGTGTTTACCTGCTACAGTCTTTGTAGTGTGTGGCTGCTGCCAGCTTCACCGTGTGCATGTGGAGTTCTGCAGAGTTTGGAAGTGAAGGTTATTTTAAATGCTGTTCAATGAGTTCATTAAAGTGAAGTTCCAGCGTAAAATCATCCCAGGGTCTCATCAAATGAGCCATCGAGACAGTTTTTTTCTAACTATTAACAAAGAAATCCAGGAGAGTCGCTAACATTCAAACGTGGCTAACAGTGGTTAGCTCGGGGCAGTACGGTGAAGGCATTCAAAGGTCTTTTTTAACCACTAATGCTGCTGAAAATAACAGCAAACCTCTGCAGCAGCATGAGAAGAGTCCCTACACACACACACAACATAGCGTCATCAGCGTACTCAGTGAACCCAGAGTTTGTGGTCCAGCTACGCTTGTTGGTACGAATATCTGTGCGTAACTTCACGTAGGAGTTGCTAGCAAGGTGCTATCTTATATCAATGCATGTGTGTTGGATGCAAGCCCCCAATACAGCGACTTCCTGGTTGATCCAATCAGGAAGTGCCGAATAATAATAATTATAAATAACAGCAAACCTCTGCAGCGGCATGAGAAGAGTTCCTACACACAAAACGATGCATCCACTCTGTTTAAGACGTGGCTGTTATGTTTGAAGTTAGCGTTAGCATTTCTTGGGAAACCTCAGACCAGCGGCGTCAAACTCCAATTCACAGTGTGTCTGTTTTTAGTCGTTTTGTCACGTTTTAGTGGTGTTTTGTGTCTGTTTTTAGTTGTTTCATCACTTTTTTGTGGTGTTTTCAAAGGACTGCAAATGTGCATGTGTTCCTTCTCTCCAGATGTGTAACGTTGAACCTTTCCAGTGCAGGTCCTTGTTCTTGTCGTGGTGTTTCTTCTGTTTGATTCTTTGGTTACAGCCACGGTGACAAACAGCTCTTTACCTTCACACACAGATCATCTGCTGAAAGCCACTGTCCTCCATCTTTCTTTGGGTCGTTTTTGGGGAGGGGTGGATTCAGTGTGTCTGCAGAGACTGGTAGCATGGATGCTCATGTTTGCTAACAGAAAAGTAGACGTGGATGTGCTTTATACTCTCGGCCCAGCTCTCACAGAACCTGGATATGATCTTGCGGGCCAAATATAATTACACCGCGGGCCAGATTTGGCCCACGGGCCTGAGTTTGACACCCCTGCCTCAGACGTATACAGGGACGTAATGATGCTAATCCAGCCTGAGGAAAACAGGTTGAACCAATGGGCAACCAGCACCAGAACCAGAACCAGAACTAGGTTTGAGTTGGTCACATAGGGGTAATAGCAGACTGATACTGTGTGTGTGCAGGTTCAGTTGCTTCACAGCGGTTCCACTGAACACTGAACGTCTGAACACGTCTTTAAAATGATTAGTCCAGACAGAAATACAGCAGGGAACACACATTCCCATTAGTTTGTCTTCTGCTTTGCCTCCCGGGGGCATCCACAGTCCAGTTTTTAGAGTTTATCGGAGCCGTGACCCCCAAGAAAGGCTCCTCTGGGCCCATGTTGCCTCCACCCATACTAATGTGTGTGTGTGTGTGTGTGTGTGTGTGTGTGTGTGTGTGTGTGTGTGTGTGTGTGTGTGTGTGTGTGTGTGTGTTCCTGCTCAGTATTCACCCGTCTCTCTGGTATTTTCTTAGCTTTGACTGAATCTGATCGGGAGACCTCCCTGTAATCCTCCATCTCTCCGTTTCCTGACTCATCATCAATCCTCCTGACGTCGGACTTTTCCTCCTCTTCCTCCGCCTCAGCAGTCTTTTGGGTGCAGCTACATGTGTAACCACGGCAACAGCAGAACCATAGCAACCCAGGAGTCAATTACCCCCCCTCGGGCGAGGATGTCCGACCCACCGGAGGCTCTTTTTTTTAATGTTTAAGCCGAGACGGGACGAGAGACGACAGAACGGGCGGCTAATGAAGACAAAGAGTGTCGCAGAAAAACTTCAGACGTCGTGGAAATTTAATTATTTCACAACTCGTGACAAGTGTGAAAGGATTAGTTCTTTTATATCGGGTCCGTCACCGTGACGCCAAAAGTCTCTCCAGTGTAAAAAATAATGTTGTATTTGTCGGGAGCTCTCGGACGAACCGTTCCCGCCTGAAACCAATTTGGTGGAAAGTGAAAAACTCGCTGACCCGTTTCGATCGCTCGCAGCCGGCTGGATGAAGGTTCAGATCCTTCTCAAAAGCAGCAGAACAAAAGGAAATCAAATGTAAACTGTCATGTTTAATGAAAGAGGAGCTCAGCAGCAGTTTGGTGTGATGGAGGGGGGGTGCGGAGGGGGCGGGGAGTGGCGCGGAGGAGGGGTCCGATAGCTGAAAACTGATTTAACTGCAGTTTGATCAGAACGCTTAATAATGAAACACAGAAATCTGACAGCACGCCCGTTTTATCCTCTGTTTTTGCAGCATATTTAACACGTCTGAGCGGTTACATGAGGTTCTTTATTGTTTGGACTTCTGTGAGGTTTTACTGCGTGGATTTAATCACGCGCAGACGCTTCACTGCGCCGTGTCTGAAGTTTGAGGCACGAGTTGTCGATAGAAGACTCCGATAGTTTAGTTTAAAGGTTGAATATGTAGAAGCTTTATTAACAGTTATATATATTTCGATGTTTCCTGGTTCGAATCCCGGCTGGGGCCCTTCTGTGTGGAGCATGTTGTCCTCGTGTCTGCGTGGGTTTTCTCCGGGTTCTCCGGTTTCCTCCCACAGTCCAAAGACGTGCAGGTGTTGGGTTCATTGATGACTCTAAATCACCCGTAGGTGTGAATGGTTGTCTGTCTCTGTTCGTCTCTATGTGTCCTGTGATAGACTGGCGTCTTGTCCAGGGTGGACCCCGCCTCACGCCCGATGTCAGCTGGGATCGGCTCCAGCCCCCGAGACCCCGACAGGGACAAGAGGCTGAAGATGAGTGAATGAATAATATTTTGACGGGTTTAACGATGACTTCCTGTCCCGTTCTGTTTCCATGGTAGCAGCCAATAGTGTTGGGCGTTGCTGGTTGCCATGGTAGTCTGTTGTTGCTACAGAAACAAGGAATCATGTTGAGTTGAGAGCGAGTTAATGGCTATAAGACTTAGTTGAAGACAGGCTAACGTGTAATACTGTGGTCACTTTCACTGATTAGTCCAAATGAGTCGTTCCCATGTTTGACTCATCAGTGTCATGGCGCAGGCTGATCACTGCCACACTCTGCAACGAACCTGGCAACAAACCCGGCAACCAACATGGCAACGAACCTGGCAATGAACCTGGCAACCAACATGGCAACGAACCTGGCAACAAACCTGGCAACAAACCTGGCAACCAACATGGCAACGAACCTGGCAACCAACATGGCAACGAACCTGGCAATGAACCTGGCAACCAACATGGCAACAAACCTGGCAATGAACCTGGCAACCAACATGGCAACGAACCTGGCAATGAACCTGGCAACCAACATGGCAACGGACCTGGCAATGAACCTGGCAACCAACATGGCAACAAACCTGGCAATGAACCTGGCAACCAACATGGCAACGAACCTGGCAATGAACCTGGCAATGAACCTGGCAACGAACCTGGCAATGAACCTGGCAACCAACATGGCAACGAACCTGGCAATGAACCTGGCAACCAACATGGCAACGAACCCGGCAACCAACATGGCAACGAACCTGGCAATGAACCTGGCAACCGTACTGCTGGAGTTATTTTTTGTTGTTGTGACGACGATCTTGAGACACTCGATGGCGCTGTTCGGCTCATTCTCCATATCCAACCTTTAACTAAAAGTAGTAATACTGCAGTTTTAAAAGTAAAAGTCCTGAGGACAAAATGCAAATGCGGACCCCCACATTGACTCGTTTCACTATCAGAGTTTGATCCATTCAGTCCAGTAACATTTTGAAAGTCTAGCAGAGTCGCAGGATCATATCGTTTTATCCCCATTTAATCTCCGACCATCAGGAAAATAAGGCGTCAATTAACGACCTGTCAACATGGACCTGCTGCTGAGGCACAGACTTGTAAAACGGTCTCTGTGGCTTATTTGATGTGTTTTTTTAATGCAGAAAAAGCAAATGTGGTCCATTTTCTTTACTTTAATAGTCAGAAAATGTTGAAATATCGTGGATCGGTGTTTCCCAAAGAACAAAAGCACGACAACGATTTTCAGTTCAGTGTCACAGAGGAAGAAATCTTCACATTTGAGACGCTGAAAACAGAGAAATGCCCCTTTAAAAAATGTCTCAAACTCATTTAAAACAGTTGAGAACGCGGTGATTTTGCAGCTCTGGAGGAAAAACATGCTTAATATTATATTTTCGTGTTTGCTCGTTACGTCGGGACGACATTCGACTGTTGAGTGACTGTTGAGTGACTGTTGCTGTGCATGTGTGATGAAGCTGCTTCCTCAGCCGGCTGACACCAAACTGATTGAATACGTGCGGCGTTGACGTTTTGGCTCCGGGCTCCGTCCTCGCCAAATGTGTTTGCGCTTGATTCTGTTAATGGGAAGAGTCGGCGTCTACCTCTAAAAGGTAAAAACCAGGTGGATTGGAAGTTGAGTTCTGCAGAAGACGATGGTGTTCGTGTGCCCGGCTGTGAAGGGAGCGCTGCCTCGGGGGTGTTGAACCAGCCACCTGTTGAGCCAGGCGGCGGTGGCGGTGGCAGCTGAACAGCCCGCCAATTCCCACAGGGTGGTCGGGTTGAATCCCGGCCCAGACACAGAGTCGACGTGCCAGAGAGTGGAGGACACACATCCGTCTGCGGGCTTTATGAGTCCACACAGACGGAGAGAGGGGGACGTTATCTTTACTGTTCCACTTTATAGTTCAGTCAAACAGCGATTACAGGAAATGATAAATGGGCGCAAATTAAATCCACCGACATTTAGGAGAAGAGAAATGACGGCGAGAGACGGGAATGGACTCATTTAACGGCAGAAAAGGGATTTTAAAGAGCTGAGTGTTGTAAAAATACACCAAACTCTGTGTGTTTGGAGCCAGGACGGAGCGAGGCGGACTCTCAGAGCACGCCGCCGTCAAACGAGATGTTTTCTAAAGGACGTGTGGCAGCTGCACATCTTTAAGGGCGCCCTCCCACTGTGCGTCCCTCCCGTGCTTTAGGGTCCTTGTCCCCCCCTCCAGGCCCGTTTGTACTCACACTACCTGGGCCTCGGAGAATGCTTCTTGCTGCCTATACGTCATCACGCCGTAACACGTCACACGCATTGATGACGTCATGGCGATGCGTGGCTTTGTTTCCAGATCTTTCCGTAGACCTCGGAGTTTTTGTGCGTCTTGTCGACTGTTTTTGAATCTTTTCATCGACCAAATCTGCAGTAAACACTCCACCTCCGCATCACACCAACGTGAACCTTTCACCGCCATTGTTTGAAATGTCCGCGCATGGTCCCTCCTTCTTTTTTCTACGTCCCAACAGGCGCACAGGAAATGACCTCAGAACCGCCGTAGGCCTCGTGCCCGTACACGTGCGCACGCTCGTGCTCGTACACGTGCAAACGTGCTTTACTAAAGCCCACCTCTCCCAAACGGGCCGTGGACGGCAAGCGTGCCGCTCCTAGACGTGGTACGGTTGCACTCACACTGGTCAAAGGAACCAGACTTTAGCCGTGAAACCTGTTTCGGCACGGTACGGATGGACAGTTTGAGTGCGCCCTAAGACACTGGTGCATGTGGGAACACTTCCACTTTTGTCCACAGGGGGCGACAAAATCAAACTTTAAGTATGCGTCTGGAGTTTGGAGTTTGGGGTTTGTCTGCTTTATTTAAGGACTCGTGTTTTCATTTCATGTTATTTTTATTTAGTTTTTTGCGTCCTGCCCGACCCTCATTGGTTTATAAGACACTATCACATTATACATTACATTCAAAATACACAGTATTATACAGCTCCATCTTTGAAACCAAATATCCCTTCTTCTATCTCAGGCCTTACCAAGAAACGTTGCTGCAAAGAAAGGTTCCCTTTTAAAGCTGTGGTCTACGTCCTGAAAATCAGTTGAGCCTCTGAGAAAGATCTGGAAAAAAGCACCAAACCCCCTCACTCAGTGCGTTTCCATGCACGTCAGTAATGCGAAAATGCAGGTTGAGCGGGGGCTGAGTCGGAAAATGACGGAGTAACTTTTCCTCCGGTACAGCAGGTGGCGCTCTATTCTTGGTAGTGATGTTTCTTGCTCCCTCGGTTTAAAGGTAACGCTCTAGTATTGTTGGTTTTGGTGCTGTTGCTTCCTGGTTTATTCTATTTCCGGGTCAAAAGCAACCGCCGCGGAGTGGGGAGCATCCGCAGACGAGGCACCCTGTTGCGCTGTTTACTTGGGAATAATCGGGAAACTATAAGATTTCTCCAGGTCTGTTGCCCGAGGTACGGTGTTTCCATGGTGTTTAAGAACCCGGGGTACGCCCTTAACCCGAATATAATCGTTTTTTTGTTTTTATAGCAACTTTGATGCAAGAAATGTGCTTCACAATAAAGGAAAACAGACACGAAATGAACATAAAAACAGGGATAAAAGGTCGTAATTCATTGAAAATAAAACACATTTTAATAATAAAAGTAAAACTGAGATTTAAATGAAAATAATAATCATCAAAATAGACGAAACAGAACACGGGGTATACGTTAAAGCCCACTGAATAATTATAATAATAATAATTATAACATTAAATGATAAAAACACAGGTTTCTTCTGCTTGTATCCATCAAAGTTTGTCCCCAGACGCGTGTTTTCCGTCTCCTCCTCTGAGTGAATTATGATCCATATTAAGTGAAACATGGTTTTCCCACATAAAAAGTTAAACAGGATTTTATTTATACATGTTTTAAAGCGTGTGTGAGGTTCGCTGCGGTGAAAGTCTCGCAAAGGCAAAGCTGTTTGATTCGTTTCTAATCAGATTTTTCTGTTTCTGCTTTGAATTTTACAACTTACCTTCAAAAAGGAAATGTTTCACAGCGTCAGCACCACCTGCTACTGTACACACACACACACGCGCACACGCACACACGCACGCACGCACGCACGCACGCACGCACACACACGCACACACACGCACACACACACACACTTTACGGCGACTGATTCTCCTTCACTTTAGAAACAAACATCATTTCTGATGCTCTGTGGTTTGGACCCAGTTACTCTAATGGTTCACAAGCCGCTGTTGTAGTAGGTGGTGTTGGTGTTATTATAGGCATTGTTGATGGTGGTGGTGTTGGTCGTGTTGTTGTTGTTTTTCCTGGTGGTGCCGTTGTTGTTAGTGTAGTTGTTGATGATGGTGGTTTTGTTGTTGGTGTTGTTATAGTTGTTGTTGGTGGTGGCGTTGTTGTCTGTGGTGTTGGTGTTGTTGATGTTGTTGTTGGTGCTGGTGGCGTTGTTGCCGGTGTTGTGGCTGGTGTTGTTAGTGGCGGTGTTGTTGTTGGTGTTGTTATAGGTGTTGTCGGTGGTGTTGCTGTCAGTGTTGGTGGTGTTGTTGGTGGTGTTGCTGTCAGTGGTTGTTGGTGTTGTTATAGGTGTTGTCGGTGGTGTTGCTGTCAGTGTTGGTGGTGTTGCTGTCAGTGTTGTTGGTGTTGTTGGTGGTGTTGCTGTCAGTGGTTGTTGGTGTTGTTATAGGTGTTGTTGTCTGTGGTGGTGTTGTTGGTGTCGGCAGTGGTGGTGGTGGCGTTGTTGGTGTTGTTGTTGTTGTTGGTGGTGTTGCTGGTATTGTTGGTGTTGTCGGTGGTGCTGGTGTTGTTGGTGTTGTTATATGTGTTGTCATCGGTGGTGCTGGTGTTGTTATAGGCGTTGTTGCCAGTGGTGTTGTTGTTGATGTTGTTGGTGTTGTTGTCAGTGGTGTGGTTGGTGTTGTTGTTGTTGGTGTTGTTGTCAGTGGTGTGGTTGGAGTTGGTGGTGTTGTTGGTGGTGTTGTTTGTGGTGTTGTTGTTGTTGGTGGTGTTGTTTGTGGTGTTGTTGTTGTTGGTGTTGTCAGTGGTGTGGTAGGTGTTGGTGGTGTTGTTTGTGGTGTTGTTAGTGTTGTTGTTGTTGGTGTTGGTGCTGGTATTGTTGGTGTTGTTATCGGCGTTGTTCTGGTGATGTTGTTGGTGGTAGTATTGGTGGCATTGTTGTTGATGTTGTTATAGGCGTTGCTGTCAGTGGTGTTATTGTTGTTGTTGTTGTGGTTGTGGTTTTGTATTTCATGTGGACGGACTTGTGACTTTGAGGGATCTAATTAAAGCTGACTTGTTCCGACTGCAGGATGAAGTGATGCAAATAGGACCTAAACACCACACACACACACACACACACACACACACACACACACACACACACACACACACACACACACACACACACACACACACACACAAACACCCCACTTTACATACAGTCTTTGATCAGTTGAAGGACGATTTATTGCAGGAACACTGAGCGCTGCCAGATCTGCAGAACGCGCTGACAGAGCGGCGGTTCGAGCCCCGTCTCTGCTGCTTTAATGACGCTTTAAAGGGAGTTTAGAGGTAAAAATTGAGTTTTTAAGATCGACTGCCATCCGCTCTGCAGCCGCAGCTTTAAAGGGACCGCTCAGACTCAGCAAACAAAGCTGGCAGGGACCCGCGTTTGTTCCCCAAGCGTCACAATGTTTTCACTCAACCTGCGTTGCCAGGAAACAGCCGAGGGTCCAACTGCATCGCTCCGGTGACCGTACACTTCTCTATCAGGGAGGCTCAGTCCATCTCCTACGTGCTGCACTGTTGCTTCACCCTGACGAGGCTCTGGGGCGCCCTGGGAACAGGCTCAGCAGTCCGTTCAGGTGGTTGAGCACCATATAAATGAGCGCTGGCCCTTTGTCACACTCGACACTGCCGATTGCCCCTCCGGTGATGCTGAGGAACAAGATCTGCTCCGTCCTGTCGGCCCAGGACAGATGTTGTCTTCAGGTGGAGACCGTCAGTCCTTCGGGAGTCCTCCGCGCTGGGTTTACTTCGACTCTCTGTTTTTAATCGTCACCAGAATTTCTGCAGTGAAAGTGTTTAGTCGGTGGCCGTCGTTGCATTTTGAATTTTAGCGATGCTAACGACAGGAGGGTTCCTGGTTTGAATCCCGGCTGGGGCCCTTCTGTGTGGAGCATGTTCTCCCCGTGTCTGCGTGGGTTTTCTCCGGGTTCTCCGGTTTCCTCCCACAGTCCAAAGACGTGCAGGTGTTGGGTTCATTGATGACTCTAAATCACCCGTAGGTGTGAATGGTTGTCTGTCTCTGTTCGTCTCTATGTGTCCTGTGATAGACTGGCGTCCTGTCCAGGGTGGACCCCGCCTCACGCCCGATGTCAGCTGGGATCGGCTCCAGCCCCCCGTGACCCCGACAGGGACAAGCGCTTGAGGATGAATGAATGAATTAATGCTAACGGTGGCTCTGTCGTTCCCACTCTGCTCTGAAATATCTCCTCAACTCTTCAAACCATCAAACATAGTTCAAACATTCGTGTTCCCCAGAGGATGAATCCTACGGACTTTGGTGACATCTGACTTGTCCTCTTGTGCCACCATGAGGTCACAATTTTAGTATTTATAGTATTTACTCATATATATACAGTATATTATAGTTTTAATCCGGCCGCCAGAACACATCGTTGAAGCATTTTACGTTTCTGAAAACCACAAATACGCTGAATCTCAACTTTCTGAACCTTTGATCATCTAAACTCAACCGTCACCTTTAGTTGCCTAAACTTAACCATCCCTTAACTCTTGTTTGTGTGTTGCAGTGGTTCGGTGACCTGGTGACCCCGGTGTGGTGGGAGGACGTCTGGTTGAAAGAAGGTTTCGCTCATTTCTTCGAGTACGTCGGCACCGACTTCCTCTTCCCGAAGTGGAACATGGTGAGTATCAAAACCACAGCTCTGTGTTCTCAATGTGTGTTTCCTTAGTTCATTCATCTCCGTCGGGTCAGACATGAGGTTTTATTCAAAATTGTCGGGACAGGAAACACATCACAGGTAGAGAAGAGAGAACCTGAGTCATAAAAACAGCTCTCTCTGTCCGTCTCCCAGTCGAATTACCAGAATATGTCATTCTATATATTTGTGTCGTTAAATAACAGCTCCTCTCGTTGGGTTAGTCTCGGTTTATGAGCGGGGAAGATTATTATTGATTGTTCTCTGGTGTCTATGAATATTTCATATTATCTGTTTGGAGGTGTATTTGTTTCCCATCGGTTCAGGTCAGTTTGTTGGACTTGGACCTTTTGACCTGCTGTCTCTGTCTCCAGCACATAAACATGAGGGTGTGTGTGTGTGTGTGTGTGTGTGTGTGTGCCCGAGCACGTTCCACGGTTAAAGTCTGGTTCCTTTGACCAGTGTGAGTGCAACCGTACCGCGTCTAGGAGCGGCCCGTTTGGGAGAGGTGGGCTTTAGTAAAGCACGTTTGCACATGTATGAGCACGAGCGTGCGCACGTGTACGAGCACGAGGCCTACGGCGGTTCTGAGGTCATTTCCTGTGCGCCTGTTGGGACGTAGAAAAAAGAAGGAGGGACCATGCGCGGATATTTAAAACAATGGCGGTGAAAGGTTCACGTTGGTGTGATGCGGAGGTGGAGTGTTTACTGCAGATTTGGTCGATGAAAAGATTCAAAAACAGTCGACAAGACGCACAAAAACTCCGAGGTCTACGGAAAGATCTGGAAACAAAGCCACGCATCGCCATGACGTCATCAATGCGTGTGACGTGTTACGACGTGATGACGTATAGGCAGCAAGAAGCATTCTCCGAGGCCCAGGTAGTGTGAGTACAAACGGGCCTGGAGGGGGGGGACAAGGACCCTAAAGCACGGGGCACGGTGCGGAGGCACAGTGGGAGGGCGCCCTGAAATCAGTCCCGTAACGTTGTTCTTTGTGCGTTGTTACACTTCTGGTCCTGTCCTGCATATCCAGACCTGTTCATGAGAACACGTTGGGCGGCGCCAAACACGGAGAGCTGAGACAGACCGTCGGCGTCTGACACCCTGAGAAAGTGAACGGCCTGAAATGTAAACTGTCTTTAACTGACTTTGCTGCTGTTGTGTTTGTGTTGAGCTGAAGTCGGAGTCGGTCTCATTCCTGCTCTGTCGTCCGTTCAAAGCTGTTATTATCGTCATGGAAACAGCTGTTGTGTTCGTAGCTGGTTATTAGTCGAGAAGTCAAGTCAAACATTAGCCCACAGCTGCAGCAGGAGTCCTGTTTCCATCATTCGTTCTGTGTGTTTCCATTTTGTTTCTACTGCATTTGCCAAACACACACTCGTGTCTCAGAAAGCTCTTGTCTCTGTTTGAACGCGTCGGCGCCGCTCAGGGACGCGTGCGGCTCTCTTCAGCCTGAACAGGAGGAGGGGCAGAGGTGAGAACGTGTTGTGTGGAGCTGCTGCAGCGACCCGCCCAAACACATGCAAACACACACGTGCTCTCTGCTGAGCGTGCACGAGGGGCGGGCCGTGCTGCTGAAGAGCTGCGGCCCCACTCATGAACCCTCCTAACAGAGTAAGAGGCGCTCCCCTGAGAGCCGCGGCGTCGCTCTTTCCTTTGTGTCCACTCTTCAGATGAAGTGTGCCGTGTTTGTTTTGTTCACGCTCGTGTTGAAGCCGGTTTTATTCCTCCTCTCCAGTATCACAACACAAATGTGCCAGCAGCTCATAATAACATGTATTTACGCTTTATGACAGAACATGATGATGAAATGATGAAGATTATGATTAAGAATAGATGTAAAATGACCACAGAGAGAAACAAAACGACCACTTACAAACGTAAAAGGACTAAAATAGATGCTAACTACTACAAAAAGATGCAAAATGACTAAAAACAGATGCAAAAAGATGCAAAACATCCAAAAAAAGATGCAAAACATCCAAAAAAAGATGCAAAATGACTAAAAATAGATGCAAAACTACCACAAAAAGATGCAAAATGACTAAAAATAGATGCAAAACCAGCACAAAAAGATGCAAAATGACTAAAAATAGATGCAAAACTACCACAAAAAGATGCAAAATGAAAATGACTAAAATAGATGCAGAACCACCACAAAAAGATGCAAAATGACTAAAAATAGATGCAAAACCAGCACAAAAAGATGCAAAATTACTAAAAATAGATGCAAAACCACCACAAAAAGATGCAAAATGACTAAAAATAGATGCAAAACCACCACAAAAAGATGCAAAATGACTAAAAATGGATGCAAACCACCACAAAAAGATGCAAAATGACAAAAAATAGATGCAAAACCAGCACAAAAATATGCAAAATGACTAAAAATAGATGCAAAACCACCACAAAAAGATGCAAAATGATTCAAAATAGATGCAAAACCACCACAAAAAGATGCAAAATGACTAAAAATACATGCAAAACTACCACAAAAAGATGCAAAATGACTAAAAATAGATGCAAAACCACCACAAAAAGATGTAAAATGACTAAAAATAGATGCAAAACCACCACAAAAAGATGCAAAATGACTAAAAATAGATGCAAAACCAGCACAAAAAGATGCAAAATGACTAAAAATAGATGCAAAACCACCACAAAAAGATGCAAAATGACTAAAAATAGATGCAAAACCACCACAAAAAGATGCAAAATGTCTAAAAATAGATGCAAAAATATCACAAAAAGATGCACGTCAGCGCTGAGTCGCCCTTCAAATCCCTAAATCTGGTTTGTTAGAGTCCCGTATCTCTTAAAGCGACCTGATTGGCTGAGTGATAGATTGTAACGCTGGAGAACTTAATTTCCTCGTCTGCGTCTGGGCTCCTCTCTCTCTCTCTCTCTCTCTCTCTCTCTCTCTCTCTCTCTCTCTCTCTCTCTCTCTCTCTCTCTCTCTCTCTCTCTCTCTCTCTCTCTCTTTAAATAAAAACCTGCATTATAAATAAGCGACTTCATCAGGGCGCAGACGGCTTCATCGTTATTGGAGAAACACTTTGTTTCCATTAAAGCGTCCGGTCGGGCAGAACGGCAGGAACAGGGGTTTAAAGGAGCGCTGTGTCGCTCGGAGGCAGACGCGTGTGTGCGCAGCAGATAAGGTGTTTGGGTGGAACACGCTTCTCTACTGGAAGGGAATCACTGCGAAACAAAGCAGCGAGAAGTGTGTGTGTGTGTGTGTGTGTGTGTGTGTGTTGTAAGTTAAAGTTCTGCAGGAGGAGGAAGAGGAGGAGGAGGAGGAAGAGGAGCAAATTTGAGGACTAATTCATTTTGAGCCGAGTCGCCGCAGCAGTTTGTTTGTTTGCAGTTTCATCTGCAGGGAAACGCTTTGAGAGAAAGAAGGGATGGCATCGATCCGTGCGAGAGGAAGGAGGTGGAAGAGTTCAGGGGTCGGGACGTCCTCCTCCTCCTCCTCCTCCTCCTCCTCCTCACAAAGACACTTTTAACTTCCTTCTTGTGAACACCGTGTACGTCCAGATGCTTTCGTAACCGTCCGTATGTAAAGTTTATACAACAGAGAGAAAAGAGCTGCTGCAGGAGCTGAGCAGCAGGTCTCAGGACGCTTTACAGAGCAGGTAAAGACCACGCTCTGTGACGTATTCATGATTTACACAGACCCAAAGATTCCCCCGTACAAAAGCAAGTCTGGTTCAGTCGTCCGTCCACAGCAGCCGGAGTTATCGGGGCCTGGAAACAGGATCTTTAGAAACCGGGTCCCAGAGTGTGAGGATTTGAAAACGCCGTCCTCACTGAAGAGACAAATGTGCCAGCAGCTCATAACAACATGTATTTAAGCTTTGTGACAGAACATGATGATGAAATTATGTTTCTGATTAAAAATAGATGTAAAATGACCACAGAGAGAAACAAAACGACGATTTATAAAGGTAAAAGGACTAAAATAGATGCAAAACCACCGTGCTTTAGGGTCCTTGTCCCCCCCTCCAGGCCCGTTTGTACTCACACTACCTGGGCCTCGGAGAATGCTTCTTGCTGCCCATACGTCATCACGCCGTAACACGTCACACGCATTGATGACGTCATGGCGATGCGTGGCTTTGTTTCCAGATCTTTCCGTAGACCTCTGAGTTTTTGTGCGTCTTGTCGACTGTTTTTGAATCTTTTCATCGACCAAATCTGCAGTAAACACTCCACCTCCGCATCACACCAACGTGAACCTTTCACCGCCATTGTTTGAAATGTCCGCGCATGGTCCCTCCTTCTTTTTTCTATGTCCCAACAGGCGCACAGGAAATGACCTCAGAGCCGCCGTAGCCCTCGTGCTCGTACACGTGCGCACGCTCGTGCTCGTACACGTGCAAACGTGCTTTACTAAAGCCCACCTCTCCCAAACGGGCCGTGGTCGACAAGCGTGCCGCTCCTAGGCGCGGTACGGTTGCACTCACACTGGTCAAAGGAACCAGACTTTAGCCGTGAAACGTGCTGGGCCACATTAACCAGCTCTAACTGGGGGATCCTGAGGCGTTCCCAGGCCAGTGTGGAGATCTAATCTCTCCACCTGGTCCTGGGTCTTCCCCGAGGCCTCCTCCCAGCTGGACGTGCCTGGAACACCTCCCTAGGGAGGCGCCCAGGGTTCATCCTTACCAGATGATCCTGAACCACCTCAACTGGCTCCTTTCAACGGGATAATAAAAAACTGAAGGAGGTGAGGGGGAAACCAACTCTCCGCAGGTTCAGAGCGTTCCCCGGTGAATCTGTGACACCAAAGAGAGAGACATTACAGGGAGTCATGTTCTGCCCGAGTGTCGATCTGCTGAAATAATGACTCATCTGTCCTGTGGCAATGACGGCTCGTCGTTTTATGAAGTCATCAAACCGTCGACCTAAACTGGGTTTGATGTGCGACACCTGTCAGGGAAGTAAATAAGCATTCAGCGTGAAAGCTAGCACGCCGAGAGAGAGAGAGAGAGAGAGAGAGAGAGAGAGAGAGAGAGAGAGAGAGAGAGAGAGAGAGAGAGAGAGAGAGAGAGAGAGAGAGAGAGAGAGAGAGAGAGAGAGAGAGAGAGAGAGAGAGAGAGAGAGAGAGAGAGAGAGAGAGAGAGAGAGAGAGAGAGAGAGAGAGAGAGAGAGAGAGAGAGAGAGAGAGAGAGAGAGAGAGAGAGAGAGAGAGGCGTCCGTCATCCTGACAAGTGCGAATGACAGCCGAGGATGGATGGAGGGAGGAGAGCGGAGGAGTGACGGGGCGGCAGTGAAGGAGGATGAAGGGCGGAGACGAGCAGACGTTTTTAAAGTTCAGCAGCAGCTGCTCCTGAACGCAGCCCCGTCCCTCCATCTGTGTGTGTGTGTGTGTGTTTACACTGACTGTGGGCCCATTAGCCGTCCTCCACATGTGGGTCCATCTGCTTCGTTGCGGCCATACGGACCAGATGGACCCCCCCCCCCCCTCTCTCTCTCCAGGTGACTTAAAGTAGCTGTTAATTAGAACTGATGTCTCATTTCGGTTCGAGTCCTCACCCAGATACTCTGCTTCCATCCAAACACGGCTTTTAACGAATTAACTCATTGTGTAATTTGCAGCTGACTCCCCTGATCCAGTATGATTACCTGTGTGTGTGTGTGTGTGTGTGTGTGTGTGTGTGTGTGTGTGTGTGTGTGTGTGTAATGAAAGCAGCAGTCTGCCTTCACCCAGGAGTTAGCCGGATCCTTTGAGGAGGGATCAGTCCAGGAAAAACACCCCAGAATCAGTCAGATCCGCGGCTGTCGGCTCAGAAAGGACTCATATCAAAACAAACCGTTTATCTGACGCACACTTGAGTTCGTGTGCCGTCCCCGCGGCTCTCTGGCTGCCAGCCGGCTGGCATCCAGTTACCTAGCTTACCGCAGTCCAAACACACACATTCAAGTACACGCTAGGACCGACGGTGGCGTTTTCACCACAGCGCCTGGTTTGCAGGGTTCGTACAAAGTGTTGGAAGAGTGGAAAATGCTTCGTCTGGACCTAATACGCTCGCACCATGCTGGGTACTTTGTCTTTATTTGTTATAGGTTGTATTGAATGGACCTTGTGTTTTTATTGTTAACACTTCTGCACAACCGATCGCCTCCCCGGAGACTCATAAAGGTCTACTTGAAGTTAAATATGCTCCTTTGCATACTTGCCAACATTAGATTTTTTGGCAACCCTGTAAATACACACACACACACACACACACACACACACATACACACACGCGCACACACACACACACGCACTCACACACGTCTGCCCGTACTACAAGCCTGATTTTAGAAGTTAGAAGTTCCAGATTTCAGATTACAAGTGAACGCAGCACAACCGTCACCGTGCGTTCACACCAAAAGCGATGGAGGCGATGAAAGCGTCAAGCTGCCGTTCAGAATCAATGTAAATGACGCGATGTCGCCTCGGGGGCCGTCCTTCCGTACCGTGCCCAAGCATGTTTCACGGCTAAAGTCTGGTTCCTTTGACCAGTGTGAGTGCAAGCGTACCACGTCTAGGAGCGGCACGCTTGCCGTCCACGGCCCGTTTGGGAGAGGTGGGCTTTAGTAAAGCACGTTTGCACGTGTACGAGCACGAGCGTGAGCACGTGTACGAGCACGAGGCCTACGGCGGTTCTGAGGTCATTTCCTGTGCGCCTGTTGGGACGTAGAAAAAAGAAGGAGGTACCATGCGCGGACATTTCAAACAATGGCGGTGAAAGGTTCACGTTGGTGTGATGCGGAGGTGGAGTGTTTACTGCAGATTTGGTCGATGAAAAGATTCAAAAACAGTCGACAAGACGCACAAAAACTCTGAGGTCTACGGAAAGATCTGGAAACAAAGCCACGCATCGCCATGATGTCATCAATGCGTGTGACGTGTTACGGCGTGATGACGTATAGGCAGCAAGAAGCATTCTCCGAGGCCCAGGTAGTGTGAGTACAAACAGGCCTGGAGGGGGGGACAAGGACCCTAAAGCACGGGGCACGGGGCGGACGCACAGTGGGAGGGCGCCCTCAGTCTCTAATCGCCCCCAATACACAAAGAATTAAACAGAACAATGATGCAGATGCATGAAAGCGAGCTTTAACTCATTTTTGACACATTCATTTGTTGATTCTGATTCATACGAACTGAGCAGAGACACAAAGGACACGTTTTTCTAAAGTGGTTTTGTGTTTGAATCTGTGTTTGCTGGTCATTAAGCAGCTGAATAGACAAATTATTCCACCTCTCTACCTCCCATTCAAGCTGGAGGGGTGAAAATATGCAAATCAGTCACCTTTTCAAAGGGCTGATCACCATTTAAATAGAGAACGGAGCTCACACACGGACACACGGCGAGCGTTGGATTGTGTTAGAAAGGAAAACAAGTCACAGAGAAATTCAAATATAGAGTTTACTTTGTTTATTTTTTTAAAATCTCATTTTGAAGCAAGATCAAATGACGACACATGAAGGGGAATATTTGTGTTTGGGTTACGCTCACTTCCCACCAGGCCCCCCGTTGTTCTTCACGATCAGTCTCTGCACCTCTGACAGACCTGTAATCACCTCGTTACAGAGCTCCGGGGTCAGTTTCGTGTCCCAAAAGACCTCCACGGCTCGGACGAGCTCCTGCCTTGTGCGAGGCTTCACCTCCTTTCGGATAAAGTCTTTCATCGTCTGCCAAACGAGCTTGACGGGGTTCAGATCCGGCGACTCTGGCGGCGTCCTCACCCAGTTGATCCCCTCAGATGCGATGCAAGTCGCGGCGGCGGTGTGCTTCGGATCGTTGTCCTGGAAGAAGCGGTGGCGCGACCCAAAGCGTTCCCTTATGTACGGCGCTGCGATTTCCTTGATGATGGCGTTCTCAAAGTAATGTCTGTCCATGCTTCCCTCGAAGATGACCATCGGACCTGCACCCAGTCGGGAAATCATTCCCCAGATATGGAGCTTGAAGGGGTTTTTGGGCTGTGGTCTGGCGACGAGATGACCCTTCCTGCAGAAGCTCAACCGGGTGTGGTGCTCCAGAGTCACCGCCGTTACGTCCGTGAACAGCACGTCGTGCCACGTCTCCCCAGACTCCAGCCACTGAAGCGCTTGCCTCAGCCTCGCCGCTTTGTTGAGTTCTTTTGTGATCGGACAGAAGAGGGTCTTTCCAAATTTCCACCCGAGGTTCCTGCGGGCGCGGCGCACGCTGGTCAGGCTCAGCTGAACGCCAAAATCCGCCTCGATTTTGTGCCGTAGAGCTTGAGCCTTCATCTTGCCGCTCTTTGTCACCTCGTCGATGGCGGTCAGGATGTTACTGCGGAGGTCAAGGGAGAAAAACACATCAGACAAAGGGACACAAACACAGAGGAGAACCCTGGCTCATCTTTGGGCGCACTCACACTGTCCTTCCGCACCGCGCCAAAACCGGTTTTTCGGGTAAAGCCTAGTGCGTTTCACCAGTGTGAGTGCAACCGCTCCGCGAATAACTGCGGCCAGCTGGCCGTCCACGGCCCGTTTGGGAGAGGTGGGCTTTTGTAAAGCACGTTTGCACATGTACGAGCACGAGGCCTACGGCGGTTCTGACGTAATTTCCTGTGCGCCTGTTGGGACGTAGAAAAAAGAAGGAGGGACCATGCGCGGACATTTAACAACAACAACAATGGCGGTGAAAGGTTCACGTTGGTGTGATGCGGAGGTGGAGTGTTTACTGCAGATTTGGTCGATGAAAAGATTCAAAAACAGTCGACAAGACGCACAAAAACTCCGAGGTCTACGGAAAGATCTGGAAACAAAGCCACGCATCGCGATGACGTCATCAATACGTGTGACGTGTTACGGCGTGATGACGTATAGGCAGCAAGAAGCATTCTCCGAGGCCCAGGTAGTGTGAGTACAAACGGGCCTGGAGGGGGGGACAAGGACCCTAAAGCACGGGGCGCGGGACGGACGCACAGTGGGAGGGCGCCCTTTGTCACCAGGAGGCCGGGACACTGGTGCACTTTTGTTTACAAGGCCGTGCCTCGGCTACTGCCTAACATCTGTAATGTAATCACACGCAGAAGTGGGTTGCGTTCAAATGATCAGTTGTTGCTGTCTGATCCATTTGCCCGCACAGAACTGGTGAAAGGCTTTCATCTACTCTGCTCCTTCTATCTGGAACAAGCTGCACAAACACTGGAAATGAGCTGAAATTATTTCTGTGGATGCTTTAAAATCCAGACTGAGAGCACTCGAGGCGACCTCCTTTACTTCTCAGTGTTTTTTATCATTTTATTTGTTGCCTGTTTATCGTAACTGTAACGTTTGCTGCATCTTGGCCAGGACTCCATCGAAAAAGAGGTTTTTAAAATCTCACTGGGTTGAAATAAAATCATAATAAAAAACCTCACAGCTGAGGCTACTCACTGGTGCAGTTTCCTGGGACAGGAGCGGCGCGGCGGCCTCTCCTTGAAGTGATACCTCACGGTCCTCAGCGACACTTTAATGCCCAGGCTGGCGAAATGCTGCTGGATCTCGTGCGCGGATTTTCCACTCGCACGCATCAGACGGATCTGTTGGGAACTCTCTCTGTTGATGTGCGTCATCTCTAACGTCCGTGGCGATCCGCGGCTCGGTGACCGCAGAAGCTTTTCTTCTTCCTAGGGTTCGGCAGACGAGACGCTGCCCTAACAAAGACTTTTTCAGGTTTACACACACTTATAAAGCACGCAAAGTGGGTGTGCTCCAAGAAGTTTTTGCAATTGGTTTGCCACAGGTAGTCTAACCAATAAGATTCAATCCACTGTCTGTGCTTCTTGCCCCCTTCTGTTGTGTTAATCCAAATCCCCTTTTGTCTTGAGTGGGAAAGGTACAATCTGCATTTATTCAAAGGACTAAAGCGTCTGCAGTAGACACAGGTAGTGAGGGAGACATGAAACCAGGTTGGACGATCATTTTTTTACCTCTTTGCATGATGCAAAATGATGCTTTTTTTCTCCAACTCTAACTTTTGCTCCTCTCTGTTGGTCTGAACGAACCTGCACAAATCTGCAGAACTGTGTTTATTTCTTTATTAGGATCCCAATTAACAACGGAAGTGTGACTTTTTGGTGGTGAAGGTGACAGAGGGTAGAGAGTGTGGACAGTGAAGGCGCCCTCCCACTGTCCGTCTGTCCCGTGCCCCGTGCTTTAGGGTCCTTGCTGCAGTTCTGTCAAGTTGCGTCCAGGCATGTTGCGTCCGGGCACGTTGCCTCCAAGCACGTTGCTCTGCACCGTTGATAACGCAAAATGAACTGAGAGGTTCCAGACTGAAATCTTGTAACAGATATAAAAACTAAGTACTGCTGTCCATTTGCTCTGATTGGTTGTAGGTGCGTCCATGCACGTTGCGTCCAGGCACGTTGCATCCAGGCACGTTGCACGTTGTAAGTTAGACATTGTAGGACAGACGTTGTAGGTCTGTCAAGTTGCGTCCAGGCATGTTGTGTCCACGCACGTTGTGTCCAAGCACGTTGCATCCAGGCACGTTGAGTCCAAGCACGTTGCATCCAGGCACGTTGAGTCCAAGCACGTTGCATCCAGGCACGTTGCTTTGCACCATAACGCAAAACGAACTGAGAGGTTCCAGACTGAAATGTTGTAGCAGATATAAAAAATGGAAAGTAACCTCCGTAACGTTGCCGTGCTGCTTTCTGCTGTTTATTAACCCTGTGACCACGAGAGGAAACAGAAAGGCATACTCTCTCTCCTATTCTCTCTCCTGTTTTAATGAGTTTTCCACATTTACAAAACCTGCATTTACACACTAACTTTGGTGGGGAAAGGGTAAAACAGTGAACTTGTTGTGTGTTCCTGATGCACCCAGCCTCCGCGCTGACCCTGGCTGAATATTACAGGCATTGATTTTCATTCCCCGTAGATTTTTGCCTCTAAAAGACACTGTGGAGTTTTGTTGGTGAGTGTAAATGAGCACATTAAAAAGGCTTTTTTTGTCACTCTCCAGTCTTTCATCAGTTTACATTGTGGGCTTCACTTCTGTGCATCAAGATCACCAAAACTAAGAAAATGAAGTGCTGTGTTTGGGCTCCACACAGAATTTGTACGTCATGTTTTTCAAAGGCCCTCTCAGTGTGAGAGTGTGTGACAATCAAGGCCGCGGGGGCTGGGAGACGTGTAACGGCAACACACCAACGGCCCATTGCATGCAAACAAAAAGATGCACTCTAATGCTAATTCTATGTTCTGGGCTCAGTGAGTAGAGGACTACGGAAGAGCTCAGTCCTGCAGAAGGCTACAAAAGACTTCTTTTTATGCAACTGCAAAGACCAACTCAGTGCTTTGAGATTTAAAGATCATGTTTGACCAAAATGCACGCAGAAATAAAACAATATAAGAGCAGCACGCGGGTATTTAACCCCTGTAAGGTCCTCACTTGTGTGACCCTCTGGTCCTGGGACATATTTGGGGTCAAGTTTTACTTCATAAACCATCAACATATCAACAATAAAGATAACATATATGTTTAATAATTGCAATCAGTCGCTACAAGAACTCAATTAACAATGGAAGGTGACAGAGGGTTGAGAGTGGGGACAGTGAGGGCGCCCTCCCACTGTGCCTCCGTCCCATGCCTCGTGCTTTAGGGTCCTTGTCCCCCCCTCCAGGCCCGTTTGTACTCACTCTACCTGGGCCTCGGAGAATGCTTCTTGCTGCCTATACGTCATCACGCCGTAACACGTCACACGCATTGATGACGTCATGGCGATGCGTGGCTTTGTTTCCAGATCTTTCCGTAGACCTCAGAGTTTTTGTGCGTCTTGTCGACTGTTTTTGAATCTTTTCATCGACCAAATCTGCAGTAAACACTCCACCTCCGCATCACACCAACGTGAACCTTTCACCGCCATTGTTTGAAATGTCCGCGAATGGTCCCTCCTTCTTTTTTCTACGTCCCAACAGGCGCACAGGAAATGACCTCAGAGCCGCCGTAGGCCTCGTGCTCGTACACGTGCGCACGCTCGTGCTCGTACACGTGCAAACGTGCTTTACTAAAGCCCACCTCTCCCAAACGGGCTGTGGACGGCAAGCGTGCCGCTCCTAGACGTGGTACGGTTGCACTCACACTGGTCAAAGGAACCAGACTTTAGCCTTGAAACCTGTTTGGGCACGGTACAGAGGCACAGTGGGAGTGCCTTAGATTAGAATATTTTTAAATAATCTGTGTGTGTGTGTGTGTGTGTGTGTGTGTGTGTGTGTGTGTGTGTGTGTGTGTGTGTGTGTGTGTGTGTGTGTGTGTGTGTGTGTGTGTGTGTGTGTGTGTGGCCCTTGTGCACATTGTTGCTGCACAGGTGAACGGATATGAGAGATAAGATGTGTGTATTGGTCTAATTCAAACCACCATAACCTGTAAAAGGTGTCCCCCTCCTCCTCTGGACAAAACCTAAATACTGGAGCCCAAACATCTGTAGCAGTTGCTTGTACACGGGTCATTAAACGAGTCAACACACAGGACGTTCCACTACTTTGCAAATTAGATTGTTAGGACGCATCCGAACCAGAACCGCCAGACACATCTTGATTGAACTACCGTAGACACATTACACCCGTTTTGTTACCTTCCATTAAAATTCACTGTATTTTGCGTTATGTGTCGTAATTACTGTACGGAAAAAGAGGAAGCGTGCCAAGACAAACACCTGCCAAGAGAAGAAGCAGATGCTTGAAGAAACACTGATGTTGCATAAACACATCTCTTTGCTTTCATGGCACAGAACAAACACGCTCAACTCCTCACGTCAGGACGGCTTAGCGTCACGTTTTAATGCTGAGGGTACAACATCGACATTAGAGAGACTGCAGCTTTAAGTGGAGTCTCCCCCTGCTGGACATTAGAGAGAATGCAGCTTTAAGTGGAGTCTCCCCCTGCTGGACATTAGAGAGAATGCAGCTTTAAGTGGAGTCTCCTCCTGCTGGACATTAGAGAGAATGCAGCTTTAAGTGGAGTCTCCTCCTGCTGGACATTAGAGAGAATGCAGCTTTAAGTGGAGTCTCCTCCTGCTGGACATTAGAGAGAATGCAGCTTTAAGTGGAGTCTCCTCCTGCTGGACATTAGAGAGAATGCAGCTTTAAGTGGAGTCTCCCCCTGCTGGACATTAGAGAGAATGCAGCTTTAAGTGGAGTCTCCTCCTGCTGGACATTAGAGAGAATACAGCTTTAAGTGGAGTCTCCTCCTGCTGGACATTAGAGAGAATGCAGCTTTAAGTGGAGTCTCCTCCTGCTGGACATTAGAGAGAATGCAGCTTTAAGTGGAGTCTCCTCCTGCTGGACATTAGAGAGAATGCAGCTTTAAGTGGAGTCTCCTCCTGCTGGACATTAGAGAGAATGCAGCTTTAAGTGGAGTCTCCTCCTGCTGGACATTAGAGAGAATGCAGCTTTAAGTGGAGTCTTCCCCTGCTGGATATTAGAGAGAATGCAGCTTTAAGTGGAGTCTCCTCCTGCTGGACATTAGAGAGAACGCTGCTTTAAGTGGAGTCTCCTCCTGCTGGACATTAGAGAGAATGCAGCTTTAAGTGGAGTCTCCTCCTGCTGGACATTAGAGAGAATGCAGCTTTAAGTGGAGTCTCCTCCTGCTGGACATTAGAGAGAATGCAGCTTTAAGTGGAGTCTCCTCCTGCTGGACATTAGAGAGAATGCAGCTTTAAGTGGAGTCTCCTCCTGCTGGACATTAGAGAGAATGCAGCTTTAAGTGGAGGCCCATTCATTGGAACCAAACCTGCTTAATAAACAACTTAAATCCATGAATTACACTGAGATTGGTCCAGGAATTAGCCAGATCCCAGCAGATACTGTTAATGAAATAGAAAAATTTAGTTCATTACCGTCACGAACTTAACAAACCAACAGTTCTGCGGCTTTAACAAGATGGAGGTTCATTAAAACCAAATCTCTATAGTAAACTCTGTAATCCATGAATTAGACAGAGCCGCACTTCTCCGGATTTAGCCTGATCCCAGGGGTATTTTAGACGGTGCTCATTACAGCTCGACATGTTTGCAGATGTCTATTCAAAGGAGGAGAAGTGAGGAGGGAGGAAGAAGAGTAATGAGAGAAGAGGAGAGGAAGAGGAACAGACAGAATAAGGAAAATGGGAAAAAGAAGGAATGAGAGGAAAGTAGTGGATGAGGAGAAGTAAATATTACAAGAAACAAGGATTAAACGCTTTAATTACACAACTAAACTTAGGCCTCTCAGGGCGCCCTCCCACTGTGCCTCCGTCCCGTGCCCCGTGCTTTAGGGTCCTTGTCCCCCCCTCCAGGCCCGTTTGTACTCACACTACCTGGGCCTCGGAGAATGCTTCTTGCTGCCTATACGTCATCACGCCGTAACACATCACACGCATTGATGACGTCATGGCGATGCGTGGCTTTGTTTCCACATCTTTCCGTAGACCTCAGAGTTTTTGTGCGTCTTGTCGACTGTTTTTGAATCTTTTCATCGACCAAATCTGCAGTAAACACTCCACCTCCGCATCACACCAACGTGAACCTTTCACCGCCATTGTTTGAAATGTCCGCGTATGGTCCCTCCTTCTTTTTTCTACGTCCCAACAGGCGCACAGGAAATGACCTCAGAACCGCCGTAGGCCTCGTGCTCGTACACGTGCGCACGCTCGTGCTCGTACACGTGCAAACGTGCTTTACTAAAGCCCGCCTCTCCCAAACGGGCCGTGGACCGCAAGCGTGCCGCTCCTAGACGTGGTACGGTTGCACTCACACTGGTCAAAGGAACCAGACTTTAGCCATGAAACGTGCTGGGGCACGTTACAGACGGACAGTGGGAGTGCGCCCTTAATGAGGACAGCTCGTCTGGGAGGGAGCTAAATAAGTTACGCTAAAGTTTGGAGCAGGGGGAACTGGCATGGACCTTTTCAAAGAGGTAGCGTGACCTCTGACCTCAAGATATCTGTAGGAAAATGGGTTTGAAATGTGTTTCCTCAGGAGGGGGGCTGGAGTCTCCCTTAGAGAGAGGGGGAGAAGTTCAGCATCCGTGAGGAACTCGGAGTAGAGCCGCTGCTCCTTTGTGTTGAAAGGAGCCAGTTGAGGTGGTTCAGGATCATCTGGTAAGGATGAACCCTGGGCGCCTCCCTAGGGAGGTGTTCCAGGCACGTCCAGCTGGGAGGAGGCCTCGGGGAAGACCCAGGACCAGGTGGAGAGATTAGATCTCCACACTGGCCTGGGAACGCCTCAGGATCCCCCAGTTAGAGCTGGTTAATGTGGCCCGGGAAAGGGAAGTTTGGGGTCCCCTGCTGGAGCTGCTGCGCCCGAGACCCGACCCAGGATCAGAGGCTGAAGATGAGATGAGATAATCTTCATGTTCCCAACTTTCAGATGATATAAACACCTTTTATGGAGCATCAACTGTTGACCTTTTATCCACTCCTGAACAGAGCTTCCAACATTGTGGGGACTCACTTATCTTATGACGACAACCCAGGTCGTGGTTAAAGTTAGGTCTGTGATCTGGTTAAGGGTTGGTTGACCATGGCGTGGTTAAGTGGTTAGAATCAGGTTTGGGATCTGGTTAAGGGTTGGTTGAACATCGAGGGGTGAAGTGTTGTGGTCAGCCTCCAGAGAAAGAATATCCAGTGTCCCCAAAAGTGACGGACACATTCTCTGTGTATTTTCAGGAGAAGCAACGCTTCCTGACTGACGTCCTCCACGAGGTGATGCTATTGGACGGCCTCAGCTCCTCCCACCCGATCTCCCAGGAAGTGGAGCAGGCGACGGACATCGACCGGGTCTTTGACTGGATCGCCTATAAAAAAGTAAGTACTGTCCTCCTGAAGCGGTTAAAGCAACAACATGTAGGATTTGCTCTCGGGAAACAGTATATTCTTCGACTACTGTCCGTAAAAGTTCTTCCTAGTCGTCCGTCAGCATGAGAGCCGAGTTTCCATTGGTGGTAAATCCCTCTTCCTCCGTTAGTTCACTCCAGTGAGTCAACGCTGGACCAATAGTGGTCCTCGTCCGCCCTCGGAGTCCTCTGACGAACCTTTGCTTTCTTCGGTTCAGTTTCATCAACACAGTAAACACAGACGCGGTGACGTTCGCCGTAAAGCAGCCGATATGTTGTAGTTTTTTTTGTGCACTGGTGTCTAACTACCCCCATCACAGCCACTTCCTGTTTGATCCAATCAGGAAGCTCCGTCAGCGTCAGTTCTCTGAGTGTCCACTAGGGGCAGGTTTCACAACAGAGCAGTTTCTCATTGACCCCGATGTTAAACAGGCCGTTTACACAGCATCATTAAACCTGTTTAAGGACAAAAGAACATTCTAGTCTGTGTGTTTAGCTCATATCTCCATGACAACACTGAGGGGGAGGGGCTAGTTTTTATTTTATTGGAGGTTAAAGTTTATGAATAATTAGGGGCGTGGCCTCTTGAGTGACAGCTAGCCTCTGGCCCTCACTTCTCCTCGGAGGTAAATGTCAGCTAGATGGACGTGCGCCCCTCCCCCCAACGTCACATACATGCCCTTTTTTGGTCAGAGGAAATGAGGCGGAGTCAAAGTCTGACAAGATGGAGACTCCTGTAGGCGAGGACGATTGGATCAAGTTGAGAGAACGGACCTGACGGAGACGCTACGTCCATTTTTTATAGTCCATGGTGTCGACCTGAAATCAGAAGTTGCATTGTGCCGGTGAAAGAGATAAAGACTCCGTCAGGATTCAACAGATGTCTCATGAAACTTATTGCAAGTTGATGAACCATCACAAGGGTCTTGGAAATATATTATGAAGGTTAAATAAAAACCACATGGTTGCTTTAAAGAAATATGGCGACACTTGAGGATTACTTGGCATGCTGCTGTGCCTTGTGAGCTAACAGCTAGCTAGCCAGTAAAACTTTAGCCAAAATGGCTTACGGAGGTAGTTTGGGGGGTTGAGCTAGCTCGGTGGCTAACATGATAGCTTCCTCCTTTTTGGATTATCTTTTAAAGCCTCGTTCACACACAAGGTGGTATTGGACCGAACAGATCTAGTTCTGGTTCTGGGTCCTTTAAAACGGCGTTTTAAGAACTATGATCGTTCATTACTCTTGCGGTTTAGAGCCAGACATCGGACCCACATTACACATTTCAGGGTTAGGCTGCATGTGTGAAAGGGGCTTTGTGATTGGTCAATGGCAGGAGTTTGCATGTCAAAGGTCCTCAGGTGTACTCAAAAGCTCAAGAATGAATGGATTACGTTACCAACTGAGCGCATGTGTCCACGTGTTACCGTGTTTGACAGTGTGTTTCTTTGTGCTGTCTGTAGGGGGCGGCGTTGATCCGGATGCTGGCTAACGTGATGGGACAGACGCTGTTCCAGAAAGGACTCAACGTAAGTTCACGTCGTCCCGCAGGTCCAGCTGTGTTCACAGAGGACAACAGGGAGGGCTGGTGTTTGGCTTTAAAATGGTTTGTCAGCTGGATTCAGGCAGAAGTCGTGTGTGTCTGACTGTTTGGAGCGAAGCGAGTGTACAGATGGGCAGAGGACGCGGGGGTTTGGCTTCAGGGGCTTCAGTTTTTTCTGCTGTCAAAAGATATTACGATCCACTGAGCGACCTGAATTAAAGCTGAGCACAGACACTTCTACAAAAGTTGAAGTTTTGATTCTCAGGGCGCCCTCCCACTGTGCCTCCGCACCGCGCCCCGGGCTTTAGGGTCCTTGTCCCCCCCTCCAGGCCCGTTTGTACTCACACTACCTGGGCCTCGGAGAATGCTTCTTGCTGCCTATACGTCATCACGCCGTAACACGTCACACGCATTGATGACGTCATGGCGATGCGTGGCTTTGTTTCCAGATCTTTCCGTAGACCTCGGAGTTTTTGTGCGTCTTGTCGACTGTTTTTGAATCTTTTCATCGACCAAATCTGCAGTAAACACTCCACCTCCACATCACACCAACGTGAACCTTTCACCGCCATTGTTTGAAATGTCCGCGCATGGTCCCTCCTTCTTTTCTCTACGTCCCAACAGGCGCACAGGAAATGACCTCAGAACCGCCGTAGGCCTCGTGCTCGTACACGTGCGCACGCTCGTACACGTGCAACCGTGCTTTACAAAAGCCCACCTCTCTCAAACGGGCCGTGGACGGCCAGCTGGTCGCAGTTATGCGCGGAGCGGTTGCACTCACACTGGTCAAACGCACTAGGCTTGACCCGAAAAAACGGTTTTGGCGCGGTGCGGTAGTACAGTGTGAGTGCGCCCTCAGAGGACGGACTTTGGGTATTCAGGGGCTCACACCTGGTCTCAAGCAAAGTCGGTTGTAACTTGGTGTTTCTTCTTGTTCACACCGGTTGTGTTTTACGCAAATTGGGCGACGCACATACAAACAAAGTCAATGGAAGGACGCGAATAGACACCAAATTGCGGCTGGCGACACAAATGACAGAAACGTGTGAAATTTGACGTAGCATCAGATGATCGATCAGAACTGCAGTTCTCTGAGTGTCCACAAGGGTCAGGTTTCATAACAGAGCAGTTTCTCATTGAGCCCCATGTTAAACAGGCCGTTTACACAGCATCATTAAACCTGTTTAAGGACAAAAGAACATTCTAGTCTGTGTGTTTAGATCATATCTCCATGACAACACTGAGGGGGAGGGGCTAGTTTTTATTTTATTGGAGGTTAAAGGTCATGAACCTGTGGAAGCCTCCATGTTGTTTACACTCAACAGTCTCTTCTCGTTTCATTTAAATCCACCTCTAAACCAACGCTGATTGGTTCGGTTGCTGCTCAAACGTCACCAAACTGATCTGAGAGTGAAACCCAATGGAGCTCAGGGATCAGGACGGACTCAGGAGGCTAATTTCACGGTCACAATGCGACAAATTCTCCCTCTCGAACTCTGTGGGCGGGTCATTAAATCTGGACCCAGGTCCAAAAGAAAGATGCTGGAAAGAAACAATAAAATATACACAAGTGCACCTTTTTAATTATTGAATATGTATGTTAATAATGCATCCCGAACTCTTCAGTGTGTATCTATATATATATATATATATACCTATACATGTGCAAGTACTCTGCACAGCACTGCTCTTTGCTCCTCTGGTTGGACATTAAGGGCGCACTCACACTGTCCCTCCGCAACGGGTCAAAACAGGTTTTTCGGCTAAAGCCTAGTGCGTTTGACCAGTGTGAGTGCACCCACTCCATGCATAACTGCAGCACGCTTGCCGTCCAAGGCCCGTTTGGGAGAGGTGGGCTTTTGTAAAGCACGTTTGCACGTGTACGAGCACGAGCGTGCGCACGTGTACGAGCACGAGGCCTACGGCGGTTCTGAGGTCATTTCCTGTGCGCCTGTTGGGACGTAGAAAAAAGAAGGAGGGACCATGCGCGGACATTTCAAACAATGGCGGTGAAAGGTTCACGTTGGTGTGATGCGGAGGTGGAGTGTTTACTGCAGATTTGGTCGATGAAAAGATTCAAAAACAGTCGACAAGACGCACAAAAACTCCGAGGTCTACGGAAAGATCTGGAAACAAAGCCACGCATCGCCATGACGTCATCAATGCGTGTGACGTGTTACGGCGTGATGACGTATAGGCAGCAAGAAGCATTCTCCGAGGCCCAGGTAGTGTGAGTACAAACGGGCCTGGAGGGGGGACAAGGACCCTAAAGCACGGGGCACGGGACGGACGCACAGTGGGAGGGCGCCCTAAACTGCATTTCATCGCCTGCACACTTCTCTGCACTGACAATAAAGTTGATTTGAATCATCGCCCCCCCGAACACACTGGGTTTCAGAGGTGTAGGGTCGTTTGCGGTGCGACAGCAGAACATGAACAAACAAACCAAAATCAATCTGAGTTTAATGAGGTGCCGTCTGTTCCTCCGAATTAGGTTTTCAGCTCCGTCGCGGTTCGACTCCGGGACAAGTTCAAAGTAGGATTCAATAAATGGATCCGTGGCGGAGAAAGGCGGCGCTGGCAGTCGTGCGAAGACGTGAGACGAGAAGTGCATTTGAGGGGACACGTGTTTTTGTGTGTGGAGGTTTGAATGTGGAAACACAACAGTCATGAATTCGCCTCGTTGACTCAAACCGCCGAGAGACGCAGCGGAGTAGGACAACAGCGGTGTTGGTGACAGCGCGCTGCATTATTTATCCCTCGGCTGCGTGTGGCTGCTGACTGGCGCCCTGATGCTTCACGTTTGTTACTGTTAATGTCTGAGGAACGTCACAGCGGCGAACACAA
>NC_139845.1:1940439-1942939 GCF_963691815.1 Echiichthys vipera
AAACTTAACCGTCTCCTTTAGTCGTCTAAACTTAACCGTCTCCTTTAGTCGTCTAAACTTAACCGTCTCCTTTAGTCGTCTAAACTTAACCGTCTCCTTTAGTCGTCTAAACTTAACCGTCTCCTTTAGTCGTCTAAACTTAACCGCCACCTTTAGTCGTCTAAACTTAACCGTCTCCTTTAGTCGTCTAAACTTAACCGTATCCTTTTGAGACTAAACTTAACCGTCACCTTTAGTCGTCTAAACTTAACCGTCACCTTTAGTCGTCCGAACTTAACCATCGTCACCTTTAGTCGTTTACACGTAACCGTCTCCTTTAGAGACTAAACTTAACCGTCACCTTGAGTGTCTAAACTTAACCGTCTCCTTTAGTCGTCTAAACTTAACCATCTCCTTTAGTCGTCTAAACTTAACCGTCTCCTTTAGTCGTCTAAACTTAACCGTCACCTTTAGTCGTCTAAACTTAACCGTCTCCTTTAGTCGTCTAAACTTAACCGTCACCTTTAGTCGTCTAAACTTAACCGTCTCCTTTAGTCGTCTAAACTTAACCGTCACCTTTAGTTGTCTACACTTAACCGTCTCCTTTAGTCGTCTTAACTTAACCGTCACCTTTTGGCATCTAAACTCAACACGCTCGGCTCTCTGGGGGGTGTCGAGCGGCTTTGAATTATTTACCGTTGGACGTCCCGACGAAGGCAGGAGAGGCGCTGGTTAAGGCCGACCCGTTGCCATGGTAACGTGACTGACAGGTCGAGGCCGCTTGATTCGATTCATCTTCGTTAGTGGTCTTTGTTGCACGCAGACGGCTCTTTAACGGTCTCTTAACAGTCTAATTAAGTGTGTTTTGTCGTCCAGGCCATGCGCTCAGAGGGGCGGGACATCGACATCGGCCGCATGATGGACAGGTGGACGCTCCAAATGGGCTACCCCGTCGTTACCATCAGCAAGAACCAATCAGAGCAGCTCCCTACGCATTACATCACCATCAGCCAGGAGCACTTCCTGTACGGACAGGAAGTCAGGAACAACAACAGGTAAGACATTAAGTGATGGTCATTTTGCAACGTTAGCACATTCTTACGACCTTTAACGACAACGTTTGAGCAGCGAGGCGTCAGAACGTCCTGGTACGGGGTTGTTTTGGTCGACACCGTCAGGACAGGCGGGTCCAAAACACAGGACTTTAACCTGGAGGACCGGTGGTTCAAGTCCTGGAAGAACTGCGACAAACCACCTTTATCTGATCTGAACCAAGTTAGAGACTAAACTTAACCGTCACCTTTAGAGACTAAACTTAACCGTCACCTTTAGAGACTAAACTTAACCGTCACCTTTAGAGACTAGACTTAACCGTCTCCTTTAGAGACTAAACTTAACCGTCACCTTTAGAGACTAAACTTAAACGTCACCTTTAGAGACTAAACTTAACCGTCTCCTTTAGACTAAACTTAACCGTCTCCTTTAGAGACTAAACTTAACCGTCACCTTTAGAGACTAAACTTAACCGTCACCTTTAGAGACTAAACTTAACCGTCACCTTTAGTGTCTAAACTTAACCGTCTCCTTTAGTGACTAAACTTAACCGTCACCTTTAGTGTCTAAACTTAACCGTCACCTTTAGAGACTAAACTTAACCGTCACCTTTAGAGACTAAACTTAACCGTCACCTTTAGAGACTAAACTTAACCGTCACCTTTAGAGACTAAACTTAACCGTCACCTTTAGAGACTAAACTTAACCGTCACCTTTAGAGACTAAACTTAACCGTCACCTTTAGAGACTAAACTTAACCGTCACCTTTAGTGACTAAGCTTAACCGTCACCTTTAGACTAAACTTAACCGTCACCTTTAGTGACTAAACTTAACGGTCTCCTTTACTTAACCATCGTCTAAACTTAACCGTCGTCTAAACTCAGACTCAAACACTCTGACCTACTCTCTCTTCTCCTTTTTTGAGCCTGACTCTTTTCTTCCGCTGCTCCTCGGGTCTCGCGGGGTTTGCGGCGGTCCCGTGGCGGTCCCCCTTTTTTAACCACTAATGCTGCTGAAAATAACAGCAAACCTCTGCAGCAGCATGAGAAGAGTCCCTACACACACAACAAAGCAGCAATGGGCTCCTTCCACTGTAATGGACTTTACTATGAGAGGAGCTGGTACAGGGGCCAGTAGGTAAGTCTTTAAAACACTCTTTAATAAACTCTGGCTTCACTAACTACGCTGTTGCTGCTTTGTTGTGTGTAGGGACTCTTCTCATGCTGCTGCAGAGGTTTGCTGTTATTTTCAGCAGCATTAGTGGTTAAAAAAGACCTTTGAATGCCTTCACCGTGCTGCCACGAGCTAATCCGCGTTAGCTAACTGCCGGCCAACGCAGGTGTTGTTAGTGACGTTAGCAAAAAAATAGTGAGAAATCCTGAGGACAGGTGAGGACGAGGCGGAGCTCGTCGTCGTCGTGGAAATGAAACAGGGACGTAAACGCTGAGGAGTGGAGCAGCGTCGTCA
>NC_139845.1:1945439-1986351 GCF_963691815.1 Echiichthys vipera
AACAAGGTTTTTTCTGGTGTTTTTCACTCGAGCCGTAAATAAACGTGTAAATGAGCCGCGTGTGTTGTTCACCTGATGTGGACGCCACGTTTAACCCTCAGCTCCTCACTTCCTGTCTCTGAACTGATGCTGAGGGATCGCCGCTGACCGCCTCTCTCTCTCTAATGTCCCTCTATCTGATAACGGAGGCAATAAAACTAAATCCAATCCCCTGACATCCCTCTCTCCCTCTCTCTCCCTCGCTCTCTCGCTCTCTCTCTCTGTCCCTCTCTCCCTCTCTCTCTCTCTCTCTCTCTCTCCGTAGCTCGCGGTGGCAGATTCCTCTGACGGTCGCTGTGGGAAACGCGTCCACTGTTTGCTCAGAGAGCCTCATCTGGATCAACAACAAGACAGGTACGGCGGCGCCAGGGTGCCTCAGAAGTCTTTTAAATCCCGCCGTGTGCACGCTCCGAGGCCCGACGTCCCCTCCTGAGACCTTTATTTTACCGTCTTTATCTTGTTACCTTGAGAAAAGGAGCCGTTATCTCGGGATCCTTTCATGTTCACACACATCACAAATTAATGATCTCATTATCCCGAGGTGTGTAATTCGGAGTCAATGGACTAAAAACACATTCTGTCAGCAGCGGGGACCTCACTCTCCACCTGTTTATGGAGAATAAAGCTCGTAATAATACAATAATGCTCTGTCTCAGTCAGGGGAGTGCATATTTGCCTTTTTACGGAGAGAGAAAGTCCATCTGGGTCTGTTTTTGGAGGGTGCAACTCTGTCTGGGTCTGTTTTTGGAGGGTGCAACTCTGTCTGGGTCTGTTTTTGGAGGGTGCAACTCTGTCTGGGTCTGTTTTTTGGAGGGTGCAACTCCGTCTGGGTCTGTTTTTGGAGGGTGCAACTCTGTCTGGGTCTGTTTTTGAAAGGGTGCAACTCTGTCTGGGTTCGGTTTTTAGAGGGTGCAACTCTGTCTGGGTCTGTTTTTGGAGGGTGCAACTCTGTCTGGGTCTGTTTTTGGAGGGTGCAACTCTGTCTGGGTTCGGTTTTTAAAGGGTGCAACTCTGTCTGGGTCTGTTTTTAGAGGGTGCAACTCTGTCTGGGTTGATTTTTTGGAGGGTGCAACTCTGTCTGCGTCTGTTTTTGGAGGGTGCAACTCTGTCTGGGTCTGTTTTTGGAGGTTGCAACTCTGTCTGGGTCTGTTTTTGGAGGTTGCAACTCTGTCTGGGTCTGTTTTTGGAGGGTGCAACTCTGTCTGCGTCTGTTTTTGGAGGGTGCAACTCGGTCAGGGTCTGTTTTTGGAGGGTGCAACTCTGTCTGGGTCTGTTTTTGGAGGTTGCAACTCTGTCTGGGTCTGTTTTTGGAGGGTGCAACTCTGTCTGGGTCTGTTTTTGGAGGGTGCAACTCTGTCTGGGTCTGTTTTTGGAGGGTGCAACTCTGTCTGGGTTTGTTTTTGGAGGGTGCAACTCTGTCTGGGTCTGTTTTTGGAGGTTGCAACTCTGTCTGGGTCTGTTTTTGGAGGGTGCAACTCTGTCTGGGTCTGTTTTTGGAGGGTGCAACTCTGTCTGGGTCTGTTTTTAGAGGGTGCAACTCTGTCTGGGTCTGTTTTGGAGGGTGCAACTCCGTCTGGGTCTGTTTTTGGAGAGTGCAACTCCGTCTGGGTCTGTTTTTGGAGGGTGCAACTCTGTCTGGGTCTGTTTTTGGAGGGTGCAACTCTGTCTGGGTCTGTTTTTGGAGGGTGCAACTCTGTCTGGGTCTGTTTTTGGAGGGTGCAACTCTGTCTGGGTCGGTTTTTGGAGGATGCAACTCTGTCTGGGTCTGTTTTTGGAGGGTGCAACTCTGTCTTAGTCTGTTTTTGGAGGGTGCAACTCTGTCTGGGTCTGTTTTTGGAGGGTGCAACTCTGTCTGGGTCTGTTTTTGGAGGGTGCAACTCTGTCTGGGTCTGTTTTTGGAGGGTGCAACTCTGTCTGGGTCTGTTTTTAGAGGGTGCAACTCTGTCCGGGTCTGTTTTTGGAGGGTGCAACTCTGTCTGGGTCTGTTTTTGGAGGGTGCAACTCTGTCTGGGTCTGTTTTTGGAGGGTGCAACTCTTTCTGGGTCTGTTTTTGGAGGGTGCAACTCTGTCTGGGTCTGTTTTTGGAGGGTGCAACTCTGGCTGGGTCGGTTTTTGGGGGGTGCAACTCTGTCTGGGTCTGTTTTTGGAGCGTGCAACTCTGTCTGGGTCTGTTTTTGGAGGGTGCAACTCTGTCTGGGTCTGTTTTTGGAGGGTGCAACTCTGTCTGGGTCAGTTTTTGGAGGGTGCAACTCTGTCTGGGTCTGTTTTTGGAGGGTGCAACTCTGTCTGGGTCGGCTTTTGGAGGGTGCAACTCGGTCTGGGTCTGTTTTTGGAGGGTGCAACTCTGTCTGGGTCTGTTTTTGGAGCGTGCAACTCTGTCTGGGTCTGTTTTTGGAGGGTGCAACTCTGTCTGGGTCTGTTTTTGGAGGGTGCAACTCTGTCTGGGTCTGTTTTTTGGAGGTTGCAACTCTGTCTGGGTCGGTTTTTGGAGGGTGCAACTCTGTCTGGGTCTGTTTTTGGAGCGTGCAACTCTGTCTGGGTCTGTTTTTGGAGGGTGCAACTCTGTCTGGGTCGGTTTTTGGGGGGTGCAACTCTGTCTGGGTCTGTTTTTGGAGCGTGCAACTCTGTCTGGGTCTGTTTTTGGAGGGTGCAACTCTGTCTGGGTCTGTTTTTGGAGGGTGCAACTCTGTCTGGGTCAGTTTTTGGAGGGTGCAACTCTGTCTGGGTCTGTTTTTGGAGGGTGCAACTCTGTCTGGGTCTGTTTTTTGGAGGTTGCAACTCTGTCTGGGTCGGTTTTTGGAGGGTGCAACTCTGTCTGGGTCTGTTTTTGGAGCGTGCAACTCTGTCTGGGTCTGTTTTTGGAGGGTGCAACTCTGTCTGGGTCGGTTTTTGGGGGGTGCAACTCTGTCTGGGTCTGTTTTTGGAGCGTGCAACTCTGTCTGGGTCTGTTTTTGGAGGGTGCAACTCTGTCTGGGTCTGTTTTTGGAGGGTGCAACTCTGTCTGGGTCAGTTTTTGGAGGGTGCAACTCTGTCTGGGTCTGTTTTTGGAGGGTGCAACTCTGTCTGGGTCGGCTTTTGGAGGGTGCAACTCGGTCTGGGTCTGTTTTTGGAGGGTGCAACTCTGTCTGGGTCTGTTTTTGGAGCGTGCAACTCTGTCTGGGTCTGTTTTTGGAGGGTGCAACTCTGTCTGGGTCTGTTTTTGGAGGGTGCAACTCTGTCTGGGTCTGTTTTTTGGAGGTTGCAACTCTGTCTGGGTCGGTTTTTGGAGGGTGCAACTCTGTCTGGGTCTGTTTTTGGAGCGTGCAACTCTGTCTGGGTCTGTTTTTGGAGGGTGCAACTCTGTCTGGGTCTGTTTTTGGAGCGTGCAACTCTGTCTGGGTCTGTTTTTGGAGCGTGCAACTCTGTCTGGGTCTGTTTTTGGAGGGTGCAACTCTGTCTGGGTCTGTTTTTGGAGGGTGCAACTCTGTCTGGGTCTGTTTTTGGAGGGTGCAACTCTGTCTGGGTCTGTTTTTGGAGGGTGCAACTCTGTCTGGGTCTGTTTTTGGAGGGTGCAACTCTGTCTGGGTCTGTTTTTGGAGGGTGCAACTCTGTCTGGGTCTGTTTTTGGAGGGTGCAACTCTGTCTGGGTCTGTTTTTGGAGGAAATACAGCTCGCTTTGGATTTTTGAGGGTGAAGCTAATTCTGACCAGTGCAACTAAAACCCATTCTGCTTCTGTGGATAAAACCAACTATAGTTTTGTTTATGGACATTCAAACCCATTCTGCTTCTGTTTCTGGGTTTTTTATTTTTACAGCAGCCGGTTCTGGTGCAGTTTCAGGGAGACAAAGTCATTTTTGAGGAATCAAAGTTTGCTCTGGTTCTGTTTATGGATATGAACGGTTCATGGTGGGAGAAGGTTTCAGAGTTCAAGACTTCAAGAGTTTCGTTTCAACCAGAAAGGGAAGGAAGTTGGAGCCGTGTCTGAAAGCCATGAGCTTTTTTTATCTACTGGCTTCATTAAATACAGAAAATGCTTCATGAAGTGTCACAAGGCAGGAGTCAGTCAAACTGCCGTAAATAAGAGGGAGTGCACCAACCAAGGCTGGCTGTGAAAGATTCATTTAGCATGTGGACGGGAAAGCACATCACTATTTCCCCAAACATTTGCACATCGCACACTTGTTGGTTAAACTGCCAGGTGCCAATGGTGGCACCCTTCCTTGGATCTGGGCAACTGTGGCGTAGTGGAAGAGTAGGTCGTCCTCCATTCGAGAGATCGGCGGTTTGATCCCCACCTCCCCCAGTCCAGTCGAAGTGTCTTTGGGCAAGACACTGAACCCTGAATTGCTCCTTGTGCTGTGCATGGGTGTGTGAATGTGGTGTGAATGGTCAGATTAGATGGTCTGTAGATGTCCACTGCCATCAGTGTGAATGTCTGTGTGAACGGGTGAATGTGACAAACACTGTGAAAGCGCCTTGAGTGGTCAGAAGACTAGAAAGGCGCTGTATAAGGACAAGTCCATTTACCATTTATCATCTTTCTCACCATACAGTAACAGCAACCGTTCAAACACTGCTAACAGAACAGCGTGGTATCGTCTGCGTATCGGTTGACTTTCAGCACACATCCTAGCTCTGAGGTCGGACCGGTGCCGTTTATATCAGGAGTTTACGGTCAATGCACTGACTGACTCGTGTTTTCTCTTTTGTCCCAGAAACCCACCGGAGTGTGCAGATGTATGACAACACCTGGTTGCTAGGGAACATCAACCAGACGGGCTACTTCCGTGTGAACTACGACCTCCAGAACTGGAAACTGCTGATTCAGCAGCTCCACAACAACCTCCAAGTACGTCCGTCCGTATCTGACTGACCTTACCTGTTGAGCCCTCTCTCCTCTGTCTCTCATACGACCTCTCTTCCTCAGATCATCTCCGTCGGAAACAGGGCAGGACTCATCGACGACGCCTTCAACCTGGCCAGGTGAGTCGTCTTTTAACTGGGTTATTTTTTCAATTCAGACACTAAGGGCGCCCTCCCACTGTGCCTCCGTCCCGTGCCCCGTGCTTTAGGGTCTTTGTCCCCCCCTCCAGCCCCGTTTGTACTCACACTACCTGGGCCTCGGAGAATGCTTCTTGCTGCCTATACGTCATCACGCCGTAACACGTCACACGCATTGATGACGTCATGGCGATGCGTGGCTTTGTTTCCAGATCTTTCCGTAGACCTCTGAGTTTTTGTGCGTCTTGTCGACTGTTTTTGAATCTTTTCATCGACCAAATCTGCAGTAAACACTCCACCTCCGCATCACACCAACGTGAACCTTTCACCGCCATTGTTTGAAATGTCCGCGCATGGTCCCTCCTTCTTTTTTCTACGTCCCAACAGGCGCACAGGAAATGACCTCAGAACCGCCGTAGGCGTCGGGCTCGTGCACGTGCACACGCTCGTGCTCGTACATGTGCAAACGTGCTTTACTAAAGCCCACCTCTCCCAAACGGGCCGTGGACGGCAAGCGTGCCGCTCCTAGACGTGGTACGGTTGCACTCACACTGGTCAAACGCACTAGGCTTGACCCGAAAAACCTGTCTTGGCGCGGTGCAGAAGGACAGTGTGAGTGCACCCTTACAGACACAAATCCTGTGCACAGAAGCTAAACTGAGAGCTAGAGCTCTAATGGACAGAGGTGAAGGAGCCGACGTGAAGGATCACACCTGGCGCTGACCGATCCGCGTCGCTTCATCCAGAGCAGAATGAAAGAGATTCACAAACAGCCTGAGCCAGATGGGAACTCTGTGATGAACGAGGGGGGGAGAGAGAAAGAAAGAGAGGTATACGAGTGTGTCGTTCCTCATCCTGATGTTTTCAGCCTGGAGCTTCTTGAGCTCGGTAACCAAAATCCACTCCGACACCGACCCTATAACTCAATCCACCTCGCCTCTCTTCCCTTTTTCTCTATCTCCGTCTCTCTCTCTGCCATCTGTCTTCTGTCATGTTGAATGAGCCACAGCTGGAGACGACTGTAGGAGTGTGTGTGTGTGTGTGTGTGTGTGTGTGTGTGTGTGTGTGTGTGTGTGTGTGTGTGTGTGTGTGTGTGTGTGTGTGTGTGTGTGTGTGTGTGTGTGTGTGTGTGTGTGTGTGTGTGTGTGTGTGTGTGTGTGTGTGTGTGTGTGTGTGTGTTTTAGCTCAGCAGGAGGTTTCCGTCTGTACACAACAAGAAACAGAGCTGCGGATCATTATTAATATGCGCACTGACAGCAGAAGACGCTCCCGCTTCAGCCTGCATCTGTCGCTATGGTAACACTGAACACCGTCAAAGCGCACAACGCGGCGGCTTTCGTTCAACAAAGACGTTTTTTTGTAGTTCAGAGATGTTTGTTTTAATATGACAACACACACTTTTTACGCTTTTTATGGTGGAAACGTTTGAACCGAGTACTGTAAACCTGTTTGAGGTACTTGTACTTTAATTGAGTATTTAAAAATAATAATAATTTAAAAAAATAAAAATAAAATCAATTAAATATCAAACAAAACACGTCTTTCATCAAACTGTAAGCAGAAGGAGAAGCAGCAGCATCACTGGTCGATTCTTCTTCTGTTTGCAGTTTGATTGGCCGAGGCGTGAGCGATCGACACGGAGCTGACTGGTGGTGGCAGGACTGTGTGTGTGTGTGTGTGTGTGTGTGTGTGTGTGTGAGAGAGAGAGAGAGAGAGAGTGTGTGTGTGAAGCTAGTTGAGCAGCAGTTTAGCAGTAATAAATGGCCGTGTCTCTGTGAGTGTGTGCTTAAACAGTGATGGATGTCACCTCTCTCTCTCTCTCTCTCTCTCTCTCTCTCTTTGTGTGTGTGTGTGTGTGTGTGTGTGTGTGTGTGTGTGTCGGTCCCTTGTTAGCTCTTCACTGAGCCTGCTAATGGCTAATGGACAAACAATTAACTGGCCCTTAACGATGTTAACGAGTTAATGAGCTCGTTAAGACGACAACACTGGGATGCACACACACACACACACACACACACACACACACACACACACACACACACACACAGACTGTAAATGACTGAGGGTAAATTGAAAATCTATAGTCTCCTCACCTCGCTGCCTCCGTGTGAACAGAACCACCTGACGAACAGTTTAAAGCCGCGCCGGCGTCCCCCTCGAGGTTCAGCGCCGCGGCGACTGAACGACGGAGCGTGAAGTTCGTCCTTCTGGCGTCAGAGGGAAAGTCACAGAGACACAGAGTCGTTCAAATCCAAAGGGTTCAAACACTGAACGGCCCTGAAAAGCGGCCGATGTCCCCAGAACAAGGTGACCTCGTCCTGTTATTTACCCTCCTCAATCGTGTTCTTCATTCATTCATTCATCTTCAGCCTCTTGTCCCTGTCGGGGTCGCGGGATGCTGGAGCCGATCCCAGCTGACAGTGGGCGTGAGGCGGGGTCCACCCTGGACAGGACGCCAGTCTATCACAGGACACATAGAGACGAACAGAGACAGACAACCATTCACACCTACGGGTGATTTAGAGTCATCAATGAACCGAACACCTGCACGTCTTTGGACTGTGGGAGGAAACCGGAGAACCCGGAGAAAACCCACGCAGACACGGGGACAACATGCAAACTCCACACAGAAGGGCCCAGCAGGGATTCAAACCAGGAACCCTCTCGCTGTGAGGCGACAGTGCTGACCACCACATATATTTTTGACTTTGGGGAGGACAGACAACCATTCACAGAGAGAGAACATGCAAACTCCACACAGAAGGGCCTGCAGTCGGGATTCGAACTGGAAACCCCCTTGTTGTGAGGCAAAAGTGCTTACCACCGTTCCACCGTGTCGCTCTTAATGTTGTTGGGTGGTGGGGGGGGGGGCATTTGCGAGAACAGAGACATAAAAAGAAAAACAGACCTCCGCAGATGGGAAAAAGTGGAAAACACCTCCGTGATGAAGTAAACAGATCAATAGCGCTGGATGCTGCTGCTGCCATGGCGATCACGATCTCTCCCTCCCTCCCTCGCTCTGCCTTCGTGTTAAGTCCTGTCACACGTAAACAGAAAGTTGTTGTAGATTATGCTAATGGTCTCAGGGGCCAGGTGCATGATGGGAATTGGAGATGAGCGTGTGGAGGCAGATTATGGAAATATGAGGGCCTGGAGTTTAAAGTTTTAGAGGGTCTTATCTCCGACAGATTAACTCTCCGCGGAGTTCACGCGCTCTCCCTCTCTCTCTCTCTCTCTCCCTCTCTCTCTCTCTCTCTCTCTCTCTCTCTCTCTCTCTCTCTCCACCTGTCTGTGTCTAAATTAAAAGAAGTAAAAGTTTATAAAAGTGTTTCTCTGACTCTTCAGTGAGGGTCATTTATCCTCTTCGGTCTCAACACATCGTCGGAATCAAACCAACGACCCTAACACGTCCTCATTGATATTCATGAGCGGTGGGAGGGGCTCAAGGTCGACGTAGGGAACAGCCGAGACGCCGTTGTCGCCGCTGTCACGACCACCTCGGCCCAAAACTTTATGAATGTTAATGAATGCACGAAGGACGCTCGTTAATATTCATGAGGGGGGCGGGTGTTACCGGGGCAACTGAAGAGCTCCGCTGACATTTAGAGGAAGTTTTTCTTCATACTGTGGTTAAGGAACACACACACACACACACACACACACACACACACACACACACACACACCTTGAGATCAAACATGCATCACGATCAGGCTTCAGATTAATCTCCTGTCCCAGAATGCACCTCCGCGTGTGTGTCCTCAAAAAAGTCCAGTAGCGTCTCCGTCGAGGTCCGTTCTCTCAACTTCTACTACGGAAGCCTCCATCTTGTCTTTGACTCCGCCTCATTTCCTCTGACCAAAAAAGGGGAGGGGCGTACGTCCATCTGGCTGACGTTTACCTCCGAGGAGAAGTGAGGGCCAGAGGCTAGCTGTCACTCAAAAGGCCACGCCCCTAATTATTCCTAAACTTTAACCTCCAATAAAATAAAAGTGCAGAAAAAGTCCATTAGGGTTAATTTTGCGCCAGATTTGCACTTTAAAGGGATTTATTTGTACCTTTGTAACGTCAACGTCAGTTCATGTCTCTCTCTCTCTCGCTCTCTCTCAGGGCCGGGTACCTCCCACAGGGCGTCCCCTTGCAGCTGATTGGCTACCTGCCGGAGGAGCCGTCCTTCCTGCCGTGGCACTCTGCCAGCCGGGCGCTCTACCAGCTGGACAAACTTCTGGACCGCACGGACGAATACAACCTGTTCAGTGTAAACACCCGATCAATCCGTCCTCCAGCTGCGTGTTAGCTCAACGTGTTAGCTGAGTAAACTGCGTCCTCAGCTGGCTGTCTCTTCATTAACTCTATAATGATGTGTGTGTGTGTGTGTGTGTGTGTGTGTGTGTGTGTGTGTGTGTGTGTGTTTCCAGGACTATGTGTTGAAGCAGGTTGCGTCACGGTACCATCAGATGGGTTGGCCAACAAACGGCCCCGGCAGCGAGGGCAACATGCTGCAGGCGTCCTACCAGACCGAGTATGCAACACACACACACACACACACACACACATTTTAATTAAAAGGATGTCAAGTGCCGGGTCTCTGAGTGAACACACCGTGGGCGTCTGTAAGTGCTCGTGATCCGCTCTGTTGGTTCAAGTACGAGCAGCACGAGGTGGAACAGATCTATATGTTAAATATATATAATCTAATATTTCAACACGGTTAAAAATGATTTGACCCAGAACTGCACCGAGACTTCAATACAATAATAATAATTTACAGTTAATGTTGCACTTCTTTCCCCGGCTCCAGGTAAAGTTGATGTATTTTTTATCTTTAAAGATCTTTTTTCGGCAGTTTTCAGGACTTTTATTATGAAGGACGGACAGGAAATAGGGTGAGAGAGAGGGGGAGAGTGGGGGAAACTGTCACGTGGGGTGACGGAGAACACACGGGGGTGGGACCCAAATGCAGACGTGGAACTCAGGAGACGGTTTTAACAAATTTAATAAAACTTATTTACAAAAAAATGCTTTAAACACAAAGAGAACTGATACAAACTGGACACGAGGCATGAACACAAGAGGAACAGGTACGCAGGGAGACATCAGGGTGTGCAGAGGGTATGATCCGGCACCGAGTGACGCTCAGAACCGGGTTAATACACAGAGAGGCAGGTGATCAATGCTAACGAGGATCACCTGCCAGGAAACTCAAACCAGAGAAACAGGAAGGGAGCACATACAGAAAAACGCTAACAGAGGGAGACTGTCCTGATCCAATCACGACAGACACATGCAGCAAAGGGCCGCAGGTCGGAGTCGAACCCGCGGCCGCTTCCTCAGGGACCTTCAGTCTCTTCACATGGGGCGACCGCTCTAACCGCTGTTCCACCGGCCACCCCCATGTATTATCTTTTGCACGTTATCTTTGTGCTGTTCTGCTCTGAGCTGCTGTAACAGTGAAGCTGTCGCTCTTTTCTGGAGTGGTGCAATGACGCACGACACCTGAGACGGTGTACTATGCTAAGCTAGGCTACATAGCTGTACCAGAGATAAAACTAAGGATTTTTTTAAGATGTCAAGATGTTCTTCAAGTGTCTGATGATCCACATGTGATGCTTCGTCTCCTCAGGGAGTTGCAGAGGGAGCTCATCATGCTAGCGTGTAGCTTCGGGAACAAACAGTGCCACCGTCAGGCCGTCGCCTACATCTCTGACTGGATCTCCAGCAACAAGAACAGGTACACACACACACACACAGACAGGTACACACACACACACACACACACACACACACACACACACACACACACACACACACACACACACATATATACAGTCTTTATTTAACCTTTGAGCTGCTGTTGGAGCTAAGAACTCAAATATTTCCATGTGATGTCACAGCAAGTAATTCTTCCCTTTCTGGCATTTTGACCCTTTTCTCTTCTAAAATGCGCATAATAAGCATAATATACACTAAAATATAGAAGAAATCCAACAGGTGTTGACACTCAAATATTCAATTCTCGTATATTTTGTGATAAAATAAATTTAATTCGGCCTGAATAAAATGATTTTCTGAGCTTACTGTCCGTCATCTGTTGCTCCGTTTCACTTGCGCTGCTCACGCTGCATTCAAGTGCGATGGGAAGTCCGAAGTTTCGGACCTCCAAAAAGGTAAAGTGCACTGGAATGACTGTCAAAGTGGAACCTCCTACTGGTGAATTTGGGCCAGATCAACCTACCCTGAATGCTCTAGTACGAGGTTCCACTTTGACAGGTATTCCAGTGCTCTTTACCTGTTTTGGAGGTCAGAAACGTCGGACTTCCCATGGCATTTGAACGCAGCATTTCTCTCTCAACGCATGTGTCGGGGGAGGAGGGAGCGTCAGAGGTCAGGCGGGGGGAGGAGGGTGGGACTTTGGAGGGAAGCGCTGTGAGACATGCAGAAAAGGTAATAATTGTCGCCCCGTTCATCCGTACTCACGCCCGTCCTGTTCTTATGAACGCCGTATCTCAGGAACGGCTGGATGCATGTTCTTCAAATTTGGCACAAACGTCCACTTGAACTGTTGGTTTCACACAAATGCAGCTTCATGAAGCTCCGTGAAGTATTTTCTTTATTCTCTGAGCCCACCGGATGATTCTCTCTGTTCAACTAATACTTCAACAAATCAACAGCAGAACCGTGTCTCTATGTCTGGAGCACCGTTGCCACTGTCATTAATGTCGTCTGTGTGTGTGTGTGTGTGTGTGTGTGTGTGTGTGTGTGTGTGTGTGTGTGTGTGTGTGTGTGTGTGTGTGTGTGTGTGTGTGTGTGTGTGTGTGTGTGTGTGTGTGTGTGTGTGTGTGTGTGTGTGTGTGTGTGTAAGCAGCCCACTCCTTTTACCTGCAACCAAATCTTCCCTTGGGGACAATAAACGTTACCTTACCTTATACTGTCACAGTGTTGAATAATGAATGTTGAGCTGCAGGATCTCCTCCGTCTGAACCCCGACAAACACACCCAGTTTGCCTCCTGTGTGTGTATGTGTGTGTGTGTGTGTGTGTGTGTATGTGGGGGGGCTTATGCATTATTCCAAATGTATACCTCAAAATTCGTAGTAGAGTAAATGTGTTAGAAAAGAAGAGAAAACTCCCATTTCACACCTGCGATGTACAATACAGCTCAGTTATTTTACCCTTTATTCCAGTTTCTACTCCCTTCACACTCTGAGCTCGATGTTTGAGTCAGTGTGAGTGTTTTTATGAACGAGTGTTTGTGTTTGCACCGTAGCATTTTTCATTTCAGCGGTTTATAAAGTGGCTTCTGAGTCTGAGCACACGTCGTGCTCTCAGTGAACCCCCAAAAGGTACAAGGAGACTTTAAAAAAGCAGCGCAGCAGTTCCTTCTATCCTCATCGATCCCTTTGTTTTATTCCACCCCTCCTTCTTCTCTTTTCTCTCTCTCTGCCTTTAACTTTTACTCTTTTATGTCCTCCTCCTCCTCCGCCGACTCGCCTCGCTCCCTCCCGGTCCTTAACGAGATCTGCAGAATTAGATTTCAAACAGCAAATTAAATAGAAACAGATGCTGGTGTTGACGATGAGAGCGGTGCTTGAATTTAAAAAAAGCACCAAATTAAACAGTGTTACTCTGTGCAGCTGATTTTATGATTGGCTTTTTTTAGAGAAGGAGACGCTCACGTCCTCGCTGGCGTCACATTCAAGCTCACGTTTCCACGTTTGTGCTAAAGTGCATCTAGGAGCCTAAATGTGTGCTAAAGTGTCCTCTACGAAGACAAAACATGTGCTAAAGTGCCCTCTAGGAGCCTAAACATGTGCTAAAGTGCCCTCTAGGAGCCAAAACATGTGCTAAAGTGCCCTCTAGGAGCCTAAACATGTGCTAAAGTGCGCTCTTGGAAGACAAAACGTGTGCTAAAGTGCCCTCTAGGAGTCAAAACATGTGCTAAAGTGCATCTAGGAGCCTAAATGTGTGCTAAAGTGGCCTCTAGGAGTCAAAATGTGTGCTAAAGTGCATCTAGGAGCCTAAATGTGTGCTAAAGTGTCCTCTACGAAGACAAAACGTGTGCTAAAGTGCCCTCTAGGAGCCAAAACATGTGCTAAAGTGCCCTCTAGGAGCCAAAACATGTGCTAAAGTGCGCTCTTGGAAGACAAAACGTGTGCTAAAGTGTCCTCTAGGAGCCAAACCAGGTACTAAAGTGTCCTCTAGGAGCCAAAACATGTGCTAAAGTGTCCTCTAGGAGCCAAAACGTGTGCTAAAGTGTCCTCTAGGAGTCAAAACGTGTGCTAAAGTGTCCTCTAGGAGCCAAAACATGTGCTAAAGTGTCCTCTAGGAGCCAAAACGTGTGCTAAAGTGTCCTCTAGGAGTCAAAACGTGTGCTAAAGTGTTCTCTAGGAGCCAAAACATGTGCTAAAGTGCACTCTAGGAGACAAAACGTGTGCTAAAGTGCGCTCTTGGAAGACAAATCGTGTGCTAAAGGTCCCTGTTCTGTGGCGAGGATGCATTATATGTGCCCTTTTTTTTCCTTCTCGCCCCTGCCCTTCAAAAAGTCTGTGCACGCCGCTGCTCAGATGCCATTTTTCCGAAAGCTAAAGGTGTCACGACCTCTACGCCCTTCGGCAGCGACTGTTCTCAGAGTGAAGTGGACAGAAGGAGCGGCGAGGGATGACGAACGTGACGGCTTCTCACTGCAGCTCAAGTGTGGCCTTTTTAAAATTTTAGCAGCAATTTGGAAACGCTCCCGTTTTCAGTGCCGGGGCAGTGGCGGATAAATCTACACTCATGAAGGATTCATGTCTCCGGGGGGGACGTCTCTTTCATATTTCAGGCTCCATTCAGTGATTTTAATCCCGTTCGGAGAGAACATGTATGTGGATTCATTAACGACCCGCTCTTTATCAGAACGCCACGATAACTAAGGGAAGGAACGACCCTCTGGTGTGTGCAGGGGCGTGTCCACACACATTGAAATAACATTAACCTCTTAATGCTCAGTTGTTGATCTAGAGTGACGATGTCTGTGAATGCTTTAGGTCTCTAGTTTGTGGTTGTAAAGTTTCATGAGGCTGTGATTCTCCTTGGGGTCATAACGGCTCATTAGAGACGATGAAACGTCTCCTCTGGGGACGGACGCCATCACACATGAAGACGACTGGGCTCATCGAGTCCACAAGAGTCTCAGCTTTACAGTTTATGACCTTCAACGCTGTTTATGGACCCCAGTGTGCACACATATGCCCATACATCTCATCTTCAGCCTCTTATCCTGGATCGGGTCTCGGGGGCAGCAGCTCCAGCAGGGGACCCCAAACTTCCCTTTCCCGGGCCACATTAACCAGCTCTAACTGGGGGATCCTGAGGCGTTCCCAGGCCAGTGTGGAGATCTAATCTCTCCACCTGGTCCTGGGTCTTCCCCGAGGCCTCCTCCCAGCTGGACGTGCCTGGAACACCTCCCTAGGGAGGCGCCCAGGGTTCATCCTTACTAGATGATCCTGAACCACCTCAACTGGCTCCTTTCAACGCAAAGGAGCAGCGGCTCTACTCCAAGTTCCTCACGGATGCTGAACTTCTCCCCCTCTCTCTAAGGGAGACTCCAGACCCCCTCCTGAGGAAACACATTTCACACGCTTGGACCTGGACCTGGTTCTTTGGGTCCTGACCTGGACCTGGTTCTTTGGGTCCTGACCCAGCTTTCATGACCACAGGTGAGGGTAGGAACCAGGACTGAGGGTAGATCCAGAGCTTTGCCTTCCTCAGCTCTCTTTTCATCACAACGGTGCGGTAGAGCGACTGCAGCACCGCCCCCGCTGCTTCAATTCTCCGGCCACGCTCGTGCTCGTACACGTGCAAACGTGCTTTACAAAAGCCCACCTCTCCCAAACGGTCTGTGACCAGCCAGCGTGCCCCTCCTAGACGCGGTACGGTTGCACTCACACTGGTCAAAGGAACCAGACTTTAGCCGTGAAACATGTTCGGGCACGGTACGGATGGACAGTGTGAGTGCGCCCTTAAAGCCACCCGTGCAGGTCTGTGACGGGTGCTGTTCTCTTCTGGACCGTGTCTGCTCTCGGTGATGTGGTGTGAGCGTGAAATCCTGGACAGTAAATGTCGATCTGCTGTGAGTCCAGCTTCAACTCCACAGCAGAACAGAGCGGTGACACCAGAGGAGATAAAACCTTTGATATGAACGAATAAAAACAGCAGAGCTGCGCCCCACCTGCGTCTCTCTCTCTGCGTGTCAGGAACCACCTGCTGTAACGGGACGCCGGTTCAAACCCCCTCCAGAACAATGAGTGTAATCACTGCTCATGTTTCTGTGGCCGCACCCCTCTGGAACATTAATCACGTCCCACTGAGGTTTCATGAATGGATAAATGTAATGTTCATTTCTGCATGTTACGGCGGAGAGGACGGCGCAGAGGTCAGAGCCTCTGTGTCCGGACGTTTCCGCTACGGCCTCTTCACGTCTCGTGTCTGAGAAGAAGAAGGTTGTGTGTTCAGATCACGTCGGGGTCACCAAGTTATGGTAGAACACTGTATTATAAAAATAGAAAGGTCTATAAAAAGGAGTCTCACAGACATCGACGTTTTCTAAGGGCGCACTCAGACGTCTCTTAACAGAACTTCCCGTCTTATACTGATGTTCGTGTGCTGACAACGTACACGCCCCATCAGGTCATTCCAATACACACCCATACATTTACAATCAGTGGCGTCTACTTTGTGTCCAGACGTGATCGCGCCCAAATACAGTTCTGTTGTTTTCTAAACAGAATGTGCTTCTCAGGCCGACGTCCCCAGAACAACGTGACCTCGTCCTGTTATTCACTTCCTCAATCGTGTTCTTCATTCATTCATTCATCTTCAGCCTCTTGTCCCTGTCGGGGTCGTGGGGGGCTGGAGCCGATCCCAGCTGACATCAGGCGTGAGGCGGGGTCCACCCTGGACAGGACGCCAGTCTATCACAGGACACATAGAGACGAACAGAGACAGACAACCATTCACACCTATGGGTGATTTAGAGTCATCAATGAACCGAACACCTGCACGTCGTAAATAGGAGGAAAACGATGCGCGCTCTGGTCGCAGCGACAGCGCGGCGGTCGTCGGGCTTTAAGCACCTGGACCGAGCTCACGTCGCTCTCCAGCAGAGTGATTTTCAAACAATTGACAGTGACATTCAGACGGCAGAGGCAGACAGACAGATGGCGCAGGGACATGTTTACTGTCAGAATGGGAGTTTGATGCAGAGGAGGGTTTGAGTGGGAGGGAGAGATATTTCAGGAGAAAGATGAAGCTTTAGCACATAAAGCATCCTCTGCAGACTGCTCAAACACACACACACACACACACACACACACACACACACACACACACACACACACACACACACTCGCGGTGTGTTAGTCATAATGGGATCAGAGCCATCTGGAGGTTCCCAGAGACGCTGCTTTTATAGTCTGCTAAGAAAGAAAGCTGCACGTTATTGCTGTTATTTCTATTAAAGATAGCACGGAGGCTGCAGAAGTGGCAGTGATCAAACAGTAACAGCCGTGGAGTCGCTGCGACTTAACGTTTGACACCGTAAACAACCTCAGACGCCACACACACACACACACACACACGCCGCGTTATCTGGACCAACACACTCAACGTTCAGGAATCACACACTTAAGTGTTGGCAGATGTCGTCTGAGTGGGACTTAAACACCACAGCAGCATAAGTGTGTGTGTGCGTGTGTGTGTGTGTGTGTGTGTGTGTGTGTGCGTGCGTGCGTGTGTGTGTGTGTGCGTGTGTGCGTGTGTGCGTGTGTGTGTGAGTGTTGAAGCTTGCCCTTAAGTGGAGCATCTCTAAAATGATTTCCCAGGTCGGTGAATGATGTAATTGTCCCTGCATCGCTCCCTCTGAACTCACTCAGAATACACACACACACCCACGTGTGCACACACACTAACCACACACACAACCACACACACACACACACACACGCACACACACACACACATACGGTGTTAAGTATATATATTTTTTGCCGCCAGCTGAGTTCACTGTATTGTGATGAAAGTTTTTTAGTTTTGCTTTACTGATTTTACTGAATTTAGGTCAAGCACACACACACACACACACACACACACACACACACACACACACACACACACACACACACACACACACACACACACACACACACACACACACACACACACACACACACACACACACACACACACACACACACCATGCCCCAGCTGGTTACTGGCCTTAATCATCAGTAAAGCAAAAAGGTGAACATTTCTCTCACACTACAAAGTGTGTGTGTGTGTGTGTGTGTGTGTGTGTGTGTGTGTGTGTGTGTGTGTGTGTGTGTGTGTGTGTGTGTGTGTGTGTGTGTGTGTGTGTGTGTGTGTGTGTGTGTGTGTGTGTGTGTGTGTGTGTGTGTGTGTGTGTGTGTGTGTGTGTGTGTGGGCGCGTGTGTGTGTGTGTCTGGTTGCGTGCAGTAAGCCCAGTTCTATGCGTGAGTGCTCGAGTTGTGCAGCATCACTGGGGCTCATCCACCTCGCCCCCGTGCCACTTTTGGGCATCAAACACCGGATTTCTTGCATTTTGGCGTATTTTCATAAACTCGTGTACGGTTGAAATGTTTTTATTTATGTAAAGAGGAAACACACTCGTCTAAACTTAACCGTCTCCTTTAGTCGTCTAAACTTAACCGTCTCCTTTAGTCGTCTAAACTTAACCGTCTCCTTTAGTCGTCTAAACTTAACCGTCTCCTTTAGTGTCTAAACTTAACCGTCTCCTTTAGTCGTCTAAACTTAACCGTCTCCTTTAGTCGTCTAAACTTAACCGTCTCCTTTAGTCGTCTAAACTTAACCGTCTCCTTTAGTCGTCTAAACTTAACCGTCTCCTTTAGTCGTCTAAACTTAAACGTCTCCTTTAGTCATCTAAACTTAACCGTCACCTTTAGTCGTCTAAACTTAACCGTCTCCTTTAGTCGTCTAAACTTAACCGTCTCCTTTTGTCGTCTAAACTTAACCGTCACCTTTAGTCGTCTTAACTTAACCGTCTCCTTTAGTCGTCTAAACTTAACCGTCTCCTTTAGTCGTCTCAACTTAACCGTCTCCTTTAGTCGTCTAAACTTAACCGTCTCCTTTAGTCGTCTAAACTTAACCGTCTCCTTTATTCGTCTAAACTTAACCGTCACCTTTAGTCGTCTAAACTTAACCGCCACCTTTTGTCGTCTAAACTTAACCGTCATCTTTAGTCGTCTAAACTTAACCGTCTCCTTTAGTCGTCTAAACTTAACCATATAAATGTCATATTTCGTAATTGTTGCGTTATAATTCACAAGTTATCGTACAAACCGTCTGATGATGACGTGTCGTTCATCAGCTTCAACATGAAGAACGTCTGCGTTCGAACCCCGTTAGTCCTCCGACAGAAGGGCAGAAGCCAATTAGTGCTCACTGAGACTTTCAGGGTCCCAGTTGGTGTGAAACCGCCTTCGTCTCTGCTTTTTCTGAGTCCGCAGGAGACGTGAGGGGAGGCTTTAATGGAGCCCCCGAAGGAACTCAGCATTCCTCACGCATCCGGAGAGAGTCCTGCTTAATCCCGCGGACGTGTCTTATCGGGGTTCTTAGCTTTATTACTTTCTCCCGGTCGCTCTGACTCTGACATCTCGTCCCCGCTGCGGCACAGAAGACGAATCAAACACACTGTGGGAGATCGTGTCCACGTGTCTGACGTCTCGTTGTCCTCGTTGTGTCTCTTTGCAGGATCCCTCCCAACATCAGAGACATCGTTTACTGCACCGGGGTGAGCCTGATGGACGAGGACGTGTGGGAGTTCATCTGGATGAAGTTTCACTCCACCAACGCCGTTTCAGAGAAGAAGATCCTGCTGGAGGCGCTGACCTGCTCGGACAACACCTTCCTCCTGAACAGGTACTTTACAGACGACACGCCGCTGTTTGTGATGCTTTAAAATGTAATTCAGGCGCCAAATCATCCCTTTTTTTCAGCACTTATGCTCGTGTGACAACTATTAACGTGGAAATCCGGGAGAGTCGCTAACAGCCGGATGTGGCTAACAGTGATTAGCTCGGGGCAGCACGGTGAAGGCATTCAAAGGTCTTTTTTAACCACTAATGCTGCTGAAAATAACAGCAAACCTCTGCAGCAGCATGAGAAGAGTCCCTACACACACAACAAAGCAGCAACAGCGTAGTTAGTGAAGCCAGAGTTTATTAAAGAGTGTTTAAGGGTGCACTCATACTGTGCCTCTGTACCGGGCCAAAACACGTTACACGGCTAAAGCCTAGTTTCTTTGACCAGTGTGAGTGCAACCGCTCCGCGCCTAGCTGCGGCACGCTTGCCGTCCACGGCCCGTTTGGGAGAGGTGGGCTTTAGTAAAGCACGTTTGCACGTGTACGAGCACGAGCGTGCGCACGTGTACGAGCACGAGGCCTACGGCGGTTCTGAGGTCATTTCCTGTGCGCCTGTTGGGACGTAGAAAAAAGAAGGAGGGACCATGCGCGGACATTTCAAACAATGGCGGTGAAAGGTTCACGTTGGTGTGATGCGGAGGTGGAGTGTTTACTGCAGATTTGGTCGATGAAAAGATTCAAAAACAGTCGACAAGACGCACAAAAACTCCGAGGTCTACGGAAAGATCTGGAAACAAAGCCACGCATCGCCATGACGTCATCAATGCGTGTGACGTGTTACGGCGTGATGACGTATAGGCAGCAAGAAGCATTCTCCGAGGCCCAGGTAGTGTGAGTACAAACGGGGCTGGAGGGGGGGACAAGGACCCTAAAGCACGGGGCACGGGACGGAGGCACAGTGGGAGGGCGCCCTCACACTGTCCTTCCGTACCGGACTAAAACAGGTTTTTACGGGTAAAGCCTAGTTCGTCTGACCAGTGTGAGTGCAACCGCTCCGCGCCTAGCTGCGGCACGCTTGCCGTCCACGGCCCGTTTGGGAGAGACAATGCTAACCCCGATCAAACACCATGTCTGCAGGAGTTAGAAAGATATTTCACGTACGTCTCAGATAGCATATAAACGCAACAATGCTAACTGTAAATGTGATCTTATGTGGGATGGCTCCGGTTACAACAGGACGTGTTGTAGTAGGAGCCCTGCTGGAGGACGCCAACCACCAATCACTCCTCTGAGACAGGAGACGCTACAACTACACGGCTACAGTCGCCGGATTAATCTCAGTTTGTCGAGAGATTGAGAGGATTTACAGAAAAACCCGGCGATCGCACTAAGAGTTCGACTGCGAACACGGCGAGTTTGTAAAGACGTGGAACTGAGCGAGACAAAGAGGCGGGATTTTCACAATAAAACTCATCCGACAGTGTGTTCAGAGTTAACCTTCATCTTCTTTTACTCTACTGTGTGTGTGTGTGTGTGTGTGTGTGTGTGTGTGTGTGTGTGTGTGTGTGTGTGTGTGTGTGTGTGTGTGTGTGTGTGTGTGTGTGTGTGTGTGTGTGTGTGTGTGTGTGTGTGTGTGTGTGTGTGTGTGTGTGTGTGTGTGTGTGTGTGTGTTGGTTGTTTGTAGCTGCTGTTCTACCACCGAATCAATTTTCTCTCTGTTCCCACAATCCCTCTGTGCTCAAACCATTTCCTGTGTGACCAATCAGTGTGTGTGTGTGTGTGTGTGTGTGTATTCTTTCTTTTTTATTCTGTGTGTGTGTGTGTGTGTGTGTGTGTATGTGTGTGTGTGTGTGTGTGTGTTAGTGATAGCTGCTATCTGAACATGCAGTACTACCTCTCTGATTGCAGAACAGTTTACTGCGGCTGGAAAATCAATACCTGACACACACACACACACACACACACACACACACACACACACACACACACACACACACCGATCCGTCTCACTGTACAGTTTTGAGTGTGTGTGAGATTCATCCTCGCTATTTTCTCAACAGAGAGAGAGCAGCAGTTAGCGCCTGATAAAACACTCTGCTGTTAACACACACACACACACACACACACACACACACACACACACACACACACACACACACACACACACACACACACACACACACACACACACACACACACACACACAGAAGGTCAGATTTACGTACATTAACGGCCTCAGGCAGATTTTCTCGGCAATTTTACTCAATTTCCAGCCTGATTCTCTCTCAGACTTCATCACAGTCACCTTCACACAAACTGCTGAAATCATCACGTAGAAGCCTGATTTACATTTATATCCTTTATTTATCAGTAATACGGATTTAAAGGGACTCAAACGAACTCAGGTCTTGTGTTGGTTTCTGTGTTTTTCCACCGGCGCCTCGTGTCCTAAAGACCTGCAGCTGCCAGACTCCCTTTAGTGCGCCCTCCCACTGTGCCTCCGTCCCGTGCCCCGTGCTTTAGGGTCCTTGTCCCCCCCTCCAGGCCCGTTTGTACTCACACTACCTGGGCCTCGGAGAATGCTTCTTGCTGCCTATACGTCATCACGCCGTAACACGTCACACGCATTGATGACGTCATGGCGATGCGTGGCTTTGTTTCCAGATCTTTCCGTAGACCTCGGAGTTTTTGTGCGTCTTGTCGACTGTTTTTGAATCTTTTCATCGACCAAATCTGCAGTAAACACTCCACCTCCGCATCACACCAACGTGAACCTTTCACCGCCATTGTTTGAAATGTCCGCGCATGGTCCCTCCTTCTTTTTTCTACGTCCCAACAGGCGCACAGGAAATGACCTCAGAACCGCCGTAGGGCTCGTACGCGTGCGCACACTTGTGCTCGTACATGTGCAAACGTGCTTTACTAAAGCCCACCTCTCCCAAACGGGCCGTGGACGGCAAGCTGGCCACAGCTAGACGCGGTACGGTTGCACTCACACTGGTCAAAGGAACCAGACTTTAGCCGTGGAACCTGTTTGGGCACGATACGGATGGCCAGTGTGAGCGGCTCGCTCCATAGCTGCTCATCTCATCCGTGGAAGCCTCCATGTTGTTTACACTCAACAGTCTCTTCTCATTTCACTTAAATCCACCTCTAAACCAACGCTGATTGAGGTCGCTGGTCAAACTCGCGGGATAGGGATGGTCTGATCGAAAATGGTATTAAGTATTTTCCTGGATATCAGTATCGGCTTAAATATTCTAGTACCATCACAACCCTACAGTAGTAGTCATATTTTCCAAAGCTTGCCCTTAAAAATGGATAAAAAGTGCTGAATAGCGATCCTCCAAAGCATCTGCATATGGTCGTTTAACTATTTCCTGCTAATAATACAGTGTTTTACCACATTTAGGGGATTTAACATGAACAGAATCCGACATATAGCAAGTCTGACAAGCCAAGGTTGTAATGTGTTGCCTGTTTGAGGTGCCAAAATGGTGGCGTGGCGTGGGGGCATAACGTGTGTGTGTCCACTCCAAACAGACCCTTTGAACCAGGCTCATTTTAGCACGCAAGCTCATCACAACAACCCCCTTTCTAATCACTGTCTCCGTGGTTACTGAGCTTGCCTGTGCCTCTGTGTCCCCTCCAGGTTACTGAACCTGTCTTTGACCTCGGACCTGGTGCCAGAGCAGGACGTGATCGACGTCATCATCCACGTGGGCCGAAACCCACAGGGTCGAAACCTCGCCTGGAAGTACTTCAGAGAAAAGTGGGACATCCTCAACGCACGGTGAGTCAGTCAGTGAGTCAGTCAGTGAGTCAGTCAGTGAGTCAGTGCGCGGACCAGACTCATGTCCGTGTTTTACCGTACAGGAACAAAACTCTGTCTCTCTGTGTCTCTGTGTCTCTCTGTTCAGCTACGGGGAAGCGCTGTTCATGAATTCGAGGCTCATTGGTGGAGTCACAGAGTTCCTCAACACTGAGAAAGAACTCAATGAGGTAAACACACACACACGCACACACACACACACACACACACACACACACACACACATTATTGAGGTCAGATTCACGTGCAAATGAATCCACGCGTGTTTATAATTCTCAGAAAACTCCGACAGCGTTGGAGATTCACTCGTTCAAATATCGTTTGTTCAATGGTTTGGGAAGAGGCTCCGCCCCTTATGGGGAAAACGAAACTGAAACTTTTCTGAGATCCTTTATTATTTAGTTTGAGAAGATGATTCACTCCCACAAAAACAACTAAAACACAATTAAATAAACTGAAATTCTTTCTTTATTTTGTTGTGCTTGAAACCGAAAAGTGATTTTTGATAATTTAGAGAATTTAGCTTTGTTCTGTTTCTGTTATTTGGATTTTTGGACGATTATTTAAGAGACATTTTCTGATGCAGAGTGTAGCTTATTGTGCAAAACACTCATTACGCTCTGATTATTGCTTTGTACAATCGGGATAGGGAATGAGTCCTGACCCCAAGTGAAGGAGTTCAAGTACCTCAGGATCATGTTCACGAGTGAGGCCAGGTCTCAGGCGCAGCAGCTCCAGCAGGGGACCCCAAACTTCCCTTTCCCGGGCCACATTAACCAGCTCTAACTGGGGGATCCTGAGGCGTTCCCAGGCCAGTGTGGAGATCTAATCTCTCCACCTGGTCCTGGGTCTTCCCTGAGGCCTCCTCCCAGCTGGACGTGCCTGGAACACCTCCCTAGGGAGGCGCCCAGGGTTCATCCTTACCAGATGATCCTGAACCACCTCAACTGGCTCCTTTCAACGCAAAGGAGCAGCGGCTCTACTCCGAGTTCCTCACGGATGCTGAACTTCTCCCCCTCTCTCTAAGGGAGACTCCAGACCCCCTCCTGAGGAAACACATTTCACACGCTTGGACCTGGACCTGGTTCTTTGGGTCCTGACCCAGCTTTCATGACCACAGGTGAGGGTAGGAACCAGGACTGAGCGGTAGATCCAGAGCTTTGTCTTCCTCAGCTCTCTGTTCATCACAACGGTGCGGTAGAGCGACTGCAGCTCCGCCCCCGCTGCTCCGATTCTCCGGCCAAACTCACGCTCCATCGTCCCCTCACTCATGAACAAGATCCCGAGGGACTTGAACTCCTTCACTCGGGGTCAGGACTCATTCCCTACCTGGAGTAACAACCCACCGGTTCATCTTTCTCTCTTCGTTGTGATGAAACCATTTCGTTCGAGATCTCTTATCACTCCCGTTGGCATGGTAACAACACGCAGCCTGAGTGTGGGCTTTATGTGTCTGTGAATCAGCACAAATTAAAATGCGGACAAAGAAACGTCCTGAAACGAACTGAATGATGCGCTTTGTTGTTGCATTTGTTCGAGGAATTGAAAGAACTGCCCTCAAAGTGTTTTGAGTCGCAGGCAGGAAAAGAAAGAGGGAATAACGGGAGAGGAGAGGAAAGGGAGAGCAGACGATATGAAGCGTATTAAAGGAAGTTGAAAGGACGGATTTTTATACTTCGGTCCAGTGAATCTGTCAAACTGTGAACAACACCGAGTTTCCTCTTTAGTCCGTAACTTTGAAAATCACATTAATTCTCCTCCTTCAGCCGTTCAAAGTTTCCCTCCTCGTCTAAAGTTTCCCTTTAATACTTCACCTCTCAGGCTGGAGACTCTTTAATCACCTCCCTTTTAAACCGAGTTCGCTTTGATACGACGCCTTTCATGCCGGACGTTTTACCTCTCATTATGAACAGAGCAAAATAAAGAGTCTCTTATAATTATCAACCTTAGAACAGACCGTTAAGCTTTATTAACTCACATTTACAGTGTTTCTGTTTTACTGACATTAAAAAAGGAAGTTTTCTTTTATTTAAACGTCAAGGAAAGTTTTGTTTTTCCACCTTTTCTAACCATTAGAAGTCAACGTCTAACTTAACCATCTAACTTAACCATCTAACTTTAACCATCTAACTTTAACTATCTGACTTTAACCGTCTAACTTTAACCATTAGAGGTCAACGTCTAACTTAACCATCTAACTTCAACCATTAGAGGTCAACGTCTAACTTAACCATCTAACTTTAAACATCCAACTTTAACCGTCTAACTTTAACGGTCCAACTTTAACCGTCTAACTTTAACAATTAGAGGTCAACGTCTAACCTTAACCATCTAACTTTAACCATCTAACTTTAACCGTCTAACTTTAACCATCTTACTTTAACCATCTAACTTTAACCATCTAACTTTAACCGTTAGAGGTCGACGTCTAACTTAACCATCTAACTTTAACCATCTAACTTAACCATCTAACTTTAACCATCTAACTTTAACCATCTAACTTTAACCATCTAACTTTAACCATCTAACTTTAACCATCTAACTTTAACCATCTAACTTTAACCATCTAACTTTAACCATCTGACTTTAACCATTAGAGGTCAACGTCTAACTTTAACAATCTAACTTTAACCAGCTAACTTTAACCAGCTAACTTTAACCAACTAACTTTAACCGTCTAACTTTAACCGTCTAACTTTAACCATTTAACCTTAACCAGCTAACTTTAACCATCTAACTTTAACCATCTAACTTTAACCAGCTAACCTTAACCATCTAACTTTAACCGTCTAACCGTAACCATCTAACTTTAACCAGCTAACCTTAACCATCTAACTTTAACCAGCTAACTTTAACCGTCTAACTTTAACCATCTAACTTTAACCATCTAACTTAAACCATCTAACCTTAACCATCTAGCCTTAACCATCTAACTTTAACCATCTAACTTTAACCATCTAACTTTAACCATCTAACTTTAACCATCTGACTTTAACCATCTAACCTTAACCATCTAACTTTAACCATCTAACCTTAACCATCTAACTTTAACCGTCTAACTTTAACCATCTAACTTTAACCATCTAACTTTAACCATCTAACTATAACCATCTAACTTTAACCATCTAACTTTAACCAGCTAACTTTAACCAGCTAACTTTAACCAGCTAACTTTAACCATCTAACTTTAACCGTCTAACTTTAACCATCTAACTTTAACCAGCTAACTTTAACCAGCTAACTTTAACCAGCTAACTTAAACCAATAGAGGTCGATGGTCCAGCCATCTACGCTTAATCATTGGAGGTCAATGCTTAAGTGCTGAACACTGCTAATACTTAAATCACGAGTATGTCTGTAGTCTTTCCCAGTTGCCGCGGCAGATGCATTTTTACTTGGTCGCCAATCATTTAAAGGTCCAATCTGACCTCTTGTCTAGTTTAATTTCCTTACTCTCGATTGAATGAGTTCAGAGTTTACGTTTGAAAGTTTGGGTCCCAGGGAAACACCAAATTTCTCTGTTGGTCGTCGAGCTGAGAACGTTTGGTAGACGATGTTGTAGTTCGTTCAAACACTGTCATACTTCCTTTTTCAGTCTTTTGGGTGCTGAGATATTCCTGTCTTTCTTTCCACTGAGGTGTTTAATGACTTTTCTATCCTCTCCTTGTCCTTTCTTCCTTTTATCTCTTCCTTCTCTGCACCTTCTATCATCCACCTCTCCGTCCCTTTCCTGTCCTTTCTCTTCTCCAGCTAAAGGAGTTCATCCAGTCTAGCGGCGTGGGGGGAGGGCCTGCGTTGCCGCGGGCGCTGGAGATCGTCGAGGGCAACGTGCGCTGGCATCGCCTCCACCGGCGGCAATTCTTCCAGTGGCTGCGCAAACCTCCAAACCCCACACTCGGCTAACGCTGCGTCGGCTAGCCAGAGCGACGCAACTGCAAACTGACTGCTAGCCTAATGCTAACGCACTGCTAGCTCACAGATGCAGTCAGACAGAATGAAAATATTACTGAGAGAAGAGAGCGACTGACTTGACTGGTTATTCAGCTGGTTTCTTTACTGTTTCTTTGCTTTTAAAGAGTTTGTTTGCCGATCTTTCTTTATTTTAGATTAATCATTTATTTCTTTAGAGCTGCTAGCTAACTAGCAATCACCGACTCAGTTAGCACTAGCTAGCAACTAGCGTCATCCATGACTAAATCGCCCCCCCTTAAGACTAACGAAGACCATAGAGAGAAGGATCTGCTGTAATCAACAACAAGAAGTTCTGGATTTAAATCGAAACAGATGATTTTACCGCAAACTTGGCAAACTTTTAACGTTACAGATGAAATGTCAACACACAAACTTTCTCTGCGAAACATTTTGTTGTTAAAACATTTCAACACACAACCATAGTGGCAGAATATTGGGTTGCTTTATGATCAAGTGTTAACCTCCAGGACAGAAAATTTAAGCCAACGCGGAAGCGCCAAAAACTGCAGTTCCATGAACGGCCACTTGAGGGCCGGCTCCAAAAAGGAGTCAATCCCCATAGACCCCTACGCTAAAATGCCAAACTTTAGAGCAGAAATAAACGTGTTTACGCTGCTACAACAAACACTTTTGGTCTCTAGAACTCACAGATTTAACTTAAATTAAGGCTTAAAGTTCTGCATAACTAATTAGGCGTCTTAGCAAGACCGTAGGCTTCATTCTTCCCGCCTCAGCTCCCTCCACGCTCCACGTCTTTGCCCGTTTTTGGATTAGCTGGGAGTTTAAGATCTTCATTCACCGCCTAGCCGGCCACACTCACAGAGACTACGTCCATATTTCATACAGTCTGTTAGTGACTTTAAATTGTTTTCAGGCAAAATAGCCACCGTAATATATCTATGAACCTTCCTGACACACATGGCATACTAAAGGTTACACTAAGTTAGATGTGTGGTCAGGTGAGACCGATGTTAGACATTGTCTCATCACCAGCTTGTAATATTCTTTATTGTCTTCGTTTGATTGGCTGAATTGAGTTGAAGCTTGTGTTTTTAGCCCCGTCTTGGCTCCAACTCAAATTTCTCACTATGACGAGACCCAGATCAGTTCACGTCGGACCTTCCTGTGTGCGCTACGTTAAACCAGCCGGCATCAACAGGCGGATTAACCAGCAGTCAGCTGCGTGTAGATCATTGAACAGAGATGTAATTAACACAACATGGTCTCTGTGTCTTCTGATCGCAGCACTCAGAGGACTCATTTAGACTCGTTACATCTGCACAACATTCAAACTGTTTCAGCTTGGATTTTTTAAAACGCAGCTTTGTTTTGTCAGGATCAAATATATCAGCGGGTTTGGGAGTCTTTGTTGGGGTTCTGCTTTTAGAAATATACTTTGAATATAAAAAAACGTCTTTTTTGTTGTTGTGGTTGTTGTTGTTGACGCTCTTAATCACAGAGAACACGGCGTGTGGAGGCGGCAGTGATGTTGCGGTCTGTTTGAACCACCAGAGCTTTTAAAAAAGCTTACGGTGGAAACTAATTAACAAGGCCAACAAAAGGCTCTCATATACATAATGGACGTAAAGAGACAAAGCAGAACGGTGCAATGGAGAGTGAATCTGTCAAGAAACGACATTAGAGCTCAATGAACTCTTAGGGCGCACTCCCACTGTGCCTCCGCACCGTGCCCCGTGCTTTAGGGTCCTTGTCCCCCCCTCCAGGCCCGTTTGTACTCACACTACCTGGGCCTCGGAGAATGCTTCTTGCTGCCTATACGTCATCACGCCGTAACACGTCACACGCATTGATGACGTCATGGCGATGCGTGGCTTTGTTTCCAGATCTTTCCGTAGACCTCGGAGTTTTTGTGCGTCTTGTCGACTGTTTTTGAATCTTTTCATCGACCAAATCTGCAGTAAACACTCCACCTCCGCATCACACCAACGTGAACCTTTCACCGCCATTGTTTGAAATGTCCGCGCATGGTCCCTCCTTCTTTTTTCTACGTCCCAACAGGCGCACAGGAAATGACCTCAGAACCGCCGTAGGCCTCGTGCTCGTACACGTGCGCACGCTCGTGCTCGTACATGTGCAAACGTGCTTTACTAAAGCCCACCTCTCCCAAACGGACCGTGGACGGCCAGCTGTCCGCAGTTATGCGCGGAGCGGTTGCACTCACACTGGTCAAACGCACTAGGCTTTAGCTGAAAAAACGGTTTTGGCGCAGTGCGGAAGAACAGTGTGAGTGCGCCCTTAGAAACCTTTGACAACCTTCACAAAAACAGCGCAGAGTTTTTTCCAGTATCTCATGTAAAAAGTACCCAGATCTAGAAAAAATAACTATAAAATAACTGTTACTTGCAGCCAATGTAATTGCAAGCATTATCCAATTTGATTGGCCAAACACCACAGCAGCTACAATCCATGATAAAGTCTTAGGTGAGGTGAAGCTGAGTGCATGTATTTCACTGAATTTCACAGTTCAATGCGCCAAGATGCTCAATTTATACAAAGGATGTTGATAAAGTAGAACGCAAAGGTCAAATGAAATACTCTATTTGTATCGGTATCACTTTAACCCTCCTGTTGCCCTCAAATTTGACTAACACCATTTATTCTAGGGCTCAATTTGACCGTAGCATTTTAAACATCTGGAAAATTATCCTAATCGATGTGAGGACAACTGGGAAAACCATGAATTGACATGATTATAGTTTTTCATTGTCCTGTACACAAACTTGTCGCAGCGTTGTTCCTTTGGGTTAATTTGATATTTGATAATTTTCTATTTTACAATTCAAATATTAAGAAATGTTTGTTTTTCCTGAGGTTGAATTGACCCTTAACGTAACACGCGCTACTCTCCTCGATAATGGACGTTACTTTAATACCAAATATTATAAATAACACGAAATAATACTTACAAATAATATATTTACTTACAAGTAAACATCCCTCGATCCAATGTTGGATCAATTCATAATCTTCCGTATATGTCAGTCACGTTATTCTGGAGGTACGTAGAAGAAGGTGTTTATCTAAAACGCTATTTAGGTCATCACCAAACACACACAGAATATCTGACATTAACACTTGAGTAACATCTTTAATTAGGATTTTCTGGGTGTTTAAATTGCTGCGGTCAAATTGACCCCGAGGAGAAACGCTGTAGGTCACATTTGAGGGGAACAGGAGGGTTAAGAGCGCCGGTGTTGGTATCTTAAACAACTCCCAGCTCAAGTGTCTTTTCGGAGTTTCTTTTAACTTGTAAAAAATATTCCATAACTTACAAAACTTACGCCACACAAGCTTTCTCAGTTTTAAATGTCGCTCTATCAGAGACCCCTCCCTCCTTCACCCATGTTCTTCTTTGTTGTTGTTGTTGTTGTAAATTTCGGAGTATTAAGATGAAAGGAATCATCCTAATTTTGGGGTTTTAACGTAAGATGGCTAATGAACGTCGTCAGCGTGGACGAAGCTACTTCTTCTCTGAACGCTGCGATTCAAAAAATTCGGACACTACGAAGTAAATGTTTTAGGAAAGTAAACACAAGTGGTGAACTATTTTGACAGAGCTTGTGTTAACATAGTTCGCCACCGACCTGAAGTCTATCGGGCAACTTGTTCGATATTTAGTGACCTCGTGAAACCTGACAGTAACTCCCAAGAGCGAGTAATCGATGAAAGGACAGATGTAGGGAAAAGTGCATACTAAAGAAAGTCCGCGGACTATAAAACTGGCAGTTACTATGACAACCTTTTCTGTCCGACTGCAACCTTTGGAGATTTAAACTCTGACCAAAAAACTCAGATGTAATCGGTTTCACAAAGCACAAAACAGGAAGTTGTTGGATGAAGTGCAACGACCTCCGCTGCTGGACAGAAAGCCACAACAATAAACCCTAAAGATATTTCTTTTATTAGCTAATGAACGGTTAGCTTACTAGCTTAGCGTAAAATTTCTTTTGGTCCCCGGATGAACCAATAAATGAGCGGACTCAAAATGGACAAAGACAGTTGAGACTGATGTTGAGTGTCTCTCTACGCAGACGATGTGGCGCTTTACACGACACTCCTCATATGCTAACGTGACAGAATTCAAGCCTATCATCAATGGACTGTTAGCGCTTGTGTCACTGGTTGGACGGATCCCGCAGCACGGTAGCTTTTGCACCGTGGTGGAGTTGACGGACTCATGAAATTCAAAGCCGAACGGACTTTTTCAAGGCTTTGAATTTTCGCTATTTGATGGATTCTTCAACGGACAACGTTGTTTGTGGAGTGACAATGCTAAGAAGGATGTTACGGAGTCTATGGCGAGCGAGACGAGACGGCTTCTGCGCTGAGATGGATTATGAGGTTTACGGTGAACAGATTTACAGCCATACCGACCCGACCGCTCCGCAGTTTGACTGACGGGGCGACGGAAAACACAACGTGACGGATTCTACGGAATAACAGTTGGATTTTCCAGGGTTTGGCGTCTTGGATTCAATGAATGGGAACTAAAGCGCTTATAAAATATACTTCTTGTGTGTGTGTGTGTGGGGGGGGGGGGGGGTGTTGGGGAGGGGGGAGGGGGTGCTCCAAAGTCCCGATAAATCTTTGGAGACGTGACTTTTAAGAATTTTGTGAAAAGGCTTAAAATAAATCAAATAAAATCATAATGAACTTTTCAAAAGTCTGGTGCGTTGAACCTCCGTCCTGTTGAACAGACTTCTTCTTCTGTTAGATCCGGCTTTGATGTTAACAATTGAGCCATATATGAATTAATGGGCCTGCCTGCTTCTATACACTGTGTCCAGTATGTGTGTGTGTGCGTGTGTGTGTGTGTGTGTGTGTGCGTGAGGAAGATGAGGATGAAGGTAACTGCAGCAGTGGTGGTGACGACTGCTGTAATTGGTGGATTAACGATGACAGTCGATGATATTTGTTGAATGATGTAAAAAAAAGAAGACGTTAATTAGCATTATTATAAATATTATGCTAATCAATCAGTGCATTTCAAACCTTTATCGTCCCGTCAGGGTAATTTGGTTTACAGACGTGAAGCACACATGTACAGTAAACGCTGTAAAACAGACAAATATGATATTAAAAGTGTAATTTGAAGATGTTTAAGGAGATGACGGTGTTCGTAATGATTATGGTGATAATGCTAATGATGAGGAGGAGGAACAGGAAGTCACAGAGACGAGTTTAATTCTACTTCCTGTTTGCACTGCTGTGGTTTCCTGTGTTTTCTGATGGGAGGATATTAAAATGGTTAACCTTGTGTATGCGGTCTGTTTCATTCCAAGACTTTTGACTGAACTAAGGGGCGAGTGATGAAGGGAAACTAATCTTTTTGACCAAAGTTTCATAAAAACAACCGAAGTGACGTAATGACTCCTGAACTGTGTGATGTTTTTTAAGTTTAAAGAGTCAAAGCAGCTTTAATGTCACCGTCTCTGACAGTTTCCTCAACATATACTCACAAAACGGTTCATTCACGTATGCAAACCCCTGTTTAGGCAAATTAAGATGTAATTCTGTTAACAAGAGATCCAGGAGAGTGGCTAACAGCCGGACGTGGCTAACAGGGATTAGCTCGGGGCAGCACGGTGAAGGCATTCAAAGGTCTTTTTTAACCACTAACGGCGCCCTCCCACTGTGCGTCCATCCCGTGCCCCGTGCTTTAGGGTCCTTGTCCCCCCCTCCAGGCCCGTTTGTACTCACACTACCTGGGCCTCGGAGAATGCTTCTTGCTGCCTATACGTCATCACGCCGTAACACGTCACACGCATTGATGACGTCATGGCGATGCGTGGCTTTGTTTCCAGATCTTTCCGTAGACCTCAGAGTTTTTGTGCGTCTTGTCGACTGTTTTTGAATCTTTTCATCGACCAAATCTGCAGTAAACACTCCACCTCCGCATCACACCAACGTGAACCTTTCACCGCCATTGTTTGAAATGTCCGCGCATGGCCCCTCCTTCTTTTTTCTACGTCCCAACAGGCGCACAGGAAATGACCTCAGAACCGCCGTAGGCCTCGTGCTCGTACACGTGCGCACGATCGTGCTCGTACATGTGCAAACGTGCTTTACTAAAGCCCACCTCTCCCAAACGGGCCGTGGACGGCAAGCGTGCCACTCATAGTTGCGGTACGGTTGCACTCACACTGGTCAAAGGAACCAGACTTTACCCGTGGAGCATGTTTGGGCACGGTACGGAAGGACAGTGTGAGTGCACCCTACCTACGTTGTTGCTTGGGGGGAGGGGCGTACGTCCATCTGGCTGACGTTGACCTCCATGGAGAAGTGAGGGCCAGAGGCTAGCTGTCACTCAAGAGGCCACGCCCCTAATTATTCATAAACTTTAACCTCCAATAATAAAGTTTGGAGCCCTGATCTAGAAAGAAATCTCCTACACAACAAGACCCCAGACTGTAACAACATCGGCCCAGAAAGCCGCCCTTATTATCAGATTCACAAACCCGCACACATGCAAATGTCAGCACGTCAGGTTGAGATGTTGTCGTGGTCCTTGTTCTTCAACAGTGCTGCTAAAAATATCCGTCTGATCTTTCCTGGTAAGCTTCGGTTTGTTTACCGTCCCCTGGCGGCGCTCGCTCAGCCCGCCAGCTGCTGCAGACAGCGACTCGACCCTCCAGAGGCCGAGAGAGGAGAACCAAACATCCCCGCGTCCTTTAAATAATAAAAAAGTACAATTAAAAATCACTTTGATGCTGTTTTTGACCGCACATTAGGATTGACTCATTCATGGAAGTTGGGGAAAGCGAGCTCTCCCGTGAAGGTGCGCCGGTGACGAGGGCCGGGAAACTGTTACGTCGTCGTCGTCGTCGTGGTAAAGTCGGTCGGTACGTGTCTGACACTGACGGTCGCCGGTTGTCATGGAAACAGTCAGGTGACCCACTTATCCCAAATATATCACCGCAAACCGCAGCTGGCAGAGTTTTCATTATTCAAGTCCAGGGAGAGGACGCGGAAGAGCGACAGGAGCGAGATTCAAACCAGCAACCTCCAGAGCTCTGTATGTGTGTGAGTGTGTGTGTGTGTGTGTGTGTGTGTGAGAGAGAGAGAGAGAGGGATCCCTCAGTGATGAACGACTCCACTGTTTTCCCACGGCATCATGGGAAATCACACAGCGCTGATACACACTGAGAGGTGCGTTGTGTCTGTGTGGAGATTAATGGGACAGAGAGAGAATGTGACAGGAGGAGAAATGACCAGAGAGAGAGAGAGAGAGAGAGAGAGAGAGAGAGAGAGAGATGAGAGGAGAGAGAGAGAGAGAGAGAGAGAGAGAGAGAGAGAGAGAGAGAGAGAGAGAGAGAGAGAGAGAGAAGAGAGAGAGAGAGAGAGAGAGAGAGAGAAGAGAGAGAGAGAGAGAGAGAGAGAGAGAGAGAGAGAGAGAGAGAGAGAGAGAGAGAGAGAGAGAGAGAGAACTTTGTTGTTTTATGAATGGAAAAGAGACACAAAAAGATACAAAATGACTAAAAATAGATGCAAAACACCACACAAAGATGCAAAATGACTAAAAATAGATGCAAAACCACCACAAAAAGATGCAAAATGACTAAAAATAGATGCAAAACCAGCACAAAAAGATGCAAAATGACTAAAAATAGATGCAAAACCAGCACAAAAAGATGCAAAATGACTAAAAATAGATGCAAAACCAGCACAAAAAGATGCAAAATGAACTAAAAATAGATGCAAAACCAGCACAAAAAGATGCAAAATGACCAAAAATAGATGCAAAATCAGCACAAAAAGATGCAAAATCACTAAAAATAGATGCAAAACCACCACAAAAAGATGCAAAATGGACGTTAAATGAGAACAAACAGAAACAAAATGACCCACAGTGTTAGAGACACTTTAATTAACCTTGTTTGTGATTGGCCGCAGGTCACATGGGGTCGGCAGACGTTAAAAACCTTCGGTGAATCATTATTTTCTTAAGTCTTATTGTCGTCGTGTTTGTGTTCACATCAGCTGATCACCTGTTGTTGTTTGGTTTTGTCCTTATCCGCCGTTTTCACTTGACTGTGGCGGCAACGGAGAAAAGGGCGGTGGAGGAGAATGAATGCAACTCAAAGAAGAAAGGGAGGAACGATAAGAAGAAATAAACAAGAGAATAAAAGGCAGGAGCGGGAGGAGGGATCGAAGAAGGGAGGGAAGAGGGCGAGCGAGAGGAGAGGTGAAGAAGGGAACGAGGGAGAGAGGAGAATAACGGCTGCAGTGAGTCGGTTATTCTAAATGTCTTCTGTCTGTTCAGAGGAATCCTATTTTAGATAACACACACACACACACACACACACACACACACTGGGAAAACTGTAATTCATTTTCTGATAAGTATAATCCGCGGTTACCACGGTTACTGCTTCGCCACAGTTGCAACAGAACCGGTGAAATAATCAAAGCTGAGCAGGTTTAAACTGCAGCGAGGCGACGGAGGCGACGGCTGCGCCGGCTCATTAATAAAAGCGCCGGAACTTTGTTCTTCAGAGAGGAGACGGGACTTAGTTTGACGTCGTTCAAACACGGAGATCATCGGATTAGTACTTTCCAAAAGACACGTCGGCAGGGAAACAGGAAGTTGGAGCACAAACGTGTTTGAAGACTGACGTCGGACTCAGAAGTGTTTCTGTGTCGGCCGTGATAAAGAAGGCTGAGTGATGAGGAACGGTGCTTCGGTGCTTCCTTTATTAACTATGACAGGATAAAATACACGGAACCGTCCTTTAGTAAAGGAGATACTGCCGTCCCACAATGCCTTGCAGCAGCAGCAGCATTTAAAGTGACGCACCGCGATCACCATACATCTCATCTCATCTTCAGCCTCTTATCCTGGATCAGGTCTCGGGGGCAAGCAGCTCCAGCAGGGGACCCCCAAACTTCCCTTTCCCGGGCCACATTAACCAGCTCTAACTGGGGGATCCTGAGGCGTTCCCAGGCCAGTGTGGAGATCTAATCTCTCCCACCTGGTCCTGGGTCTTCCCCGAGGCCTCCTCCCAGCTGGACGTGCCTGGAACACCTCCCTAGGGAGGCGCCAGGGTTCATCCTTACCAGATGATCCTGAACCACCTCAACTGGCTCCTTTCAACGCAAAGGAGCAGCGGCTCTACTCCGAGTTCCTCACGGATGCTGAACTTCTCCCCCTCTCTCTAAGGGAGACTCCAGACCCCCTCCTGAGGAAACACATTTCACACGCTTGGACCTGGACCTGGTTCTTTGGGTCCTGACCCAGCTTTCAGGACCACAGGTGAGGGTAGGAACCAGGACTGAGCGGTAGATCCAGAGCTTTGTCTTCCTCAGCTCTCTGTTCATCACAACGGTGCGGTAGAGCGACTGCAGCTCCGCTCCCCGCTGCTCCGATTCTCCGGCCAAACTCACGCTCCATCGTCCCCTCACTCGTGAACAAGATCCCGAGGCACTTGAACTCCTTCACTTGGGGTCAGGACTCATTCACCATACAGCCGTTTCATAATACAAAACCATCACATAAAGATGCAAAATGACTAAAAATAGATGCAAAATGACTCCATGTCTCAGTGCATTTCGAGACCAGGCCACCACAAAGTGGTCTGCGGTAACTGTTGTGGTGTCGTTCTCATCGTCTCCGCAGCGTCTCTCCTAAAGTTATGGAAATGTTCTGACACCGAATCAGAAATCTGAAATTATGGAAAAACCTCAGGAGTCCCTGTTGCCATGGTGAGATGGCATAATGCTCTGTTGTTGGACGCTGCTGCTGGCAGACAGAGACAAATGTAGAGGATACACACACACACACACACACAACACACACACACACACACACACACACACACACACACACACGCAGCTTTGAGTCCAGTTCTGGCGTCGCTCAGTGTGAACGACGCCAGAACAGCAATGAAATTAATTTTGTTTGCAGAGACGGGAAAAATGCAAATGAATATTTAGGGATCGCGTGTGTGTGTGTGTGAGAGAGTGGTGTGTGTGTGTGTGTGTGTGTGAGTGTGTGTGTGTGTGTGTGTGTGTGTGTGTGTGTGTGTGTGTGTGTGATGTGTGTGTGTGTGTGTGTGTGTGTGTGTGTGTGTGTGGATGCTTCGAGGAAAATCAGCTCAACTTTCATTCATATTGAGATCAGCCGGCGAGGGAGAGAAGCGGAGAGAAGGATAGAGGATTAGGAAGAGAGGGAAGATAAGAGGAGGAAGTCAGGAGGGAGAGGAGGAGGAGGAGGAGGAGGGAGAGGAGGAGGAAGAGAAGAGGAGCAGATAGGAGGAGTCGGCGTGACATTATCTGTGTTTCCCTGTTTCACTGCTGTCACAGACAAAACTAATCCACTGTCAACACACACACACACACACACACACACACACAACACAAACACACACACACACACACACACACACACACACACACACACACACACACACACACACACACAGTCGGTCTCTGCGGTGCAAAGCAAAGAAGCTTTTCCACGCGGAGACAAAAGTTTTCTCCGAGGTCGCATCACGTTTTTAATTACTCTGAAAACAAAGAGCTTGAAGAACACACACTTCCTGCCTCACACACACTTCCTGCCTCACACACACTTCCTGCCTCACACACACACTCTCTCCTGGTGCAGCGGTGGAGGGTCTCGGGGGGTCTACCCCGCCACGCGCCGCTGCACAGCTGCCTCTGGTGTGTGATTACAGCTCGGCGTTCACCTGTCGCAGCTTCACCTGCGGGAGTTTCTCTTTTTAAGATCACAAATAAACGTCTGCTGCTCCTGAAAAGAGACAACAGGCAGTTGTGTCCATGCGGTGTCTCTGCGCGCCGACGCGGAGCTGAAGCTGCCTGCCACCTCTTTTAAAACAAAGTGTCTCATGTAAGAAACAGTGTGTCTTGTTTTTGTTAAGGTCACTGTGTAACTGCCTTCATTATTACCTTAAACATCAGACGTTGCTCATTTGGGTAACACCACATGATAGATATCTGGGCTGCATCTAAGGGCGCACATCCCACTGTGCCTCCGTCCCGTGCCCCAGCACGTTTCATGGCTAAAGTCTGGTTCCTTTGACCAGTGTGAGTGCAACCGTACCGCGTCTAGGAGCGGCACGCTTGCCGTCCACGGGCCCGTTTGAGAGAGGTGGGCTTTAGTAAAACCACGTTTGCACATGTACGAGCACGAGCGTGCGCACGTGTACGAGCACGAGGCCTACGGCGGCTCTGAGGTCATTTCCTGTGCGCCTGTTGGGACGTAGAAAAAAAGAAGGAGGGACCATGCGCGGACATTTCAAACAATGGCGGTGAAAGGTTCACGTTGGTGTGATGCGGAGGTGGAGTGTTTACTGCAGATTTGGGTCGATGAAAAGATTCAAAAACAGTCGACAAGACGCACAAAAACTCAGAGGTCTACGGAAAGATCTGGAAACAAAGCCACGCATCGCCATGACGTCATCAATGCGTGTGACGTGTTACGGCGGATGACGTATAGGCAGCAAGAAGCATTCTCCGAGGCCCAGGTAGTGTGAGTACAAACGGGCCTGGAGGGGGGGACAAGGACCCTAAAGCACGGGGCAACGGGACAGAGGCACAGTGGGAGGGCGCCCTTAGTTCCTTTTGCTGTTGTGTTGTGACTCTTGCAGTTGTGTTGTAGCTTTTTGCAGTAGTGTTGATCCTTCTGGGCCGCCGTAGTGAAGCCCTGCTGTGCTTGGAGCTAAAGAAGCATCGGTGGTTTCTTCTTCCGGCCTGGAGTTAGGCTTCGCCTCGCTTCGCCTCGCTTCGCCTCGCTGCCTCCTCTGGTCCACGGGGCAGCAGGGTGCGTCTGCGGTCCACGCAGTAAAGTTCCTGTTGTTACAGGCGCCCTCTCTCCCCTGGTCTCCCCTCAGCCTTCGTCTCGCCCTCTGTCTGCACAGGATATTGATCCTGCCGGATAACTGGAATGTGTCTGCGAGGCTTCGGGCTTAGAAAAGTTCACACATCGCGCTCAAACTCCTCAAACTGGCGAGCTGACCCTGGTTTACCTCCCGTCTGGGGCTTTTGTCGGCAGCTTCCTAAAGCTGTCTGCTGGAGGAGAGTCAGGGCTAAAGTCTGGTGGAGGGCGCTCGGCAGCACGGACCTGTGCCGGAGGATCTCAGGCTCACAAGGGGGTCAGTGATATAATCAGGGGGCAGCCAAGAAGAAGTCCTGCTGCAGCATGCTGAAGTAGTTTGGAGAGAGAAAGAGACGGGGACACGGAGTTACAGCCGTCTGAGCACGACGGAAGGAAAGTGTGGACAAAAACATACAAAATGACTAAAAATAGATGCAAAACCACCACAAAAAGATGCAAAATGACTAAAAATTGATGCAAAACCACCACAAAAAGATGCAAAATGACTAAAAATAGATGCAAAACCACCACAAAAAGATGCAAAATTACTGAAAATAGATGCAAAACCACCACAAAAAGATACAAAATGACTAAAAATAGATGCAAAACCACCACAAAAAGATGCAAAATGACTAAAAATAGATGCAAAACCCACCACAAAAAGATGTAAAATGACAAAAAATTTATGCAAAACCACCACAAAAAGATGCAAAATGACTAAAAATAGATGCAAAACACCACAAAAAGATGCAAAATGACAGTACAGTGAAGGCATTCAAAGGTCTTTTTTAACCACTAATGCTGCTGAAAATAACAGCAAACCTCTGCAGCAGCATGAGAAGAGTCCTTACACACACAACAAAGCAGCAATGGGCTCCTTCCACTGTAATGGACTTTACTATGAGAGGAGCTGGTACAGGGGCCAGTAGGTAAGAGGGCGCCGCCTAACAACGTGCAGCTTGACTCTGACTGGAGATCAGCCGAGAGCTCGTCCGCTCGCTTCATGAAACCAGAGAATAAAAAAGTTTGTTTTTATTCTTTGTGAGCGACAACGAGAGAGAGAGAGAGAGAGAGAGAGAGAGAGAGAGAGAGAGAGAGAGAGAGAGAGAGAGAGAGAGAGAGAGAGAGGAGAGAGAGAGAGAGAGAGAGAGGAGAGAGAGAGAGAGAGGAGAGAGAGAGAGAGAGAGAGAGAGAGAGAGAGAGAGAGAGAGAGAGAGAGAGAGAGAGAGAGAGAGAGAGAGAGAGAGAGAGAGAGAGAGGACTTTGTTGTTTTATGAATGGAAAGAGACACAAAAAGATGCTAAATGACTAAAAATAGATGCAAAACCCGCACAAAAAGATGCAAAATGACTTAAAATAGATGCAAAACCACCACACAAAGATGCAAAATGACTAAAAATAGATGCAAAACCACCAAAAAAAGATGCAAAATGACTAAAAATAGATGCAAAACCACCAAAACAAGATGCAAAATGACTAAAAATAGATGCAAAACCAGCACAAAAAGAGATGCAAAATGACTAAAATAGATGCAAAACCACCACAAAAAGATGCAAAATGGGAGAGAGAGAGAGAGAGAGAGAGAGAGAGTGAGTGAGTGAGTTGAGGTAAATTGAAATGTTCAGAAGAAATTGTTTGTTTCCTCGAGACGAGTGAAGGAAAACAGATAAATGACAAACTCTTTGCGTGTGTGTGTGTGTGTGTGTGTGTGTGTGTGGTGTGTGTGCGCGTGTGTGTGTGTGCGCGTGTGTGTATAATAATTATATGAGCAGTCAGTGTTGATGGATGATTGAGGTTGTATCTGCGGCCCCGAGGCCCCGAACGCACCTCAGCACGATTAAATCTGATATCACTACGTTGTGTGTGTGTGTGTGTGTGTGTGTGTGTGTGTGTGTGTGTGTGTGTGTGACAACAATAGTGTGTGTGTGTGTATAGAGTAAGTACGTAGCAATCTAAGTTGCAAGTGTGTGTTTGTAGACTGTCGTGAAACTACAGTTGAAAGAAAGTCACAATAAAAACCTGTCTACGCTCACGGAGTCCGCGTGTACGGAAGCCCATTGGTGCCAAACCCAGTGTCGCATGTTCAGCACCGGCCCCGGGGGCCGAGTCATCACAGGAGATTGTGTTCACACGTCAGTCAACGCACGGCTCCTGAGTGTTAAAGCTGTTAACACGCGGCTCAATGAGACAAGAGAAGATCAGTCAGGAGTCCTCCTTCTGTCGTCTAAACTTAACCGTCTCCTTTAGTGACTAAACTTAACCGTCTCCTTTAGTCGACTAAACTTAACCGTCTCCTTTAGTCGACTAAACTTAACCGTCTCCTTTAGTCGTCTAAACTTAACGTCGCCTTTAGTC
>NC_139845.1:1986551-2021551 GCF_963691815.1 Echiichthys vipera
GGTGACCGTTGTGGTTCAGTATTGTGGGACTGGAGCACTGGTGCAGCTTCAGGACCCTCCTCTCTGCACAGGTTCGCCTCTGACGTCCTTCAGAATCAAACCACAGAGCGTTTCTGTTCGTGGGTATCGAACAGTGAACCCGCTGCTCTTCCTCTTCATGTCCAGCTGTTTGGTTTTTAACCCGTCAGTGTTCAGAGGGAACCCTTTTCTTCTGTTCTCGAGGAACAGAGGCACAGTGGGACGTCCCGTCTAAGTGAACGTGACGTTGAATCTCAAGGTTTTCTCCTCTGTCACATCCACTTCAATGTGAGCTTCATCAGAAACGTGTGTGTGTGTGTGTGTGTGTGTGTGTGTGTGTGTGTGTGTGTGTGTGTGTGTGTGTGTGTGTGTGTGTGTGTGTGTGTGTGTGTGTGTGTGTGTGTGTGTGTGTGTGTGTGTGTGTGAGTGTGTGTGTGTGTGTGTGTGTGTGTGTGTGCATGTGCGTCTACGTGTGTGAGTGAGTAAGTGAGTGAGTGAGTGAGTGAGTGTGTGTGTGTGTGTGTGTGTGTGTGTGTGTGTGTGTGTGTGTGTGTGTGTGTGTGTGTGTGTGTGTGAGACATAGGGCTTGTATATTCTCCATTGTGAACAAATCCGACTCAGCAGAATCGACACCACGTGCTCTGGATGCCCTTGCAGGAACGTGCATATGAATGAGCTCAGGGTTGAGTTTGATGGCTCCAGGTCTCAGGTCCAGCATCGTCGGGCATGCGGCACTCCGCGGAGCTCAACCTGCAGCCGGAGAACAAAGCACAATGTGACAGATTCAGTTTAAAGGATTTAAAAGCAATGAATTGATCATCAGGCAATTTATTTAATAGCTGACAACTGAATTAATCAACCAGGGTCTTTTTCGGCACTTTCATACATGTAACAACTATTAACGGAGAAATCCAGGAGAGTCGCTAACAGCCGGACGTGGCTAACAGTGGTTAGCTCGGGGCAGCACGGTGAAGGCATTCAAAGGTCTTTTTTAACCACTAATGCTGCTGAAAATAACAGCAAACCTCTGCAGCAGCATGAGAAGAGTCCCTACACACACAACAAAGCACCAGCAACGTTTTAATGCCTTCACCGTACCGCCACAAGCTAATCAGTGTTAGCCACGTCCGGCTGTTAGCGACTCTCATGGATTTCTCCGTTAATAGTTGTTATAGAAATCTTAGGGCGCACTCGCACTGTGCATCCGTACCGTGCCCAAACAGGTTTCACGGCTAAAGTCTGGTTCCTTTGACCAGTGTGAGTGCAACCGTACCGCGCCTAGGAGCGGCACGCTTGCCGTCCACGGCCCGTTTGGGAGAGGTGGGCTTTAGTAAAGCACGTTTGCACATGTACAAGCACGAGCGTGCGCACGTGTACGAGCACGAGGCCTACGGCGGTTCTGAGGTCATTTCCTGTGCGCCTGTTGGGACGTAGAAAAAAGAAGGAGGGACCATGCGCGGACATTTCAAACAATGGCGGTGAAAGGTTCACGTTGGTGTGATGCGGAGGTGGAGTGTTTACTGCAGATTTGGTCGATGAAAAGATTCAAAAACAGTCGACAAGACGCACAAAAACTCAGAGGTCTACGGAAAGATCTGGAAACAAAGCCACGCATCGCCATGACGTCATCAATGCGTGTGACGTGTTACGGCGTGATGACGTATAGGCAGCAAGAAGCATTCTCCGAGGCCCAGGTAGTGTGAGTACAAACGGGCCTGGAGGGGGGGACAAGGACCCTAAAGCACGGGGCACGGGACGGACGCACAGTGGGAGGGCGCCCTGAGTGCTGAAAAAGACCATGGGGTGATTTTGCGCCAGAATTAGAATTGAAGTCGTGCAAACATGTTCTGTAAACATGATTTACAGCGATTTCCAGTCCACAATGACTCCTCTCTCTGTGGCGCTGTGAGACAAAATGGCCGGCCCCTGCACTCATACATCATGAGCGCTGTGTGGTGATGAGGCTGCGGAGGACAGTGTGACCTTTCCCTCATTACTCTGCTGGACTTCCTGCGGCAGGACTCTGAACATGCTGGAAGTGTCCAATATGGGTCAAGGTGAACCATGTCTCCCATGTGTCACGCAGCGGTGATGCAGGCTGGTTGGCAGGATGTGGATCCGGGTGCAGATTAAAGACCCGTGTGGCTTTAAAGATCCAGGGGAAATCTCAGCTGGAAATGTAACTTTGACCTGGATACAGACTGAGCTGTGACTCAACGACGTATTCAAACTGGGTCATTCATACTCTTCTGTAGTCGTTGTAGTGTGTTTCGCCATCTAGCGGCGCCGCCATCGCTGTGGTGGCGTCTCCATCAAGTATGCGCACGCTTGAATGTCATTAGAAGTGAACCTTTTCTACTTTCTACGGTCTACGCGGATTCAAACCTTTACCTCATGAAGAGCGCCCCCGTCTGAGGCCGTACGGTCTACGCGGATTCAAACCTTTACCTCGTGAAGAGCGCCCCTGTCTGAGGCCGTACGGTCTACGCGGATTCAAACCTTTACCTCATGAAGAGCGCCCCTGTCTGAGGCCGTACGGTCTACAGGGATTCAAACCTTTACCTCATGAAGAGCGCCCCTGTCTGAGGCCGTACGGTCTACAGGGATTCAAACCTTTACCTCACGAAGAGCACCCCTGTCTGAGGCCGTACGGTCTACGTGGATCCAAACCTTTACCTCATGAAGAGCGCCCCTGTTTGAGGCCGTACGGTCTACGTGGATTCAAACCTTTACCTCATGAAGAGCGCCCCTGTCTGAGGCCGTACGGTCTACAGGGATTCAAACCTTTACCTCACGAAGAGCACCCCTGTCTGAGGCCGTACGGTCTACGTGGATCCAAACCTTTACCTCATGAAGAGCGCCCCTGTTTGAGGCCGTACGGTCTACGCGGATTCAAACCTTTAACTCATGAAGAGCGCCCCTGTCTGAGGCCGTACAGTCTACAGGGATTCAAACCTTTACCTCACGAAGAGCGCCCCTGTCTGAGGCCGTACGGTCTACGCGGATTCAAACCTTTACCTCATGAAGAGCACCCCTGTCTGAGGACGTACGGTCTACATGGATTCAAACCTTTACCTCGTGAAGAGCGTCCCTGTCTGCGGCCGTACGGTCTACATGGATTCAAACCTTTACCTCGTGAAGAGCGCCCCTGTCTGAGGCCGTACGGTCTACAGGGATTCAAACCTTTACCTCGTGAAGAGCGCCCCTGTCTGAGGCCGTACGGTCTACGCGGATTCAAACCTTTACCTCATGAAGAGCGCCCCTGTCTGAGGCCGTACGGTCTACAGGGATTCAAACCTTTACCTCACGAAGAGCACCCCTGTCTGAGGCCGTACGGTCTACGTGGATCCAAACCTTTACCTCATGAAGAGCGCCCCTGTTTGAGGCCGTACGGTCTACGTGGATTCAAACCTTTACCTCATGAAGAGCGCCCCTGTTTGAGGCCGTACGGTCTACGTGGATTCAAACCTTTACCTCATGAAGAGCGCCCCTGTCTGAGGCCGTATGGTCTACATGGATTCAAACCTTTACCTCATGAAGAGCGCCCCTGTCTGAGGCCGTACGGTCTACGCGGATTCAAACCTTTAACTCATGAAGAGCGCCCCTGTCTGAGGCCGTACGGTCTACATGGATTCAAACCTTTACCTCATGAAGAGCGCCCCTGTCTGAGGCCGTACGGTCTACAGGGATTCAAACCTTTACCACATGAAGAGCGCCCCTGTCTGAGGCCGTACGGTCTACAGGGATTCAAACCTTTACCTCATGAAGAGCGCCCCTGTCTGAGGTCGTACGGTCTACAGGGATTCAATCCTTTACCTCATGAAGACCGCCCCTGTCTGAGGCCGTACGGTCTACAGGGATTCAAACCTTTACCTCATGAAGAGCGCCCCTGTCTGAGGCCGTACGGTCTACAGGGATTCACCTTTACCTCACGAAGAGCGCCCCTGTCTGAGGCCGTACGGTCTACGCGGATTCAAACCTTTACCTCATGAAGAGCACCCCTGTCTGAGGACGTACGGTCTACATGGATTCAAACCTGTACCTCATGAAGAGCGCCCCTGTCTGAGGTCGTACGGTCTACATGGATTCAAACCTTTACCTCATGAAGAGCGCCCCTGTCTGAGGCCGTACGGTCTACAGGGATTCAAACCTTTACCTCATGAAGAGCGCCCCTGTCTGAGGCCGTACGGTCTACGCGGATTCAAACCTTTAACTCATGAAGAGCGCCCCTGTCTGAGGCCGTACAGTCTACAGGGATTCAAACCTTTACCTCATGAAGAGCGCCCCTGTCTGAGGCCGTACGGTCTACGCGGATTCAAACCTTTACCTCGTGAAGAGCGCCCCTGTCTTAGGCCGTACGGTCTACAGGGATTCAAACCTTTACCTCGTGAAGAGCGTCCCTGTCTGAGGCCGTACGGTCTACATGGATTCAAACCTTTACCTCGTGAAGAGCGCCCCTGTCTTAGGCCGTACGGTCTACAGGGATTCAAACCTTTACCTCGTGAAGAGCGCCCCTGTCTGAGGCCGTACGGTCTACGCGGATTCAAACCTTTACCTCATGAAGAGCGCCCCTGTCTGAGGCCGTACGGTCTACAGGGATTCAAACCTTTACCTCACGAAGAGCACCCCTGTCTGAGGCCGTACGGTCTACGTGGATCCAAACCTTTACCTCATGAAGAGCGCCCCTGTCTGAGGTCGTACGGTCTACAGGGATTCAAACCTTTACCTCACGAAGAGCACCCCTGTCTGAGGCCGTACGGTCTACGTGGATCCAAACCTTTACCTCATGAAGAGCGCCCCCGTCTGAGGCCGTACGGTCTACGCGGATTCAAACCTTTACCTCATGAGGAGCGCCCCTGTCTGAGGCCGTACGGTCTACGTGGATTCAAACCTTTACCTCATGAAGAGCGCCCATGTTTGAGGCCGTACGGTCTACGTGGATTCAAACCTTTACCTCATGAAGAGCGCCCCTGTCTGAGGCCGTATGGTCTACATGGATTCAAACCTTTACCTCATGAAGAGCGCCCCTGTCTGAGGCCGTACGGTCTACAGGGATTCAAACCTTTACCCCATGAAGAGCGCCCCTGTCTGAGGCCGTACGGTCTACATGGATTCAAACCTTTACCCCATGAAGAGCGCCCCTGTCTGAGGCCGTACGGTCTACAGGGATTCAAACCTTTACCTCATGAAGAGCGCCCCTGTCTGAGGTCGTACGGTCTACAGGGATTCAATCCTTTACCTCATGAAGACCGCCCCTGTCTGAGGCCGTACGGTCTACAGGGATTCAAACCTTTACCTCATGAAGAGCGCCCCTGTCTGAGGCCGTACGGTCTACAGGGATTCACCTTTACCTCACGAAGAGCGCCCCTGTCTGAGGCCGTACGGTCTACGCGGATTCAAACCTTTACCTCATGAAGAGCACCCCTGTCTGAGGCCGTACGGTCTACGCGGATTCAAACCTGTACCTCATGAAGAGCGCCCCTGTCTGAGGTCGTACGGTCTACAGGGATTCAATCCTTTACCTCATGAAGACCGCCCCTGTCTGAGGCCGTACGGTCTACAGGGATTCAAACCTTTACCTCATGAAGAGCGCCCCTGTCTGAGGCCGTACGGTCTACAGGGATTCACCTTTACCTCACGAAGAGCGCCCCTGTCTGAGGCCGTACGGTCTACGCGGATTCAAACCTTTACCTCATGAAGAGCACCCCTGTCTGAGGACGTACGGTCTACATGGATTCAAACCTGTACCTCATGAAGAGCGCCCCTGTCTGAGGTCGTACGGTCTACGTGGATTCAAACCTGTACCTCATGAAGAGCACCCCTGTCTGAGGACGTACGGTCTACATGGATTCAAACCTGTACCTCATGAAGAGCACCCCTGTCTGAGGACGTACGGTCCACAGGGATTCAAACCTTTACCTCATGAAGAGCGCCCCTGTCTGAGGTCGTACGGTCTACATGGATTCAAACCTTTACCTCATGAAGAGCGCCCCTGTCTGAGGCCGTACGGTCTACAGGGACTCAAACCTTTACCTCATGAAGAGCGCCCCTGTCTGAGGCCGTACGGTCTACGCGGATTCAAACCTTTAACTCATGAAGAGCGCCCCTGTCTGAGGCCGTACAGTCTACAGGGATTCAAACCTTTACCTCACGAAGAGCGCCCCTGTCTGAGGCCGTACGGTCTACGCGGATTCAAACCTTTACCTCGTGAAGAGCGCCCCTGTCTTAGGCCGTACGGTCTACAGGGATTCAAACCTTTACCTCGTGAAGAGCGTCCCTGTCTGAGGCCGTACGGTCTACATGGATTCAAACCTTTACCTCGTGAAGAGCGCCCCTGTCTTAGGCCGTACGGTCTACAGGGATTCAAACCTTTACCTCGTGAAGAGCGCCCCTGTCTGAGGCCGTACGGTCTACGCGGATTCAAACCTTTACCTCATGAAGAGCGCCCCTGTCTGAGGCCGTACGGTCTACAGGGATTCAAACCTTTACCTCACGAAGAGCACCCCTGTCTGAGGCCGTACGGTCTACGTGGATCCAAACCTTTACCTCATGAAGAGCGCCCCTGTCTGAGGTCGTACGGTCTACAGGGATTCAAACCTTTACCTCACGAAGAGCACCCCTGTCTGAGGCCGTACGGTCTACGTGGATCCAAACCTTTACCTCATGAAGAGCGCCCCCGTCTGAGGCCGTACGGTCTACGCGGATTCAAACCTTTACCTCATGAGGAGCGCCCCTGTCTGAGGCCGTACGGTCTACGTGGATTCAAACCTTTACCTCATGAAGAGCGCCCATGTTTGAGGCCGTACGGTCTACGTGGATTCAAACCTTTACCTCATGAAGAGCGCCCCTGTCTGAGGCCGTATGGTCTACATGGATTCAAACCTTTACCTCATGAAGAGCGCCCCTGTCTGAGGCCGTACGGTCTACAGGGATTCAAACCTTTACCCCATGAAGAGCGCCCCTGTCTGAGGCCGTACGGTCTACATGGATTCAAACCTTTACCCCATGAAGAGCGCCCCTGTCTGAGGCCGTACGGTCTACAGGGATTCAAACCTTTACCTCATGAAGAGCGCCCCTGTCTGAGGTCGTACGGTCTACAGGGATTCAATCCTTTACCTCATGAAGACCGCCCCTGTCTGAGGCCGTACGGTCTACAGGGATTCAAACCTTTACCTCATGAAGAGCGCCCCTGTCTGAGGCCGTACGGTCTACAGGGATTCACCTTTACCTCACGAAGAGCGCCCCTGTCTGAGGCCGTACGGTCTACGCGGATTCAAACCTTTACCTCATGAAGAGCACCCCTGTCTGAGGCCGTACGGTCTACGCGGATTCAAACCTGTACCTCATGAAGAGCGCCCCTGTCTGAGGTCGTACGGTCTACAGGGATTCAAACCTTTACCTCATGAAGAGAGCCCCTGTCTGAGGCCGTACGGTCTACGTGGATTCAAACCTTTACCTCATGAAGAGCACCCCTGTCTGAGGCCGTACGGTCTACAGGGATTCAAACCTTTACCTCATGAAGAGCGCCCCTGTCTGAGGCCGTACGGTCTACGCGGATTCAAACCTTTACCTCATGAAGAGCGCCCCTGTCTGAGGCTGAGCTTTGTGTCTCTTTGTAGTTTTTCTTTGTCTCTTTGTAGTTTTTCTGTGTCTCTTTGTAGTTGTTTTGTGTCTCTTTGTAGTTTTTCTGTCTCTTTGTAGTTGTTTTGTGTCTCTTTGTAGTTCTTCTGTGTCTCTTTGTAGTTTTTCTGTCTCTTTGTAGTTGTTTTGTGTCTCTTTGTAGTTGTTTCTTGTCTCTTTGTAGTTGTTTAGTGTCTCTTTGTAGTTGTTTCTTGTCTCTTTGTATTTGTTTGGTGTCTCTTTGTTGTCATTTTGCATCTGTTTGTAGTTGTTTTACCCCTTTTGATAGTTGGTGTGACTCTTTGTGTCTCTTCTTAGTCGTTTCTGTCTCTTTGTAGTTGTTTTGTGTCTCTTTGTAGTTGTTTTCTGTCTCTTTGTAGTTGTTTTGTGTCTCTTTGTAGTTGCTTCTGTCTCTTTGTAGTTGTTTTGTGTCTCTTCGTCGTTGTTTTCTGTCTCTTTGTAGTTGTTTTCTGTCTCTTTGTAGTTGTGTGCGTCTCTTCTTAGTTGCTTCTGTCTCTTTGTAGTTGTTTTGTGTCTCTTCCTCGTTGTTTTCTGTCTCTTTGTAGTTGTTTTCTGTCTCTTTGTAGTTGTGTGCGTCTCTTCTTAGTTGTTTTCTGTCTCTTTGTAGTTGTTTCTGTCTCTTTGTAGTTGTTTCTGTGTCTTCGTCGTTGTTTTGTGTCTCTTTATAGTTGTTTTGTGTCTCTATGTAGTTGTTTCATGTCTCTTCTTAGTTGTTTCTGTCTCTTTGCAGCTGTTTTGTGTCTCTTTGCAGCTGTTCTGTGTCTCTTTGTAGTTGTTTCTGTCTCTTTGTAGTTGCTTCTGTCTCTTTGCAGCTGTTCTGTGTCTCTTCTTAGTTGCTTCTGTCTCTTTGTGGTTATTTTGTGTCTCTTTGTAGTTGTTTGTGTCTCTTTCTGCCTCATTGTGGTTGGTATTTTATTTCTTTGGGGTCATTTTGAATCTCTTCCTGGTTTGTATTTGTAGCTTCAAGTGTAATTTGGCCGTTGAAGTGAACAGGGGCCCCTGACATTTGGGCCCCTCGGCCTGTGCACATTAGTCCCGTGCAGTGATCCATACACGGACAGCAGGAGAGGAGAGTCTGACAAACAAACAGCCGTCACATTGCAATCCTCTCCTCTGGACTATAAATACGCTGCAGCCTCCCCCGCTGGAGTCCAAACTGAGGCAGCGTGCTCCCTGGGGTGAGCCTGCACTTCAGCCCGTACAGCCCGCCGAGCAGCGTGTCCCACATCCGCTCTGTTTTGATGAAGCAGCATCAGTGTGTTGCCCCGCGCTCGCTCAGCACTTGTTGAACACGATGACACTTTGGATAAACTGTCGGGCCCTTCCCTGCACGCTGCGGCGCACTGGCTGACCTATTGAAGCTGCCACCGTGTCAGATCTGGGTGATCAAGGTGTGATTACCAGAGGCCGCCCACGACGGGCCAGAGGCTGTACGTGTGTGTGTGTGTGTGTGTGTGTGTGTGTGTGTGTGTGTGTGTGTGTGTGTGTGTGTGTGTGTGTGTGTGTGTGTGTGTGTGTGTGTGTTGTGTGTGTGTGTGTGTGTGTGTGTGTGTGTGTGTGTGAATATTGGGAGATAACCTTCAGTGTGTCAGCAGTGCGGGCCTTCTTCCTCTCTAGACAGATTGCGTTGCTAAGGGAACCGTTGCTAGGATGGCAGTCGCACCTCTCTCTCTCTCTCTCTCCGTCTTTATTCTCTCCTCTCGCTCTTGTTTCTATCTCATCCCACGTGTCTATTCAGTGTCGTCCTCGCACCTAATACAGGCTGTGTTTGCGGTATGTCACACACACACACAGCAAACACCTCAGGCTGGAGGAGCAAACTTGGCCTTTAAGTTGCACCTCTCTCCCCCAGCGTCGGCCTCGGCCACGATCACTGCGAGAAACGAGAGATGGGAACGTACCATTTTGTGCTTATTCCATAAAAATGACGACCTGCGGAAGGGGGTAAAAAACCCAAACCAGTTCCCGGTGAACATATTCTGAGTTTACTGCTGAGTCAAACTTCAAGAGGTGATCCTTCGATTCCTCATAGACTCGACTGCAGCAGCAACAGTGTGAGTGTAGGTCAGGACGAGCAGAGGGAACATAGTGTCTGATGCATTGTGTAATGTGTGCATGTTGTCTGCTGTCCCTTCTGTTGTGTAAATAAGGAAACATGGACGATTTCAGGAGATTTACGTTATTAGCATCTCAAACTTTTGTTCAGGCAGAAACTGGAAAACTTCCCCAGAGCCCCAGACACACAGAGTCACGCAAAGTCAGCTTTGTCTTTTATTTGTTTACCCCCAAACAAATCCAGACATGCGAACAACAATCCGTCTCTCGTTAGCCTGTTTTTAAAAACGGTTACGATAAATGATTATTCCTGTAGACCAGTCTTTCCTTAAGTTAGGGCCGGGACAGAAAATGGAACAACGACACGAGAGCCGACCACTCGTTCAAAACAACAGTGGCGGCTCCTAAAGAGGTTAGCTTAGATGCTACAATAGCATCAGCGCACTCACACTGTCCCGGCTTTCACGGGTAAAGTCTGGTTCCTTTGACCAGTGTGAGTGCAACCGTACCGCGCCTAGGAGCGGCACGCTTGCCGTCCACGGCCCGTTTGGGAGAGGTGGGCTTTTGTAAAGCACGTTTGCACGTGTACGAGCACGAGCGTGCGCACGTGTACGAGCACGAGGCCTACGGCGGTTGTGAGGTCATTTCCTGTGCGCCTGTTGGGACGTAGAAAAAAGAAGGAGGGGCCATGCGCGGACATTTCAAACAATGGCGGTGAAAGGTTCACGTTGGTGTGATGCGGAGGTGGAGTGTTTACTGCAGATTTGGTCGATGAAAAGATTCAAAAACAGTCGACAAGACGCACAAAAACTCTGAGGTCTACGGAAAGATCTGGAAACAAAGCCACGCATCGCCATGACGTCATCAATGCGTGTGACGTGTTACGGCGTGATGACGTATAGGCAGCAAGAAGCATTCTCCGAGGCCCAGGTAGTGTGAGTACAAACGGGCCTGGAGGGGGGGACAAGGACCCTAAAGCACGGGGCACGGGACGGAGGAACAGTGGGAGGGCGCCCTAACTGACGTGAACTACACTGAAGACTTTTCTTGATGGAAAAGAAATTGTCTCTCTTCTCCTGATCGACCTCAGTTTGATTGACAGGCGGTTCATCCAATCAGCTGCTCTGCATGTTTAGAAAGTGCCGGCACCTTCCCCAGTCAGTTCCTAATGAAGCCTCGAACCATGTGACACACCGAGGCCACCGTGGGAACTCACCAAACTTCTCTTTCTTTATCTCGGGCTGAAAAAGTTTTGAATTTGCACGTTGTTGTTTTGTTTATACTCTAAGTTTATTTTACTGTCTTTGGTGATTTCCACACATGTTACTGAACACACACACGTCTTCCCGGGGCACTACTTTGCGCGTGTACACCTGCTTACACACCTGCTCAGCTCCCAAAGCAACCCAGCGTGCACTTTAGGCTGTTTTTGCGTGTTTGATGAATGTGCATTGTGCCGTATTCTTCATGCTTCAGCTAAATTAATGTAATTTAATGCCAAGTGGCACTCGAACCACCGCTCCCCATCATTATTACACCGGCTACAGAAGGTGACGGCTGTTAGAAGGGAAGTTGATTTATTGTCAAAATGTTTAAAGCTTTTTTTATCAAAGCGATAAATTAGATTAAATCTTTATTCATGAGGAAACAAAGAGATTCATTGGTTTAAAACTAAAAGGACAACAGACAGAGGAGAGCAGCAACTGGAGGGACCATCAGTCAATCAACTGATCAGTCAGGGAGTTAGAGATCCCACGCACACACACGCACGCACACACACGCACACACACACACACACACCCACCCTTTTAGATGAATTCTTTATTTGATGACGAAAAAGAGAGTTTCAGCAGCAACTGGAGGGACCGTCAATCAATCAATCAACTGATCAGTCAGGAAGTTAGAGAACCCATGCGCGCACACACACACACACGCACACACACACACACACACGCACACACACGCACACACACACACACACGCACACACACACACACACACACACACACACACACACACTCCCTCCCTCCCGGGCGCACCGGTCGGTTCCGTCTCCTTGTTTGCACATCGCACCTCATCCATTCACACCGACTCCGCTGCGCCCTCCCTCCGTTACGCGCGCGCGCTCTTCCTCCACCCCCCCCTGATCCAGGCGAGCTTCAGCCTTCCTCCCCGCCTCATCATGAGCCATTAGCCGCTATCGCCACCAGCCTGATGTCGCTTCTCCACGACGGTGCCGCACTCCCACACCGCCGCCCGGAGCCTCCGCGGCGGCAGCAGCAGCAGCGGCGGCGGCGGGGGTAACCGCGCTGACAACCCCGCGTCTCCGCGCAGGAGAGGCGGCGGCGGCGGCGGCGGCGGCGGCAGGGGAGTCGCTAATCTATTTATTTTTTCCGTCGTCTTGTTTTTTCTTTCCTGTTTCTGGCTCGACTCTCTTCTGGAGATGCTGTCGCCGGGCTGCCGGGGCCGCTGTCATACCGTTTGATAGAGATAGAGGCCGAGAGGAGGAGGAGGGGGAGGAGGAGGAGGAGGAGGGGGAGGCAGCAGCGGTGGTGGTGGTGGGGTGGGGTCGGGGTTGCCCTGCCCTGCCCTGGCCGGACTAGCTCTCCTCCAGCAGCATGAACCTCCACTCGGGCAGGGCGTCCGTGGCTATGCTGCGGATGATGGGCTGTGCTAACGGGCGCTCTGCTCGGCATCTCCTCCACAGTGACTGCGTGGTGGACGAGAAGACGGTGGTGCTCCAGAAGAAGGAGAATGAGGGCTTCGGCTTCGTGCTGCGGGGGGCCAAAGGTAGGAACATTTACCCACTTTTGGGCGCTTTTGCTGCACTATTTGTCTGTTTGTGTCACTCTCCCTAAAACCCCACATCAGACTCCTCTAACAGCCTGCACTTAGAGCACCGACATCCACACTCTGCAAAAGCCTTTCTGGGGCAATTTTCTGTGCAGCTCGTCTCCTCTCACATCACTCTTTTTATGGTGTATGTGTTTATGTGTGTGTGTGTGTGTGTGTGTGAGGATGCACGCAGTGATGCTCTCTCCTCTCCTGCCTGCAACCACAACATGCAAACACATGCAAATAAGTTCTGCTGTTAAATGTTATTATTGAAAGTAACTTCACTGTGACCTCCCCTGAAGCCCTGTGCATCTAATAGAACACACGCACGCACACACACACACACACACACACAGCAGACTTTGCATGTGTGTGTGTGTGTGTGTGTGTGTTTGCAAAAGGGTTTGAGCACCGTTAGGGGCTGCCATCGTCTGTAACGTGACACAACCGAGAAGAAAACCAATCTCTTGAGTACAGAAATCTGCTCTCGGTGGATGTTCGGCGTGTGCCTGCACTGAAGCGCTCCGCCGTCCTTTACCTCTTCCCACCACATCAGGAGTTGTTGTGATACGAGTGGCCTCTCCAGGCGGTTTGATATTTCACCAGGCTGTGTGCGATTGCTGCCTCTAAAAATAGCCAGTTTGAGCTGCTGCGTCGGTTTCTATGACGATTCTCGCCTGCCATGTCATAATCCACGTTGCATTCCACAACTGTGCGGTGCCGTCCCATTGGTCCACGCCGTGGTTACTGTCGAGAGGTAAATTTAGTATATTCATGTTAAAGATGCTCAGAAGAGAGAGAGAGAGAGAGAGGGGGAGGCAGAGACGGAGAGAGGGACCGGCGTGGAGGGAGAGGAGAGAGGGATTTGGGTTGAAAAACAAGAGGAATGTTCTCGTCATTCTGACACACTCTGCTCTCACCCCGGGGAACTGACCCAGCCAAGCTTATCCAGCACGGGGGTGAACACACATGCACACACACACACACACACACACACACACACACACGCACGCACACACACACACGCACGCACACACACACACGCGCGCACGGATGCACGAGCTGTCACATAAGCTCACATCCTCTTTTCGCTCTCTGACGGGGTTTTTTCCCCCCTCTCCATCCATCTCTGCTTTCCCCTTTCTCCTTCTCCATGTCACACACACGCAGACAGACACCTAAAGAAACACAGTCATCACAATGTAACCCCCCCCCCCCCACCTCCTCGTGAAAAGCCCCTCACGCGCCGGCGGACTGTGTCTTCCAGTTGCAGGATGAGTTATAGGAAGTGTCACTTGTCACCACTGGTTTCTCCCAGCTGCAATATTTTCGTAACCTTCCCGAGAGCGAGAGAGCGAGAGAGGGAGGGAGGGAGGGCTGAAGCCGTGTATGGGGGAGATGGAGCGAGTGCACTGCACGGGCCCGATGGTTCACTTTGGTTTAAAACTTTAAAAATTAAAATGCAACATTATAAAAAGATCAGAAATGCAAATAATGTCTTGGTGCATGAAGCATGTGCGTGCAACCGTCGTTTTCATGCATGCTGGTTTAAAGTGTTCCCAAGATCAATGCTGCTGAGTTCCACTGTGCCTCCCAGCATGTCTCCATTACTTTCATCACCTTTGCATCTAATGTGTTTAAACAACAGGGCTGGGTATTGAACCGCCGTACTTTTTAGGCACTCATAAACACGGAGCTCGAGCAGCGAGTATCGAAAGCTGTACCGAAGTACGGAGAGTTGAAATGCTTCTCCGTCTTGTTTACTTCTTCAGATAAATCGTTATTTCGCTCATTTACGCTTCCTGTTGAGACGAAATCAAACAATACGAGTTCTTCCAGGATTCATTGTTTTGGTATCGCTGTACCGAACCACCGTGTTTAACATCGTCACACACTACCCGCCCTAATAAACACGCTGTCTGTTTCCTCCTCTGCTTTACGAAACATCCTGAATGGACACAGACGGATGCTTGAATGTGCACAAAGACGCTTGAACATCTTGTCCCTACAGGCGCCACAGTCTTCTGTTAAACTCGTAACATTTACTTTATTGTTTAAAGCAGTTGTTCCCTAACCAGGGGTTCTTCTGCTGTTGCCAGGGGTTACTTGGAAAGATCGTGGAGCAGCTCAGCTAATTTGAAAAAGTTTAAACTATAATTTCATGATCAGCTACAACACCTGAACACTACATGTTGCAGTAAGAGTGCGTGGAAACTAGCTAGTTAGCAAGCTAGCTAAAAGTAATATATCATTGGTAGCTAGTTAGCAAGCTAGTGGAACCATTTATGTAGCTAAAAGCAATATATCAATGGTAGCTAGTTAGCAAGCTAGTGGAACCATTTATGTAGCTAAAAGCAATATATCAATGGTAGCTAGTTAGCAAGCTAGTGGAACCATTTACGTAGCTAAAGCAATATATCAATGGTAGCTAGTTAGCAAGCTAGTGGAACCATTTACGTAGCTAAAAGCAATATATCAATGGTAGCTAGTTAGCAAGCTAGTGGAACCATTCACGTAGCTAAAAGTAATATATCAATGGTAGCTAGTTAGCAAGCTAGTGGAACCATTTACGTAGCTAAAAGCAATATATCAATGGTAGCTAGTTAGCAAGCTAGTGGAACCATTTACGTAGCTAAAAGCAATATATCAATGGTAGCTAGTTAGCAAGCTAGTGGAACCATTTACGTAGCTAAAAGTAATATATAAATGGTAGCTAGTTATCAAGCTAGTGGAACCATTTACGTAGCTAAAAGTAATATATCAATGGTAGCTAGTTAGCAAGCTAGTGGAACCATTTATGTAGCTAAAAGCAATATATCAATGGTAGCTAGTTAGCAAGCTAGTGGAACCATTTACGTAGCTAAAAGCAATATATCAATGGTAGCTAGTTAGCAAGCTAGTGGAACCATTTACGTAGCTAAAAGTAATATATAAATGGTAGCTAGTTATCAAGCTAGTGGAACCATTTACGTAGCTAAAAGTAATATATCAATGGTAGCTAGTTATCAAGCTAGTGGAACCATTTACGTAGCTAAAAGCAATATATCAATGGTAGCTAGTTAGCAAGCTAGTGGAACCATTTACGTAGCTAAAAGTGATATATCAATGGTAGCTAGTTAGCAAGCTAGTGGAACCATTTACGTAGCTAAAAGTGATATATCAATGGTAGAAATAAATATCTAAAATTAGCTTAATGACTAAACAGTTCAAATCCGGCTGTTCAGTCTGACGTAACACATTTTCAAAATACGATATCCGGGTCCAAACGCTCCGTTGAAACAAAACAGAAACAACGGCCGAACATGTGACCAATTACGATCACCTCTTTGGTCATTTAGACGTCATTTCATCGATAACAAAGAGGTAAAAATGACAGTTACATTGTTTTTAAAAACACTCCGACCTGTTCAAACAACGGGGAACGCAGCACTGGAGCTACAGTCGTATTTTGAGAAGAGTGTTACGTAAAGTAACTAAGTCATAAACGGTTAAAATAGTTCGCTAAAAGTAACGGATTGAATCAAATTGATGAAGTTGTAGGCTAAACACGTTAATCGGACAGGTCTGTGGGGGTACAGATGAACGGTTGCTTGTTAGCTTAAACAAACCTGATGATCCTGACGAGGTCCAGCTGCTGTGAGTCCGCAGATCACTGCAGCGTGCGCGCTAACGCTTCATTCTCTCAGCGCTGCAAAGAGGAAAACCTCGCGTGATTCTGACCCGTTCAGGCAGAAATGATCTCAACGTGGTTTTGCATTATTAACCGTGTGACAGCGTGCACGTCCGTGGTCATCTCATCATCTCATCTTCAGCCTCTTATCCGGGGTCGGGTCTCAGGGGCAGCAACTCCAGCAGGGGACCCCAAACTTCCCTTTCCCGGGCCACATTAACCAGCTCTAACTGGGGGAACCTGAGGCGTTCCCAGGCCAGTGTGGAGATCTAATCTCTCCACCTGGTCCTGGGTCTTCCCCGAGGCCTCCTCCCAGCTGGACGTGCCTGGAACACCTCCCTAGGGAGGCGCCCAGGGTTCATCCTTACTACTCCTCACTCACGTCCGTGGTCGCCCCATAGAAACAGGCGACAGCAGCTGTTGTGCTGCGTATCTGTAGCAGTTCATTAACAAGTGAAAGTGACTGAATTTATTACACTTAATATTTGGTTTTATGTGAGGAATAATGAAAAGTGAGCGGGTCATTGTGCACGTGTCAGGGGCCCGTATCACCCCCTCTGGGTGTGATTGGACCCGTGCAGCGTTTCTTTGTTCAGACCGAACAGGAACGTGTTAAACAAAGGAGCTCTGACTCTTTCTCTCTCTGTCTTTAACGTCTTTTATTAGGTATTTAAAACTATTTTCTATTGAAATCAGGCATTAGTGACTTTAAGCCCGACCAATACTGGAAATATACACTGAGAAAACTTAATTATAATAAATGAAAATATAATAAATAGCTTAATACATCATGTTCCGTATTTATTCCATTTAATTAAATAATATAATTTAAATAAATTATACAGATAAATAGTACCATATGTACAGTATCAGACAATTGCTTTACATTTAATTAAATAATAAAATTTAAATAAATTATACAGATAAATAGTACTATATGTACATTATCAGACAATTGCTTCACATTTAAATAAATAATAAAATTAAATAAATTATACAGATAAATAGTTCTATATGTACATTATCAGACTATTGTTTTACCATTTAAATAAATAATAAAATTAAATAAATTATACAGATAAATAGCACTATATGTACAGTATCAGACAAGTGTTGACCATTTAAATAAAGAATAAAAAAGAGAGAGACATTAAATAATGATAAATAAATAGCGACACCATTTCTAAATCATTGCATTATTGTTATTATGGAAAAGCACAGATGGGACGAGTAACGTGAGCTGCATTAGGGTGTAAATCAATCAATCAATCAATCAATCAATCAATCCTTTATTTAATGGACATTAATGAACAACGATAACAACATATCTCTGTAAAAGTGCCGGATTATAGCAAAGATGCTCATTTGCATGGCCGGAGAATCGGAGCAGCGGGGGCGGTGCTGCAGTCGCTCTACCGCACCGTTGTGACCTAAAGAGAGCTGAGGAAGACAAAGCTCTGGATCTACCCTCAGTCCTGGTTCCTACCCTCACCTGTGGTCATGAAAGCTGGGTCAGGACCCAAAGAACCAGGTCCAGGTCCAAGCGTGTGAAATGGGTTTCCTCAGGAGGGGGGCTGGAGTCTCCCTTAGAGAGAGGGGGAGAAGTTCAGCATCCGTGAGGAACTCGGAGTAGAGCCGCTGCTCCTTTGTGTTGAAAGGAGCCAGTTGAGGTGGTTCAGGATCATCTGGTAAGGATGAACCCTGGGCGCCTCCCTAGGGAGGTGTTCCAGGCACGTCCAGCTGGGAGGAGGCCTCGGGGAAGACCCAGGACCAGGTGCAGAGATTAGATCTCCACACTGGCCTGGGAACGCCTCAGGATCCCCCAGTTAGAGCTGGTTAATGTGGCCCGGGAAAGGGAAGTTTGGGGTCCCTGCTGGAGCTGCTGCCCCCGAGACCCGACCCCGGATAAGAGGCTGAAGATAAGAAGATGAGAGATGAGTCCCTGCTAAAAAAAATACAAATACTACTAAATAAATACATAAAATACAAATAGAAGAGACAGGACACACCGCACAACACATGACACACTCAGGAGGACACCAGACGACGAGGTTCAGGACCTTCTGTCGGTTGGGGCTGTGCGACCTCACCAGGAGGTAGAGACAAAAAAAGAAGCTCAAAGTGGGAGACTGCCGCTGGCTGCAGCATGCTGTCGGCCATCTTGGCAGCGTCACGTCATCACAGCAATCCAGTTTTATTAATCCAATATTTGGGAGATTAATTCCCCAAAAGGCTTCAACACATGTGTCCGTCCAGTCAGCTCAGTATCCAGAGAGCTGAGGGCTCGTGACGGTAGCGGAGCGGACAGACGGCTAGCGGCTACAAATACGACTAAATAAATACATAAAATACAAATAGAAGAGACAAGACACACACAGCACAATACATGACACACTCAGGAGGACACCAGACCCACACAGGATACAACAATGAAACAAGACGTCATGTGCGATATGACACAGAGGAGTCAGTGGTCGCACTTTTGATTTGAGTTAAGCCACTTTTTGAGTCGACCTTTAAAAGAGGAATATGTGGGCGTGCTCTTATTGTGGAGGGAAGACTGTTCCAGGTCCCCCCTACAACAGACGACACATTCTTCCCAAACGCAGTGCGCCTGTGGGGGATCTCACAGTCTCCTCTGACACAGGCCCTGGTGCTCAGACCTTCAGTGGTGGTGGAGCGAGACCATGGAGACTTTTATACACACAACACGCAAAATCTAAATGTTTTAAAGTGATGGAAACTTAAGAAATTGTGTTTTTTAAGAGTCTTGCAGACGTGGTAGGAGAAAGGTTTCTTTTATAGAGACTGTCTGTTGGTCTGAGGGCGCACTATCACTGTCCCTCTGTCCCGGGCCAAAACCGGTTTTTCAGCTAAAGCCTAGTTCCTTTAAGCAGTATGAGTGCACCCGTTCCGCGCATAACTGCGGACAGCGGGCCGTCCATGGTCGCTTGAAAGAGGTGGGCTTTAGCGGAGCCGTTTGCACATGTACGAGCACGAGCGTGCGCACGTGTACGAGCACGAGCACGAGGCCTACGGCGGTAGCAGTATGTGCGCCTGTTCGGACATAGAAAAAAGAAGGAGGGACCATGCGCGGACATTTAACAACAACAACAATGGCGGCGAAAGGTTCACGTTGGTGTGATGCGGAGGTGGAGTGTTTACTGCAGATTTGGTCGATGAAAAGATTCAAAAACAGTCGACAAGACGCACAAAAACTCAGAGGTCTACGGAAAGATCTGGAAACAAAGCCACGCACATGCGATCAATGCGTGTGACGTGTTACGGCGTGATGATGTAGGGACAGCAAGAAGCATTTGCTTGAGGCCCAGGCAGTGTGAGTACAAACGGGGCTGGGGCGCGGGGGGAGAGGGAGGGGGGACAAGTACCCTAAAGCCGGGTCGTGGTGCGGAAGGACAGTGTGAGTGCGCCGCTGTCGTACGTGCCGGTGACCAGCTCATGAAGCAGTAGTCGACATGTGAGAGGATCATACGGTGTAAGAACATCAATGCTGGTGCTGATTATTACACCTGTTTACGTCCTGACGTGGTTTCATCTTCACATCTTCCACTCATCATCGTGTCCTCTACGTGTTGTGAACTTCCTCTGTAACCCTCTCCACCCTTTCTCTGTGCTTCCTCGCTCTGCAGCGGATACACCCATCGAGGAATTCACCCCCACGCCCGCCTTCCCCGCCCTGCAGTACCTGGAGTCGGTGGACGAGGGCGGAGTGGCATGGCAGGCGGGGCTCAGGACGGGGGACTTCCTCATCGAGGTAAGAGCTGCTCCTCCAACCTGCTTATGTAACTCTAGGTGGCAGAACCTGGTCCAGCTCGGTCCGGCAACCGATGAACCCTGGGGTTTCTGGGTTCAGTCGTTGTTGGTGTTGTTGGTGGTGGTGCTGGTGCTGGTGCTGATGCTGGTACTGGTGGTGCTGGTGTTGGTGCTGGTGCTGCTGGTGCTGCTGGTGCTGGTGCTGGTACTGGTGCTGGTGCTGGTGCTGCTGGTGCTGGTGCTGGTGCTTGTGCTGGTGGTGCTGGTGCTGGTGTTGGTGGTGTGGTGCTGGTGCTGGTGCTGCTGGCGCTGGAGCTGGTGCTGGTGCTGGTGCTGGTGCTGGTGCTGGTGGTGCTGGTGTTGGTGGTGTGGTGCTGGTGCTTGTGCTGGTGGAGCTGGTGCTGGTGGTGCTGGTGGTGCTGGTGCTGCTGGTGCTGGTGCTGATGGTGCTGGTGCTGGTGGTGCTGGTGCTGGTGCTGGTGCTGGTGCTGGTGCTGGTGCTGCTGGCGCTGGAGCTGGTGCTGGTGCTGCTGGTGCTGGTGGTGTGCTGCTGGTGCTGGTGCTGGTGCTGGTGCTGGTGCTGGTGCTGGTTGTGCTGGTGCTGGTTGTGCTGGTGGTGGTGCTGGTGCCGGTGCTGGTGCTGGTGCTGGTGCTGGTGCTGGTGGTGTGCTGCTGGTGCTGGTGCTGGTGCTGGTGCTGGTGCTGGTGCTGGTGCTGCTGGTTCTGATGAGATTGTTCTGTTCATGGAGCTGAGTTTGAATCCAAAGGTGATGTGGTGGTGCTGGTGCTGGTGCTGGTGCTGGTGGTGCTGGTGGTGCTGATGGTGCTGCTGCTGGTGCTGGTGCTGGTGCTGGTGGTGCTGGTGGTGCTGGTGGTTCTGATGAGATTGTTCTGTTCATGGAGCTGAGTTTGAATCCAAAGGTGATGTGGGTGTTCGTGCTGAGTTCAGGGTCCAGGGGACGTTTCACTGTTGTGAGAATTCATCTGAATCCATTGAATCCCATTAACTGAGCAGCTGATCCCTGCAGGACCACTTCACTCATCATAATAAATTAATGAACCACCTTATTAATTATTAATTAGGCTGAGTCATTTACTCCTCGCTCTAAAGGCACCGTCATCGCTTAAACAGGAGACGGGACTCCATGGTAACAAAGTCACTGTTCTATCCCTTTATTTAATGATTTCATCTCAGTCTGAAAACACTTGTTCTAATAAAACAGTGACTTCAGGACTGAACGAAAGATCACACACAACAACTGGGGTTTGGCAGTTTTACTACAAAGATATGAATATATTAATATACATAATTTACATGAGTTACATAAGTGTAAAAGTAAACCTTCATATTTTTAAAGACTTTCATTTAACATCTCTTTTGCATCTATTTTTAGTCATTTTGCATCGTTTTGTGCTGGTTTTGCATCTATTTTCAGTCATTTTGCATCTTTTTGTGCTGGTTTTGCATCTATTTTTAGTCATTTTGCATCTTTTTGTGGTGGTTTTGCATCTATTTTTAGTCATTTTGCATCTTTTTGTGCTGGTTTTGCATCTATTTTCAGTCATTTTGCATCTTTTTGTGGTGATTTTGCAGCAGATTTTAGTCATTTTGCATCTTTTTGTTGTTTTTTGCAACACTTTATAGTCATTTTACATCTTTTTGTGGTGGTTTTGCATCTATTTTTAGTCATTTTGCATCTTGTTTGGTGATTTTGCATCTATTTTTAGTTGTTTTGCATCTTTTTGTGGTGGTTTTGCATCTATTTTTAGTCATTTTGCATCTTTTTGTGCTGGTTTTGCATCTATTTTTAGTCATTTTGCATCTTTTTGTGCTGGTTTTGCATCTATTTTTAGTCATTTTGCATCTTTTTGTGGTGATTTTGCATCTATTTTTAGTCATTTTGCATCTTTTTGTGGTGATTTTGCAGCAGTTTTTAGTCATTTTACATTATTGTGGTGATTTTACAGCAGATTTTAGTCATTTTTCATCTTTTTGTGGTGGTTTTGCATCTATTTTTAGTCATTTTGCATCTTTTTTGGTGATTTTGCAACACTTTTAAGTCATTTTGCATCTTTTTGTGGTGGTTTTGCATCTATTTTTAGTTGTTTTGCATCTTTTTGTGGTGGTTTTGCATCTATTTTTAGTTGTTTTGCATCTTTTTGTGGTGATTTTGCAGCAGTTTTTAGCCATTTTACATTATTGTGGTGATCTTGCAGCAGATTTTAGTCATTTTGCATCTTTTTGGTGATTTTGCAACACTTTTAAGTCATTTTACATCTTTTTGTGGTGGTTTTGCATTTATTTTTAGTTGTTTTGCATCTTTTTCTGGTGGTTTTGCATCTTTTTGTGGTGGTTTTGCATATATTTTTAGTCATTTTGCATCTTTTTGTGGTGATTTTGCAACAGTTTTTAGCTGTTTTGCATGTCTTTGTGGTCATTTTTGGGGTGTTTGGAGTCATGTGTGTATGTATGTGGTCAGTTTGTATCTGTAGTCACTTGGTGTCTGTTTGTAGTGGTGCTGTGTTTCTCTCAGCAGCAGTTTGTGAGTCAGGACGTCTTGGGTTTGTTTTAATATTGTTTGATATTTTAAATCTAATCCCAACACCTAAAGGTAGAGTTTGTGTTTCTGTGAAGCTGCACAAATGAAAATGACGACAGTAGTAATGTTTGATCTTTGGTGTGTAATTCACTAACGTGGGCCGGGCGTCTCACTGTAAGGCCTCACGGTCGCTACACGAGGATGAACTGTGCCGTTGGATGGTAGTTTGTGTATTTCAGTCGGTGTTTTGTTCCCTCACATATTCAAAATCCTGTCATATCTGCTGAGAAACAAAACAGAGTGAGAGGAAGAGCACAGAGTCTATTTTGAGCGTGCGCTCCTCTTCCTGTATGACTCCGTAACGACTGTGTGCCTGTGAGCGGCTCTGCACTGGGGATGGGTTGATTCTGCCTTTCTGCTAAATGGAGCATCAAATGAGGAGAGCCAGCTGTACGTGTGTCTGCAGCTCTCCCTCAGCACCATCCCAGCTCGCTCGCTCCTCGTCTATTGGTTGTTCCGTCGCACATTTTTTGTATTGACCCTTTAATCATCACATCATCAGCAACCTGACAGTAGCAACCTGTTTACAAAGTGCATGCAAGGGCTTGAATGTGTTGGTGAGTGGGCAGAACATCACCACTCTAATGTTCACCTTATAGACGAATCCGGCAACGTACCGGAAGTGAACAGGCCGCCATTACTGCGGTGGCGTCTCCCTCCAGTGTGCATGCGCTTGAATGGGATAAAAGAACCTTTACTAACCCTAACCCTCTTCATGAGGTAAAGGTTTGAATCCGCGTAGACCGTACGGCCTCAGACAGGGGCGCTGTTCATGAGGTAAAGGTTTGAATCCATGTAGACCGTACGGCCTCAGACAGGGGCGCTCTTCATGAGGTAAAGGTTTGAATCCATGTAGAGGATCATTGCTGTGACTTCCTCTGAGTTTGATTCATAAGCGTCGTCTTCGCCCTGAAACAGCAGCAGTCATCTGCGTTTCCCCCCCCTAACACAACAGAGCCCTCTGTTCAGGTGAAAAACGGCTGACGGCGTCTCTCCGCTCCACTCCTGTTCGTTATCAAACCCTCGTCACGTCCCCGCCCTGGCGTCCTAGCTCCTCCTGTCACAGAGCCAGGCAGAGACTCACGGTGCAGGACGCAGGAGCTGACACATCCCGTCTCAATCCAGCCTCATTTTGAAACGCCGCCAATGACTTCCAGCGCACTGCACAGCTGTCTCACCTGTCACCGGGCTCCTAATGGATTCTTCTGTTGTCATTTAGTGTGGGGCTTCGCTGAGGGGGCGTGATGCACTGTCGGGCTCTTTGTGTAACTCTGATTCTTATTTCCTCGTCTTTAAGATGTTTTAAAAAAGTGCCGTAGAGGATCGTAAGAGCTTTTCCCAAAACTCAACGTAAGATGAACTGGATATGAATCAGAACTAATAAGCGAAGCGTCAGGACCCAAAGAACCAGGTCCAGGTCCAAGCGTGTGAAATGTGTTTCCTCAGGAGGGGGGCTGGAGTCTCCCTTAGAGAGAGGGGGAGAAGTTCAGCATCCGTGAGGAACTCGGAGTAGAGCCGCTGCTCCTTTGTGTTGAAAGGAGCCAGTTGAGGTGGTTCAGGATCATCTGGTAAGGATGAACCCTGGGCGCCTCCCTAGGGAGGTGTTCCAGGCACGTCCAGCTGGGAGGAGGCCTCGGGGAAGACCCAGGACCAGGTGGAGAGATTAGATCTCCACACTGGCCTGGGAACGCCTCAGGATCCCCCAGTTAGAGCTGGTTAATGTGGCCCGGGAAAGGGAAGTTTGGGGTCCCCTGCTGGAGCTGCTGCCCCCGAGACCCGACCCCGGATAAGAGGCTGAAGATGAGATGAGACAGGTGACGTTGTGACTGGACCGGGCTCTGATGCTTTTTAAAAGTAGACGAAATGAAAACGTTAATATTTTTAATAATAGGAAATGAGGGAAATGGTCTCAGGTTGCAGCTCCGGTGAAATAGGATTCATATCGGACTGTGACTGACGGGAGAAACGCCAATAATAACGGCAGAGAGAGGAGTTTTGAATGAAGCACTCGCAGCTATGAGTCTGTACTTGGCCCTTGATGCATCTGTGCAGCCGGCGATGCTTCAACAAACACTGAGAGGAGCTCAAAAGGAAAAGGGACGGACAGAAATAATTAAAAACTAAATGTGTGTGTTGCTTGTTTACTCTGTGCTGTGGCAGACGGGATGTAGTGAGGGATGCGGTAACCATGGCAGCCTCCTGGCTCTGGCGTATAATCCCTTTACAGCGGAGCGGGATGACATAAGTGATGTGTCGTCCCCCTGACCGCTGAACTCACGCGTGCAGGAGGAGCAGGGATCCGTTACCTGTTTGGATCATGCACAGAGCGTCATCGCTCCGTCTCCGCTACGCAAACTTGTGTCTCGTCTCTTTCAAAGTGCATTTTATGAAGCGGAGCATGAAGACGGCGCCGATTGACTCGACTCGCGATGGGTCGAAGGGCGGGAGCAAAGACGAGAGGCTCACAGAACCGAGCTGACGTCGTCTTTATCATCCGATTTATTTCAACGCGTATGTCCACAGAGGTGTGTGTGTGTGTGTGAGTGTGTGTGTGCGTGTGTGTGCGTGCGTGTGTGTGTGTTAGTGCGTCTGTGTGTGTGCGTCTGTGTGTGTGTGCATGTGTGTGTGTGTGCGTGCGTGTGTGTGTGTGTGTGTGTGTGTGTGTGTGTGCGTGCGTCTGTGTGTGCGTGTGTGTGTGTGTGTGTGTGCGTGTCGGTGTGCGTGTGTGTGTGTGTATGCGTGCGTGTGTGTGCGTGTCAGTGTCTGTGTGCATGTGTGTGCGTGTGTGTGTGTGTGTGTGTATTCGTGCGTGTGTGTGTGTGTCTGTGTGCGTGTGTGTGTGTGTGTCTGCGTGCGTGCGTGTGTGTGTGTGTATGCGTGCGTGTGTGTCTGTGTGCGTGTGTGTATGTATGCGTGCTTGTGTGTGTGTGGGTGTGTGTGTGTGTGCGTGCGTGCGTGTATGCGTGCGTGTGTGTGCGTGCGTGTGTGCGTGTGTGTGTGTGTGTGTGTGTGTGTGCATGTGCGTGTGTGTGTGCGTGTGCGTGCATGCATGCGTGCGTCCGTGCGTGCGTGTGTGTGTGTGTGTGTGCGTGCATGCATGCGTGCGTCCGTGTGTGTGTGTGTGTGTGTGTGTGTGTGTTGTCTGCATGAGTGCACATGTGCCTGTTCCCTGTCTAACGTACATTAGCAGAACATCTATTCGCATGCATGATTTAGGGTTTTGGCGAGGCATCAATCTTTCATCGTACAGCTCTGCGTTCCAGCGCTCGTACACAAGCACTCAACATCATTCGCCTAAATGTGTTTAAGTGGGCGCGTGGCGTCGTCCCCATCAATAACCGCTGTGCTCCGACGGTCGGTGCACGCTTCGTATCAATGCAGCTCATTGACTCTGGGACAGTGAGACGAGGCGACGAGGGGGAGCAAAAGGATTATTACTGAGCTCATAATCACCTGTTTGCTGCCCTTGAGAGGTCAAAGGTCAAAGGTCGTGCTCTCAGTAAAGCGTGTCTGCAGCAGAGTCCTGCCCCGGCGGCCACAGTGGGTGGTCGCTCATCATAGTGTCAAGTGTGTTTGTGCGGGTTATTGAAGGTTCAGCTGTCAAAACTACATTAATATTAATTATTATTGTTTAAAACCAAAACTACCCACATACAAGGGTGTAGTGGTTAGCACTGTCGCCTCACAGCGAGAGGGTTCCTGGTTCAAATCCCCGAGTTTGCATGTTGTCCCCGTGTCTGCGTGGGTTTTCTCCGGGTTCTCCGGTTTCCTCCCACAGTCCAAAGACGTGCAGGTGTTCGGTTCATTGATGACTCTAAATCACCCGTAGGTGTGAATGGTTGTCTGTCTCTGTTCGTCTCTATGTGTCCTGTGATAGACTGGCGTCCTGTCCAGGGTGGACCCCGCCTCACGCCCGATGTCAGCTGGGGTCGGCTCCAGCCCCCCCACGACCCCGACAGGGACATGAGGAAGAAGATGAATGAATGAATGAATGAAATACCCACGTCCAGTGTGTTCAGATCAAGCCCAGTTGTAGTGCAGAGGTCTCCAGTTGCACAGTTGAGAGCAGGAATCCTTCCTCTGGCCCTCGGCGTCGCACACTTGCCAACATTTTCTGGGGTATCTGCAGATGCGGTCTGCCCTCAACACCCCCGCCCCCCGACACCATATCACCCCACACCACAGGACACTAGAATAAATGATGGAAGCCCTAAAGGGTCATACATACAAACAGATGATTTCCTCCATGTTCTTGTGATAACGAGATCATTCATTTGAGCGATTTCCATCAGCTGACTCGTCGTGCCTTGTAAATACTTTAAGAACACTATAGCTAGCATATGCTAAATGACGTTAGCAGTTGCTAAGCATCTATGCAAAAGCAGAGAAACCATGGTTCACCAGAGGAGGAGGTCTGAGACTCTGAGACTCCGCAAACGTGCATGTGTTCCCTTCTCTCCAGATGTGTAACGTAACAGCCACGTAACAGTCTGTTTTTAGTCGTTTTGTCACGGTTTTGTGGTGTTTTCATCTGTTTTGAGTCGTTTTTTTTACTTTTTGCAATGTTTTGCGTCCGTTTTTAGTCGTTTTGTCACATTTTTTTGATGTTTTCATCTGTTTTTAGTCATTTTGTCACAGTTTTGTGGTGTTTTCCTCTGTTTTTAGTCGTTTTGTCACGTTTTTGTGGGTTTTCATCTGTTTTTAGTCGTTTTGTCACGTTTTTGTGGTGTTTTGCGTCAGTTTTTAGTCGTTTTTTCATCTTTTTGTGGTGTTTTCATCTTTCTTTACTAAAAGAACAAAAAAGAGTGTAAATGTGCATGTTTTCCTTCTCTCCAGATGTGTAACGTTGAACCTTTCCAGTGCAGCTCCTTGTTCTTGTCGTGGTGTTTCTTCTGTTTGATTCTTTGGTCACAGCCACGGTGACAAACAGCTCTTTACCTTCACACACAGATCATCTGCTGAAAGATCCTGTCCTCCATCTTTCTTTGGGGCGTTTTTGGGGAGGGGTGGATTCAGTGTGTCTGCAGAGACTGGTAGCATGGATGCTCATGTGTGTGAACAGAAAAGTAGACGTGTGTGTGTTTTATACTCACGGGCCAGCTCTCACAGAACCTTGATATGATCTTAGGGGACAAATATAATTGCTCCTTGGGCCAGATTTGGCCCACGGGCCTGAGTTTGACCCCCCTGGGTTAAAGAGTCTAAGTAGTTGTTTCCCTTCACTCGTCTCCATCTTCTCTAATCCCATCTGAGGAGGAGTGTGTGTCTGTTCAGCTGCTGTGAGCGTTTCTCCTAGTGCAGATGACAAAGTCGCTTTGTTTCTAAGAAGCAAGAGAACAAGTCAGAAAACCTGCTGAGCGTTTAAAAAATAATAAAGCCCCGAATAGATGTGACAACCGCTTTAGTTGTCCTCACAGGAGCCGTTCGACCCGGAGCTGAAATATTAATATTTCTCTTTCACGTCTCAGCGTCTCCACCTCCTCTTCATCACCACCGTCACGCTGCCCTCAGTCAGCCCCTGTTAAAGGTTAAGTTCACGGCTGGGGATCATCGTTCCTCTCATCCATGTGAGAGACTCTTTTTAGGGCGCCCTCCCACTGTGCCTCCGTCCCGTGCCCCGTGCTTTAGGGTCCTTGTCCCCCCCTCCAGGCCCGTTTTTACTCACACTACCTGGGCCTCGGAGAATGCTTCTTGCTGCCTATACGTCATCACGCCGTAACACGTCACACGCAGTGATTGAAATAAAATGATCCCAGTCTTATAAATGTTCATTCACATAACCTTAACTGTGTCGTTTGCGGAGAGCGTAAAGGTGCGATCGCCTCAAAGCTCCGTCAGACGCTGAGTCGTCACCAAACGGCGATTTCACAAATTGAAAAGAACAGAAAACGATCGGCGAGCACTGATCTGAGCTCACTGACCCGCAGATGTAGATTCGCTCAGTCTTGCACTGTCACTACCAAATAACGCTGACGGAGCTTCCTGATTGGATCAAACAGGAAGTGGCTGTGGTGGGGGCGGGGCTTGGTGAGCGTTCGACATGCTGACGCAGAGCGGCAGGAGAGAGAGAAGCCGCGTCTGAGCTCAAACCACAAGTCTGCTGCTAGCAAGCATCTGAAGAGTTTGTGTTTGTGTTCAGGGACAATGCTGCACGCAGGCGTCATTAGTTAAGCTAATACCTTAACGAGGAGTATGTGACGCTGGGGGGAGGGGCGTACGTCCGTCTGGCTGACGTTACCAAATACACATTTCTAGATGTATTGTTTTTTTATTTACGACGAGCGTGAGGATCTTTGTGTGAGGACCAGTCGTGTGTTTGTGAAGAGAGAGAGCGACGTGTTTATGCAGTGAATGCATTTCATCGTGCAAAGGACACAACGTGTGTGTGTGTGTGTGTGTGTGCGTGTGTGTGTGTGTGTGTGCATGCATGCATGCAGTGGAGGTAGATGGAGTAAAGCACTTATTCTCTTATATAACACACAACTTTGGCCAAGAGAAGGATGTGTGACCAGTGTAACATGCAAATGCATCTGCCTGCCGTGCCCCCAGGTGTGTGTGTGTGTGTGTGTGTGTGTGTGTGTGTGTATATACGTGTGTGTGTGTGTGTGTGTGTGTGTGTGTGTGTGTGTGTGTGTGTGTGTGTGTGTGTCCTTCTGTCAGATCTCTGCCTCTCTGCATCTCTCTGAGGACTGAAACACAGCACACAACTGTCAGTGTGCAGTGAACTAGCACAGGCAGTCCTCGCCATTCCTCCTCCATCGCTTTCTGCAAAAGCTCTTAAAGAGAAAGGGCTCTCTCCTCTCTCTCCTCTCTCCTCTCTCCTCCTCTTCCTCTCCTCTCTCCTCTCTCCTCTCCTCTCTCCTCTCTCCTCTCTCCTCTCTCCTCTTCCTCTCCTCTCTCCTCGCCTCCTCTCTCCTCTCTCCTCTCTCCTCTCTCCTCTCCTCCTCTCCTCCTCTCACCTCCTCTCTCCTCCTCCTCTCTCCTCTCTCTCCTCTCCTCTTCCTCTCTCCTCTCCTCTCTCCTCTCTCCTCTCTCCTCTCTCCTCTCCTCTTCCTCTCTCCTCTCTCCTCTTCCTCTCCTCTTCCTCTCCTCTCTCCTCCTCTCCTCCTCTCCTCTCCTCTCCTCTGTTTCCGTTTCCGGTAATCCTGAGTGTGAGTGGTGGTGGTGGTGGAGGCGCGAGTAGCACGGAGATTTGAATGGTTTTCTGTCTCTTTCTGTTTGGATTGTGGCTGTTTCCTTCCCCCTGTCCCTTTGTGCATGATCAGGTAAGTCATTTATACCTTTTTTCGAGTGTGTGCGGAGTTTACCAGCGGCTGTAGGGGGTGTTCTCTGGAGGAATGGCGTCCTCCGAGACGTCTCCTCCGTCGATCCGGCAGGGAGTGCGCATTGCCCCGCAGGATAGCACCATAAGTGTGGAGGAGGTTCTGCTGGCTGCGGGGGAGCAGGTCGGACACGATAACCTGGTCTATGCGTCCAGGATGAACCGAGCTGTGGTAGTGTTCCTTAAGGACGAGCCACATGTTCACCAGCTAGTGGAAAGTGGCGTTTTTATCCGAGACTTGTTTGTACAGGTTTCCCCGCTGTCAGTGCCTTCGACACGGATTACCGTGTCTGGAGTCCCGCCGTTTATACCCAACGAACTGCTGGAAAACGAGCTGCGGAAGTTCGGCAAATTCGCAAGCGGGTTAAAAACTGTCAGTTTGGGATGCAAAGATCCCAAACTGAAGCACGTTCAGTCTCTGCGGAGACAGGTGTTCATGTTCCTGGACTCGCCCACTCAGACCCTGGAGCTGTCGTTTAGAGTGAAGCACGGGGACGGCTCATACATGGTGTACGCGAGTTCAGGACAGATGAAGTGTTTCGAATGTGGAGATGTCGGACATAAGCGCTTTAACTGTCCGCACAAGCAGCGGGCGGCGGCGGCTGCCGCTGAGTCGGATGCGGTACGCGCCGCTGGCGCGGCGGGTGTCGCTGAGTCGTTGGCCGCTGGCGCGGCGAGTGCCGCTGAGTCGGATGCGGCGGACGCCGCTGGCGCGGCGAGTGCCGCTGATGCCGCGCACGCGACAGGGACCGCGGTTTCCGCAGATACAGCGAGCGACGCTGACGCGGCGGACTTCGCTCGCGTTGCCACGGTAACGTCCGACGCCGCGTTTTGTAGTTCATTAGCGGGGGCTTGCGGAGGTACAACAGTTTCAGACAGACAGGAACAGATCCAGCCCGAGAGGCCCCAGGCCTCTGTGACTGCAGAGGAGCTGAGCAGCTCTCAGCCTGCAGACGCAGACACTGGGGCACACGCACCTGTACACACTGAGCATGTGAGCACTGATGCAGAGCAGGGAGAGTCCAGCAGGCCTTCATGTGAGGGAGAGGACGTGGACTTTGACTCTGAGTCGGACACTTCATCGGTGTGGGGAGGTCAGAAGTTCACAGATCTCTACTCTCTGGAAGAAATCAAACAGTTCCTTGATGGAACTTTTAAAAAATCTGTGAAGGTGTCTGACTTCTTTCCCGACACCGATAAATTCATTCGCTCTGTCAACGTCATAAATAAACTGGTAGGGTTTGATCAGTTAGACGAGAAAAAACGTTTCCGGTTAAAAAAACACATCACAATTTTGAGAAAAGCGAAAAAAGGTAGAACATTGAGAAACAGGAAGTAACTATGATCATGTATATCAAGGTGTATTCTTTTTCCTACTGTGCTATCCTACTTTCCTGTCTTTCGTTACTTTCACACTTCACCATGAAGAGCCTAAACATAGGATCACTAAACATCAACGGGGGAAGAGACAGACAGAAAAGAGCACTGGTAGCTGAAACTGCACAGCAGAAGAACCTGGACGTATTATTTCTGCAGGAAACACACACCACTCCTGCCGATGAGATTGACTGGGGCTTATGGTGGAAGGGCCCCTTTGTTCTCAGCCACGGCTCCAATAACAGCGCTGGAGTAGCTGTTGTTTTTAAAGCCGCAGCTAACGTGACTGTTTTAGCCTCCACCGAAGTGGTGAAGGGTCGGCTTCTCATCATCAGGGCTGAAATTGAGGGCTCTCTGTTCTGCTTTGTTAACATCTATGCCCCTAATCAGGGAGCACAGAGAGTCGCTCTTTTTAACCAGCTGGACGACGAGCTGAGGAACAACAGCCACGACCAAATCATCATCGGTGGGGATTTTAACTGCACCCTGGATTTCACAATGGACAGGACAAGTGAGGAGCCGCACCCGCACTCTGCTAGAAGTCTGCAAACCGTTATTACGCACTTAGATCTGCTGGACACATGGAGAACCAAACATCCACTTGAAAGACAATACACCTGGGTTAGATGCATCAACAATAGAATCAGTGCAGCACGACTGGATAGGATTTACATGTCAAACAGCCTGAACTCCAGATTAATCCACAGTCATATCATCCCCGTTGGTTTCACAGATCACCACCTGGTTCTTTCCTCATTAATCACCACACCTGCTGAAAGAGTCAAGTCCCTCTGGTCTTTTAATGACAGACTTCTCCAAGATAAACAATTCTGTCAAAGCTTTAACATGTTTTGGCAGCAGTGGAGGTTAAGGAAAGGCGATTTTAACTCTTTGAGGCAGTGGTGGGATGTCGGAAAAACGCAAATAAGGCTCTTTTGTCAGCAGTACACATCCTATTCGACCACTAGGGTAAAGGCTGCAGTGGAGGCACTAGAGGCCAACATCCGTGGTCTGGAGCAGGGCCTTCAGAGGGCCCCCGATGCAGTTATGGCACAACAGCTGCAGGAGAAGAGGTTGGAGTTGAGCTCTTTCCTGCAGGAAAGGGTGAAGGGAGCTTTGGTCAGGTCTCGTTTCCTTCAGCTCAGAGACATGGATGCTCCAACCTCTTTCTTTTTCAACCTGGAAAGATCTACTGCGCGGAGGAAGCACATGGCCTGTCTCAGGCTTCCGGGAGGGAGAACAACGACAAATCCGGATGAGATGAGGAGTCACGCAGTCAGTTTCTACAGCGATCTCTTTGCTGCTGAGGACTGCAGTTTGGAGTGTCGTCAAGAGCTTCTGGGAGGTCTTCCGCAGCTGAGCCCGGAGGAGAAATCCACCTTGGATTGTTCGCTGTCACTGGAGGAGCTCACAACTGCAGTGAACCAGATGACGTCGGGGAAGGCGCCTGGAATTGACGGCCTTTCAGCTGATTTCTTCCGCCATTTCTGGAATATTGTTGGGTCTGACCTGCATGCGGTGTTTTCAGAATGTTTTAGAACAGGATCTCTCCCAGTGTCCTGTCAGCGAGCCGTGCTCTCGCTGTTACCAAAAAAAGGAGACCTGGCCCTCCTAAAGAACTGGAGGCCAGTTGCTCTCCTTTGTATGGATTACAAAGTGCTTTCCAGAGCCTTAGCCAACAGGCTCAATAACCTCCTGGAGCTTATTGTACAGCCGGAACAGACTTATTGCGTTCCCGACAGGTCTATCATGGATAACGTCTTTTTCATGCGTGATGTCATCGACATATGTAGATCACAAAATGTTGACGCTGGTGTAGTCTCCTTGGACCAGGAGAAAGCTTTCGACAGGGTGGATCACTTATATTTGTTTTCTGCACTCAGGGCGTTTGGTATTGGTGAAGGGTTTTTGTCATGGGTAAGTTTGTTGTATAGTGGTGCACAGTGTATGGTGAAAATGGGAGCTGGGCTGAGTCGGCCAATTCCTGTGCAGAGAGGAATACGACAGGGGTGTCCTCTGTCAGGACAGTTATATAGCCTGGCCATTGAGCCCTTGCTGTGTAGTCTGAGGGGTCGGCTCAGGGGTCTGTCACTGTCGGGGTCTGTTGATCTCGACCGCTCTTTTGTTTTATCCGCATATGCTGATGATGTCAATGTCTTTGTCTCAAGCCAAGAGGATGTTAAGTTTTTGCAGGACACACTTTCCCAATATGAGAGAGCTTCTTCTGCCAGAGTGAACTGGACAAAAAGCGAAGCTCTGTTGGTTGGAGAGTGGCGAGAGAAGGCCGTGCCCATTCTACCCGGTGGTCTTAAGTGGGGAAAGGACGGCTTGAAAGTTCTGGGGGTGTTTTTGGGGACCGAGGACTTTCAAGCTAAGAACTGGGAGGGAGTGAAGGAAAAGGTGTGCGCTCGGTTAACTAAGTGGAAATGGTTGCTACCTCAGCTGTCCTATAGAGGAAGAGTCCTGGTTGCTAATAACTTGGTTGCCTCGACTCTTTGGCACAGACTTTCTGCTTTGACACCACCTAGAGGCCTGATCGAGGACATCCAAAGGGATATGGTGGATTTCTTTTGGTCTGGTCGACATTGGGTCCGGGCAGCAGTCCTTTGCCTGCCTGTAGCTGAAGGGGGACAGCGCTAGTAAGTATACAGGCAAAGATTGCTGCTTTTAGGCTACAAACTGCAAAGAGACTCCTTTATGCCTGTGGCCGGGTTGGCTAGACACGGCTAAGATCCTGCTAAGGCGAGCTGGCAGGTTGGGTTATGACAAACAACTGTTCCTCCTGCAGCTCAACGAGGTGGACCTGACCACACTGACGCCGTTCTACTCTTCGGTCTTGCAGGCGTGGCAGGCAGTTAAGACTGAAAGTTCTTTGGATCCAGTTCCAGGTATGTGGATTTTTGAGGAGCCGCTGTTTTTCAACAACCGCCTGAGACCACAAATCCTGGAGTCTGCCAGCCTGCGGAACAGTCTGAGAGAGGCAGGTTTCACAAAGGTGGGCCATCTGCTTAGAACATCGTCCGTGGAAGACATGAGAGCCCACTGCAGCATCTCCTCTCTCAGACTGGTCACCAGAGTGGTGGGAGAGGTCCGTGCCGCCCTGCCACAGTCCCTGAGGACCTTTGCTGAGGATGCCACCTTGTGCGACCAGTGGCTAGAGGACGGCAACTACAGTTTTCCTGCTTTGTCGATCGCACCAGCTGTGGGGGACTGGCAGGAAGGAGGAGGCCAGCTGCTCTCTTTTAAAACACCGCCCCTCAAGAAGTTTGAAGAAGCAGAAAAGAAAGAAATCTACCAACTCCTGGTGAAGCTCTTGAACCGTGTCTCCCTGGAAGGAGTAAAGGAGTCGAGGTGGACCGAGTTCTTTGGTCCGGACTCTTCCCGAAAGGCAGTTGGCGTTGCCTGTACAAGTTGCCCATTGAAAAGCGGACAGCTGACCTCCAGTGGAGGGTTGTGCACGGGGCGATAGCTACAAACAGGTACAGAGCGCACCTTGATCCGGAGCTGGGGGAGGATGTGTTTTCTGTTCTGGAGCTGAGACTTTGAAACACTTGTTTGTCGAATGTCCTCGTCTCACAGCCTTGTTCCAGCTTTTAAAAGTTGGGTGGAGGGTTTTGGGGAGGAGTTTTCTTTTGCTTTGTTTATTTTTGGTCCAAAATACTGTGTTAGGAAGAAGGCTGTGCACCTCCTGCTGAACTTTGTGTCTGGT
>NC_139845.1:2029051-2071551 GCF_963691815.1 Echiichthys vipera
TGTGTGTGTGTGTGTGCGTGTGTCCGTGTGTGTGTCTGTTTGTGTGTCTGTCTGTGTGTGTGTGTGTGTGTCTGTGTGTGTGTGTGTGTGTGTGTTGAATTCTCTCATGTTGAACCTAATGTGAATTGACACTCGAAAATACCCACAATCCCCTTGGACAGGTCTCTGAGCTCTGTGGTGAGCCGATTACGTGCTGCTGACACACACACACACACACACACACACACACACACACACACACACACACACACACACACACACACACACCTTGTACATGGCCTTTTCTTTCCTTAAGGAAGGAAATGGAGAAATAAAAACGGGTTCTCACTTCGTCCTTCTGTTGGAATCGAACGTCACCTTCTGATCAATTTCTGAATTTCTGATTTGTTCAGTAATGGAAACGCGGACGTGCGTCCCGTCCTCCACCTCGCCCTCCTCCCTCTGTGACACGCGGCTCTTACACTTCACCACCTGATGTCCTGCTTGGCTCGAGACGTCATTTCTACACGGATAAATACACTGATTGCACACAGATTACAGTGTTTTTCTCTTCCTGTTTACACAATAACAGCGAGCGTCTGCTGAAGTAATGACCACCTCGTTTGCTAATGGGGGGAAAGAAGGGCGCGGCAGGTCGATCCGTAGCGTGCGGTGGAAAAAAGGTAATTTGCGATGTTTAAAAAAACAGTCAATCGTATGGATTTCATGCACACTAACACTAGAAACTCTACGCAGACTCTGTAGTAGCTGTGTCCTGTCAGAAGATGTATATGCACACATGACTTTTGGTTTAAAATGCACTTTAGCACACGTTTCGGCTCCTAGAGGGCACTTTAGCACACGTTTTGACTCCTAGAGGGCATTTTAGCACATGTGTTGGCTCCTAGAGGGTACTTTAGCACATGTGTTGGCTCCTAGAGGGCACTTTAGCACACGTTTCGGCTCCTAGAGGACACTTTAGCACATGTTTCGGCTCCTAGAGGGCACCTCTGCATGCATTTTGACTCCTAGAGAGCACTTTAGCACATGTTTCGGCTCCTAGAGGGTACTTTAGCACACGTTTTGGCTCCTAGAGGGCACTTTAGCACATGTTTTGGCTCTTAGAGGACACTTTAGCACGGGTTTCCGCTCCTAGAGGACACTTTAGCACGGGTTTCCGCTCCTAGAGGACACTTTAGCACACGTTTCGGCTCCTAGAGAGCACTTTAGCACACCTTTTGGCTCCTAGAGGGCACTTTAGCACACCTTTCGGCTCCTAGAGGACACTTTAGCACACCTTTTGGCTCCTAGAGGGCACTTTAGCACACCTTTTGGCTCCTAGAGGGCACTTTAGCACACGTTTCGGCTCCTAGAGGGCACTTTAGCACACGTTTCGGCTCCTAGAGGGCACTTTAGCACATGTTTTGGCTCTAGAGGGCACTTTAGCACACGTTTCGGCTCCTAGAAGGCATTTTAGCACATGTTTAGGCTCCTAGAGGGTACTTTAGCACATGTTATAGCTCCTAGAGGGCACTTTAGCACACATTTCGGCTCCTAGAGGGCATTTTAGCACATGTTTTGGCTCCTAGAGGACACTTTAGCACATGTGTTGGCTCCTAGAGGACACTTTAGCACACGTTTTGACTCCTAGAGGGCACTTTAGCACATGTTTTTGACTCCTAGAGGGCACTTTAGCACAAGGTTTGGCTCCTAGAGGGTACTTTAGCACATGTTATAGCTCCTAGAGGGCACTTTAGCACACGTTTCGGCTCCTAGAGGGCACTTTAGCACATGTTTCAGCTCCTGGAGGGTACTTTAGCACATGTTATAGCTCCTAGAGGGCACTTTAGCACACATTTTGGCTCCTAGAGGGTACTTTAGCACATGTTATAGCTCCTAGAGGACACTTTAGCACATGTTTCGGCTCCTAGAGGGCACTTTAGCACACATTTTGACTCCTAGAGGGCACTTTAGCACGCATTTTGACTCCTAGAGGGCACTTTAGCACGTGTTGGCTCCTAGAGGACACTTTAGCACACGTTTTGGCTCCTAGAGGGCACTTTAGCAAATGTTTTGGCTAATATAATAACCACAACGTTTGCTAACGGGGGAAAAAAGAGAGCGGCAGGTCGATCCGTAGCGCGCGCCGAAAAAAGGTAATTTGCGATGTTTAAAAGTGCTGAAAAAAACAGTCAATCGTATGGATTTCTCGCGCACACTAACACTAGAAACGCTACGCAGTGTGATACTGGGACACAGCAGACTCTGTAGTTCACAAACCTGAGTCTGAACAGCATCTGTGGCTTCATACTGAGGTGTTCAGGGTTTTGAATATAATATAATATATATATATAATGCAATTTTACCACGTCAGAAAGTTGCCGAAGCAAGCAAGGAGTGTGAGGATTCATGTGTCGACAGCATTTAAACGCCTGCGACTGCAAAGGAAATTCACCTGCAGAGTTCCTCGGTCTCCATCTTCCTCCTCCTCCTCTTCCTCTTCTTCCTCCTCCTGCAAGTTGTGTTTCACAGAGACTGATGGATTGCATGATGGGTTATTGATAGAAGGGACGGAGGGATCGATAGAAGGAGGAGAGAGGCTGAAACTAGGCCACCCATCTGTTCGCTCCCATCCATTCATCTGCTGTTTAAAGTGAGGAGGAAGAGGAAGAGGAAGGGAGGAGGAGGAAGAGGAGGAGGAGGAGGAGGAGGAGGAGGAGGAGGACAGTCTGAGAAATGATCTCAGGGTTGTGAAGAAGGGAAGGAAAGAAATGAGGAGATGATGAAAGGGGAAACTTGGGAGGTAGATGAATATAACGCGCGGAGAAGGTAGAGACGTAAATGATGAGATATGAACGTGAACGAGAAGCCGGGAAATGAAAGATGGCGAGGAGGAGATGTGTGTTAACGTGATGGACGGACACGAGGAAATGGAAATAACAAGGAGGTAGACGGGAAAGGAGATGTATGGAGGAAGGAAGGAAAGGAGAGAAGGAGGAAGTATGAATGTAAAGGAGGAAGTAGAGAGATTAAAGGAGGGAAAGAACAAGGAAGTAGGAAATAAGGACGTATGAGAATAGAATTAGGACAGGAAGTAGTAGGTGAGAAAGGAAGGACAGGAAGTAGTAGGTGAGAAAGGAGGGATAGGAAGTAGTAGGTGAGAAAGGAAGGACAGGAAGTAGTAGGAGAGACAGGAAGTAGTAGGTGAGAAAGGAAGGACAGGAAGTAGTAGGTGAGACAGGAAGTAGTAGGTGAGAAAGGAAGGACGGGAAGTAGTAGGTGAGAAAGGAAAGACAGGAAGTAGTAGGTGAGAAAGGAAAGACAGGAAGTAGTAGGTGAGACAGGAAGTAGGAGGTGAGAAAGGAAGGACAGGAAGTAGTAGGTGAGACAGGAAGTAGTAGGTCAGAATGGAAGAACAGGAAGTAGTAGGTGATACAGGAAGTAGTAGGTGAGAAAGGAAGGACAGGAAGTAGTAGGTGAGACAGGAAGTAGTAGGTGAGAAAGGAAGGACAGGAAGTAGTAGGTGAGAAAAGAAGTAGTAGGTGAGAAAGGAAGGACAGGAAGTAGTAGGTGAGAAAGGAAGAGGATGGAAAGGAGTAGGAAAGGAAATGAATTTAAATGAGGAAGTAGAGAGATTAAAGGAGGGAAGAACAAGACGCAGGAAGAAAACAAGGCAGTAGGAAAGGAAATGAGGAGGTAAGAGAATAAACCAAAGACAGGAAGTAGTACAGCCGGATAAAGGAAGTAGACAAGGAAACAAGGATGCAGAGAAAATAGGAGGAGGAAAGGAAGGAAATGAGAACAGGAGAATGTAGAGAAGGAAAGGAAACGGACGTACGAGAATAAACCTAAGACAGGAAGTAGTTGGTAGGAAAAATGGAAATGAGGAAGTAGGGAAGGAAATAAAGAGGGCAGGAGGCAAAGACAAGGTAAGGAAGGAAATATGAGCAAAAAGATGCAACAAGAAGTAGGAAGTATGGAAAAGAGGAAGCAATCCGTCTGTTCAATCTGACGTAACACCCTTTCAAAATAAGATATCCGGGTCCAAACGCTCGGTTAAACCAAACAGACACAACGGGCGAACATGTGACCAGTCACAATCACCTCTTTCTTCAGTTAGATGTCTTTTTCATTCGTAAGAAAGAAGTCAAACGACAATTACGTTGTTGTAGAAATAAGAGGCTCGGACCCAGAAATCTTATTTTGAAAGGGCGTTACGTCACGACTGAACAGCCGGATAAGAAAATAGTAGGAGGAAAAGGAAGGAAATGAGAACAGAAGAAGGTAGATAAGAAAAGGAAACGAGGAGGTAGATGAGAAAAAAACAGAAAAGGAGGCGAGAGAATAAACTTAAGACAGGAAGTAGTAGGTGGGAAAAGGGTAATGAGGAAGTAAAAAAGGAAATACGTAGGTAAGGAAAGGTGGAGGAGATGCAAAAGGAAATAAAGTAGGGGAGGAAACAAGGAAGGATGTATGGAAAGAAAACACAATGATGCCAGTGGATAAGCAAGAAAGGAAGTAGGTAAGGAAAAGAAGAAATAAGGACGCAAGAGAATAAACCTAAGACAGGAAGTAGTAAGTAGGAAAAAGGGAAGTGAGGAAGTATGGAAGGACATAAGGAAATGGAAATTACAAGGAGGTAGATGGGAAAGAAGATATATGGAGGAAGGAAGGAAAGGAGAGAAGGAGGAAATATGAATGTAAATGAGGAAGTAGAGAGATTAAAGGAGGAAATACGAATGTAAATGAGGAAGTAGAGAGATTAAAGGAGGAAATAAAACAAGGAAGTAGGAAAGGAGGAGGAAATGAGAACGGCAGAAGGAAAGGAGACGAGGAGGAGATTTGAAAGGAAGTAAGGACGTATGAGAATGAAATTAGGACAGGAAGTAGTAGGTGAGGAAGGAAGGAAAGGAGGAAGCTGGAAAGGAGGACAAACAAAAAGAAATTAAAGGAGGTACAAAGGGAAATGAGGAAGTAGGGGAGGAAAAAAGGAGATAGATAAGCAAGAACGGAAGTAGATAAGGAAGTGGAAGAAGGAAAGGAGACGAGGAGGAAGGAAACACGGTTTACAGAAAGATTGAGTTGTTGGACGGAAGTACAGCGTCCCCAGTGGCTGCTGGGAAAACAACGTACACGTCGGTCACACACACACACACACACACACACACACACGCACACACACACACACACACACACTCACAGACACACACACACACGCAGCCACTTCATGGTAAAGTTTATATAAAAGCTCCACATCATTACGCTGATGGAGTTAATACACAATATCCTGTTTCCCTCTCGCTCTCCTGATGAGAATAAATGAGTCTCTCGCCTCAAATGAGAAGGTAATGGAATATTGAATAAATGGCATTTCCTCTCCACGGCCTCTAACGCGTGTGTGTGTGTGTGTGTGTGTGTGTGTGTGTGTGTGAGTGTGTGAGGGTGTGTGTGTGTGTGTGTGGATTCAGTCGCACTTTCATCAAAGTTCGGGCCATTTCTCGCCTTTAATCAGCAGCTTGAAAGCAAAGATGCAGCCAGGAAGCATCGAACCGAAGCAGGGACGTTGTAGTTTGATGTGTGTCGTAACCATTAAGCTATCGACACGCTCCAAAACTGCACACTAAGGGGGAAATAGTGCATTTGTTAGTATTTTCTGTGACGGATTAATCCACGTTTGGTGCCCCCAGTGAGGTTTCGGGGCCGCAGGACGGTGAACGCGCCATGGAAATAGACTCTGCGGTGTGTGTGTGTGTGTGTGGGGGGGGGGGGGGGGTGTATCACGCAGCTGTACGACTGAGAGACGACTGAAATTCACGCGACATTAGTTGTGTTTTGCTGTTCGCTCACAGCTTTAGGAACTCCCTGACAGAAGCCCCCAGATCTGGGGCAAATCGGGGTCGGCTCGATGCTCAGGGATTGGCACCCAGGCGCTCGCTGGTGCCCCGCGGACACACTCCAGGTGTCAGATCAGGCTAAATATCTGGAGCTCTGTGGGACACCGAAAGAGCCGATGAGTGTGCAAGACATGGGCTGAAGGGAAACCAGGGGAAGGCGCCGGTTACAAGAGAAACTTTACCGTATATCCGGCGGATCGGTCGAGCAGCAAGACGAGAAGACTTTGTCACGACACTCAGGGTTCGATACCGGTGTACAGGACACCGTTGAACGTCGGTTTCAAACTGTAAACCAACCTGAGGCGAGATATCAGACCAGATTCCTTCACAGACTGTTTAAAAAATGGACGTAGCGTCTCCGTCGGGGTCCGCTCTCTCAACTTATTCCAATCGTCCTCGCCTACGGGAGTCTCCATGTTGCCAGAGTTAGACTCCGCCTCATTTGCTCTGACCAAAAAAGGGCATGTATGTGTCGTTGGGGGGAGGGGCGTACGTCCATCTGGCTGACGTTTACCTCAGAGGAGAAGTGAGGGCCAGAGGCTAGCTGTCACTCAAGAGACCACGCCCCTAAGTAGTCTCCCCCTGCTGGACATTAGAGAGAATGCAGCTTTAAGTGGAGTCTCCTCCTGCTGGACATTAGAGAGAATGCAGCTTTAAGTGGAGTCTCCTCCTGCTGGACATTTGAGAGAATACAGCTTTAAGTGGAGTCTCCTCCTGCTGGACATTAGAGAGAATGCAGCTTTAAGTGGAGTCTCCTCCTGCTGGACATTAGAGAGAATGCAGCTTTAAGTGGAGTCTCCTCCTGCTGGACATTAGAGAGAATGCAGCTTTAAGTGGAGTCTCCCCCTGCTGGACATTAGAGAGAATGCAGCTTTAAGTGGAGTCTCCTCCTGCTGGACATTAGAGAGAATGCAGCTTTAAGTGGAGTCTCCTCCTGCTGGACATTAGAGAGAACGCAGCTTTAAGTGGAGTCTCCTCCTGCTGGACATTAGAGAGAATGCAGCTTTAAGTGGAGTCTCCTCCTGCTGGACATTAGAGAGAATGCAGCTTTAAGTGGAGTCTCCTCCTGCTGGACATTAGAGAGAATGCAGCTTTAAGTGGAGTCTCCTCCTGCTGGACATTAGAGAGAATGCAGCTTTAAGTGGAGTCTCCTCCTGCTGGACATTAGAGAGAATGCAGCTTTAAGTGGAGTCTCCTCCTGCTGGACATTAGAGAGAATGCAGCTTTAAGTGGAGTCTCCTCCTGCTGGACATTAGAGAGAATGAAGCTTTAAGTGGAGTCTCATTTTCTCATTGACTTCTATTCAACCCCACTTCTTCATGGTGTCATTAGCACAGTATCTTTTGTGAATCGGACCTTGAGATGAGGCACGTACCGGTTTCAAACCGCCATCTCGACACAGAAGGGCCCCAGCCGGGATTCGAACCAGGAACCCTCTTGAGTACATGCACATTATCCCAACACTCGATGAAACAAACAAAACAAACTAAACTTTCCTTTAAATGTGAATGGATTTGTTATGAATCCACCTCTCTCTGTGATGAATGAGCGGCTGCCTGGCGTCGGTGCTGATGCGGCTCAAACAGCAACACGCCGCCGTACCCGTTCCCACTTTACGCTGAGTGTGTTCATCAGCTTACAACCAATCATTAATATTGATATTTGCTGTTGTGGGGAAAACAACTGAATTGTGATTAATTATGAGAAACAGAGACAGATGAACCCTTCAGGTGTTCACACACACACACACACACTCTCTCCTTCACGTGTGTGTATTTATTTATGTGTGTGTATTTAAATATAGCGTGTGAACATGTGGCGCTGAATAATTAAGGTAAATATTGAAATTAATCTTAAACACTGAATTTAAATATGCAGCTGCTTCAAGGAGGGAAGGGAAGAGAGAAGGTGTGGAACAGATATAAAGTATTTAAAGTAGGAAATAATAATTATAATTAATAATAATAATAATAATAATAATAATAATAATTCAGTACATTTCTATAAGTTTTAGTAATGTTTTTAATAATAAAAAAATTAAAATGTACATTAAATAATGTCAAAATATAAACAGAATAAATAAAAGAAATCATGTACAAATATTTATTTAATTTTTTAAATAGGAAATAATAATAACAATACTAATAATAATTCAGTAAAATATAAAATAATGAATAAAAATAATACATTAATGTGGAAATATGAAGACAAATATATATAAATATATAAACAAGCATTGATTTTATTTTCATATGTAAAAATATTTATTTAATTTGAAAAATATATATTTAATTATTGCAGATAAATTACAATATATATATATATATATTTAAAGTTTTTATTTTTATTATTATCTATTAATGTTTATCCTTTTATTTGCCCTTAATATTTTACCTATTTATTTGACTGCAAATGTGAAATCTTATAATTATTATTTTGTATTTTCTTCATTAACTTTCACATTTATTTGTTGATTTTTTTTCTGTAAATAAAGGAAAATAAAAAGGAAAAATAAAGGAATAAATGACACGACAACACAAATAAGTAAATATGGAAAAATATTATATTAATTATCTTCTAAAAATGAATATTTGTTTTAATATATAAATTAATAAATAGAAACAAATACATTTAAAAATAAATTAAAATGTTTATTATTCTGCTTTTATACTTTGTTAAATGTCTATTTATCTAATTAATCTTTAATTAACTGATTCATCCCTCTCTCTTTATGTTCTATATGATTTATTTTATTAATATTATTTTATGGATTTAATTAATTAAAGCACATTAACAGAAGTTCACGCTGCATCACATGTTCCGTACGTCGCTCACACGTTTCTACTAAATCTGGAACGAGGTTGTTAAAGTAGATGCATCCTCTCACACCCTGTGTGTGTGTGTGTGTGTGTGTGTGTGTGTGTGTGTGTGTGTGTGTGTGTGTGTGTGTGTGTGTGTGTGTGTGTGTGTGTGTGTGTGTGTGTGTGTGAAGGTAACTGGCTCCTGCGGGGACTTCACAGAACTCTCCGTGTAAGCGACCAATCACGAGGCCCCGAGCCACCAATCAGCACCTTCTCTGTTTCCCACTAACGAGGCAAGTGTGTGTGTGTGTGTGTGTGTGTGTGTGTGTGTGTGTGTGTGTGTGTGTGTGCGTGCCACTCATCCTGTTGGTCCAGTAATTAGAGATACATTAGTCCCGCCCCTCTCGTCATCCTGGTCATGTGATCGGTGCGAGGAGTCGTTGGTGGTGTTAACTCATCCATCCATCAGTTCATCCATCCATCCATCAGTTCATCCATCCATCCATCCATCTATGCATCCATCCATCAGTTCATCCATCCATCCATCCATCTATGCATCCATCCATCAGTTCATCCATTCATCCATCCATCAGTTCATCCATCCATCAGTTCGTCCATCCATCCATCCGTCAGTTCATCCATCCATCAGTTCATCCATTCATCCATCCATCCGTCAGTTCATCCATCCATCCGTTCATTTATCTATTCATCCATCTATCAGTTCATTCATCCATCCATCAGTTCATCCATCCATCAGTTCATTCAACCATCCATCCATCAGTTAATTCATCCATCCATCCATCTATCTATGCATCCATCCATCAGTCCATTCATCCATCCATCAGTTCATCCATTCATCCATCCATCAGTTCAGCCATCCATCAGTTCGTCCATCCATCCATCCATCAGTTCATCCATCCATCCATCTATCTATGCATCCATCCATCAGTCCATTCATCCATCTATCAATTCATTAATTCATTCATCCATCCATTCATTCATCCATCTGTTCATCTATCTATGCATCCATCCATCAGTTCATTCATCCATCCAGCCATCAGTTCATCCATCCATCTATCTATTCATTCATCCATCAGTTCATTATTTCATCCATCAGTTCATTCATCCATCAGTTCATTCATTCATCCATCAGTTCATTCATCCATCAGTTCATTCATTCATCCATCAGTTCATTCATCCATCAGTTCATCCATCCATCCATCCATCAGTTCATTCATCCATCAGTTCATTCATTCATCCATCAGTTCATTCATCCATCAGTTCATTCATTCATCCATCAGTTCATTCATCCATCAGTTCATCCATCCATCCATCAGTTCATCCATCTATCTATTCATCCATCAGTTCATTCATCCATCCATCCATTCATCAGTTCATCCATTTATCCAGGTTCAATCTTCTCAGCCAATCAGATCGTCCGGCTGACTCAGTCTCTCCTCACATTCGAACTTCACCACCAATCACAGAGCAGATCTATCACTGTGTGTGTGTGTGTGTGTGTGTGTGTGTGTGTGTGTGTGTGTGTGTGTGTGTGTGTGTGTGTGTGTGTGTGTGTGTGTGTGTGTGTGTGTGTGTGTGTGTGTGTGTGTGTGTGTGTGTGTGTGTGTGTGTGTGTCACCATTTTCTACCTTTTTTCTCCTTTTTTCAGATTTCTCTGTTCAGTGAACCGATTTATTTTGTTCTCTGCTGCTTCAACATTTCCCTGCTCTGATTCACATCCTCCCGTGTGTGTGTGTGTGTGTGTGTGTGTGTGTGTGTGTGTGTGTGTGTGTGTGTGTGTGTGTGTGTGTGTGTGTGTGTTGATAACAGTGCTACTCTGATAATCCTCCACAATTACGTCCGAACAGAAAGAGAGAAAAGAAGTGTCAGGAAGCTATCAGGAGGAAACCATTGATATGGTAATATCTGTGTCACACACACACACACACACACACACACACACACACACACACACACACACACACACACGGGCCGACTGCAGTGTGACAGCCGGAGAATACAAGGCTTTATTTCAACACCAGACATATTCATTAGAGACGCAGAGTTTTCTTTCTGTTGCTCTTTTAGTTTTTGTTCAGTTTCAGGTTCTGCTTTGAAATCTGTGTCTGAGTCTTTACTTTTAGAGTTCTGTCAGTTTAAGGGCCCCCTCCCACTGTGCCTCCGTACCGTGCCCGAGCACCTCTCACGGCTAAAGTCTGGTTTCTTTGACCAGTGTGAGTGCAACCGTACCACGTCTAGGAGCGGCACGCTTGCCGTCCACGGCCCGTTTGGGAGAGGTGGGCTTTAGTAAAGCACGTTTGCACATGTACGAGCACGAGCGTGCGCACATGTACGAGCACGAGGCCTACGGCGGTTCTGAGGTCATTTCCTGTGCGCCTGTTGGGACGTAGAAAAAAGAAGGAGGGACCATGCGCGGACATTTCAAACAATGGCGGTGAAAGGTTCACGTTGGTGTGATGCGGAGGTGGAGTGTTTACTGCAGATTTGGTCGATGAAAAGATTCAAAAACAGTCGACAAGACGCACAAACCTTGATATACTGGCTCTTTTGCTCATGGGCACAGAGGCAGCCAGTTGGTGCAGGCATGTCTGTTACCATGGTTACCCCCCCCCCCCTTAAAGAAAGAGAAAGTCTGTCATCCATTCCTCTTTCTATGTTCCTGTCAGTTCAGGTTTCTGAGCCTGACAGGATTATAACCTGACATGAGACCCTGAACACACACACACACACACACACACACACACACACACACACACACACACACACACACACACACACACACACACACACACAGCCTGTCACATTGAAAGCAAATGGAATTGCAGGCTGTAGAGTCACAGTACAAATCTGACGCTATTCACCCTGTGCGAACACACACACACACACACACACACACACATAGACACACACACACACACAAACACACACACAGATAGTAAGGCAACCACACACACACCGGTAGCTGTCTGTAGTTTGGATTACCAACCCGGGCTGAATGTGTGTGTGTGTGTGTGTGTTTGTGTGTGTGTGTGTGTGTGTGTGTGTGTGTGTGAGTGTGTGTGTGTGTGTGTGTGTGTGTGTGTATGGGTAGCAGCGAAGTAAATGTGCACAAGGCTTTCACACACTTAATAAAGCCTTTTCTTAAAACCCGGATAAAGGTTTACACGGACATATAATCAGGATCCTCCAGCTCCATGGAGCCGTACCAATAAGGTCTGCAGACGACACTTAAAGCTGCATTCTCTCTAATGTCCAGCAGGAGGAGACTCCACTTAAAGCTGCATTCTCTCTAATGTCCAGCAGGAGGAGACTCCACTTAAAGCTGCATTCTCTCTAATGTCCAGCAGGGGGAGACTCCACTTAAAGCTGCATTCTCTCTAATGTCCAGCAGGAGGAGACTCCACTTAAAGCTGCATTCTCTCTAATGTCCAGCAGGAGGAGACTCCACTTAAAGCTGCATTCTCTCTAATGTCCAGCAGGAGGAGACTCCACTTAAAGCTGCATTCTCTCTAATGTCCAGCAGGAGGAGACTCCACTTAAAGCTGCATTCTCTCTAATGTCCAGCAGGAGGAGACTCCACTTACAGCTGCATTCTCTCTAATGTCCAGCAGGGGGAGACACCACTTAAAGCTGCATTCTCTCTAATGTCCAGCAGGAGGAGACTCCACTTAAAGCTGCATTCTCTCTAATGTCCAGCAGGAAGAGACTCCACTTAAAGCTGCATTCTCTCTAATGTCCAGCAGGAGGAGACTCCACTTAAAGCTGCATTCTCTCTAATGTCCAGCAGCGGGAGACTCCACTTAAAGCTGCATTCTCTCTAATGTCCAGCAGGAGGAGACTCCACTTAAAGCTGCATTCTCTCTAATGTCCAGCAGGAGGAGACTCCACTTAAAGCTGTATTCTCTGTAATGTCCAGCAGGAGCAGACTCCACTTAAAGCAGCATTCTCTCTAATGGCAACAACCAAATGCAAACTCCTGACTTTAAAACAAAACCTGATAATTCAACACATTTAATCCCAAAAGTCACAAGTTGAGCTGCACACGTTAGTTTATTCGTTCTAGAACATTTTAATGGAAACACAAATGGTTGCATTTATTATTTCAAAGACAACAAAGAAATAAACAAGATAGTTTATTGTCACACTTCTCTCTATCTGAATTTATTCTTTTAAAGTTGGGTTCTCAGCTGTAGCAGCCGCGGGGCTGTAGAGACGATGTTGATGGTCCGTTGGTCCACCGCACGGATTTTAAGGAAATTTTCTATATTCATGTTCCCAGGTTGACATTTGCAGCCTCTATTGAAATTTCCCAACAACGTTTTTTCATTAGCATTTCACTGAATACATATAAGTATCAGTTTAACTCATATTGAGCAGGTAGGTGTTATATTAACATCTTGAAACTCTATTTTAGTATTAGAGTATTCATTTTACAACATCATGCAATCCGTCACAGATACAGTGTGTATTTCATAAATAGTTCATACAAAAACAATCCCAACTCAACCCCGCACTAGCGTTTTCTGGAGCTTTAAATGTCCCGTGTCATGCTAACTTTTAGCTTCACACTCGTTTTTTTGGATTTCTACTTAAACATTGTTTCAATTGTTTAATGTTCAACAAACACATTATTCTCATTCTGTCTGTTTGAAACGCTCCGTTAAGGCCTCCTCCAGTCTGCTCTGATTGGTCTCCATTTATGGGTCTTCTGTATCAGCGTCTCTGCACCGTCATTGCAGCTGGGGAATGACTATAACGGCGCTTTAGTGGTGCTTTCTACCTATATATAGTATAGCTGTGACATCACAACGGTACAGGAAGTCCTAAAGGCTCATTTAAAGGCACAGTGTCTGAATACGGGCTCTGTGGATTGAGCGTTTTAATACTTTCACACCTGCTTTATTCATTCATTCATCTTCAACCGCTTATCCCGGGGTCGGGGTCGCGGGGGGGGCTGGAGCCGATCCCAGCTGACATCGGGCGTGAGGCGGGGTACACCCTGGACAGGACGCCAGTCTATCGCAGGGCACATAGAGACGAACAGAGACAAACAACCATTCACACCTACGGACAATTTTAGAGACACCAATTATCCTAACACCTGCACGTCTTTGGACTGTGGGAGGAAACCGGAGAACCCGGAGAAAACCCACGCAGACACGGGGAGAACATGCAAACTCCACACAGAAAGGCCCCAGCCGGGATTCAAACCAGGAACCCTCTCACTGTGAGGCGACAGTGCTAACCACTACACCACCGTGTAGCCCCACACCTGCTTTATAATTTATAAAAATACATTTCAATCTCAGTCATGACCGAAAGAACGAGGTCGCAGGTCCAAGCGGCCGAAATGTGTTTCCTCAGGAGGGGGGCTGGAGTCTCCCTTAGAGAGAGGGGGAGAAGTTCAGCATCCGTGAGGAACTCGGAGTAGAGCCGCTGCTCCTTTGTGTTGAAAGGAGCCAGTTGAGGTGGTTCAGGATCATCTGGTAAGGATGAACCCTGGGCGCCTCCCTAGGGAGGTGTTCCAGGCACGTCCAGCTGGGAGGAGGCCTCGGGGAAGACCCAGGACCAGGTGGAGAGATTAGATCTCCACACTGGCCTGGGAACGCCTCAGGATCCCCCAGTTAGAGCTGGTTAATGTGGCCCGGGAAAGGGAAGTTTGGGGTCCCCTGCTGGAGCTGCTGCCCCCGAGACCCGACCCCGGATAAGCGGATGAAGATGAGATTTCAATCTCACTTTTTACAATATGGGACCTTCAAATCGCATCCCGTGGTCTTCATCAGTAGACAGAGTTCGCTCAGTTGCCATGGAGATGGATCTGTTGCAATGGGAGTTCAGTAGCTGTTACGATTTCATCCATCAACACTTTTAAGGATTTCTCGTCGGCGTTGGCTCGACCGATAACGCTTGGACAATGGTAACAGCTCAAACACTTACCACTGATGAGCTTTATCTGGAGCTTATCGGTGATATGCAAATAACAAATGTGTCATGGCTTGCCCATTGGTCAGGTTTCTTATTTACATAACATTTCAGGAACCAGGCTACTGATTAATCAGTTTCTGCAAGTGCATGACAACTCAGCGTTTGTCATCCAGTACAGAGTGGACTGTCCCCGTTTCAACAGCGAGAGGACAAGACGCTCTCTTCCACCTCGCATATGGACACTGAGGAACCGAAGCATCCAAGTCCATATCCATACCCAAACCCGAATGCAGGGTAAAGAGGCTCAGTGAATCGAAACTGGAAGGTATGGAGGGGGATCAGCTCACCAGAGACCACTTTGAAGAAGGTCAGAGAGCCAGCAGGATAGTCCAGAAACACCGCCACTCTGTTTGACGATGAAGAAGGAGGGGGACGAATGCGTGTAGTCCTGTCTTTATGCCGGACAGAGTAAGTACCGTCATCGTCACAGAGCAGCATCCAGGAGTGGTCGTTAAGTCCAAGACAGCCGTCAACCCCCTCTCCTATCCGTCTGATTCCTCTGTACGTCACCGCTATATACACCCTGCCTACCGACTCGACCTCCCAGTAACAGCGACCCGTCAGACCAGTGGTGCACAGCACCTGAAGCCAGCAGTCAAACCTCTCTGGGTGGTGACCGCGCTGCTGTTCCTCAACTACCGCCGTCGCCTTCGTGGAGTGATCGGACAGTTGGAGGTTTCGGTGTGCTGTGTTTTCCTCCAGCGTGAGTTCACAGACATCTGATGGTCGAAACAGGACAGCAGCAGTTTAACACACCTGATGTGGCAGTTTAAAGCAGTAGTTTAAAAGTTCACCTCTCTCATATGTGTAAGATTAATGGAGCTACAGCCTGATCTCACAGAAATACGAGAAACGACCGCAACTACTTCACACCTCAATATGTGGTGGTGCTAGCGTAGATCCCTTTTTTTTACGTAGCCTATGTAACTATGTACTATATTCGGTCCAAATAAAATGATTCGTTGAGCTTCCTGCCCGTCATTGCCGCCCCGTTTCACTTGCGTTGCTCATGCTGCCATGGGAAGCCCAAAGTTTCGGACCTCCAACTAGGCAAAGTGCACTGGAATGCCAATGAAGTCCAAAGTGGAACCTCCTACTGTCGAATATGTGATAGGTCAACTCCACCGATTTCGCTAGTAGGATGTTTCACTTCAGTGCACTTTGCCTAGTTGGAAGTCCAAAGTTTCGGACCTCCAAATAGGCAAAGTGCACTGGAACGCCTTTTAAAGTGGAACCTCCTACTATCGAATTCGTGATAGGTTGATCTCCCCCGAATTCGCTAGTAGGATGTTTCTCTTTGACAGGCATTCCAGTGCACTTTGCCTCGTTGGAGGTCCGAAACTTCGGACATCCCATGGCACTGGAAAGAAGCATTTCTCTCTCACCAGGCGTGTCATGGGAGGAGGGAGCGTAGAGATCAGTAAGGGGGAAGAGGGTGAGTCTTTGAAGGGAAGCGCTGTGAGACAGTTAGCCTGGCTCCAAAACTAACATTCTGTACATCATTTTAATCCGTACAAAAACAAGTGTAAGTGTAAAACAACGATTTGTAGGTTGTACGTTGGTATGTCCTCAGCTATTTCCCTGTCATGCTTTGTTGCCATATATCAATTTATTTATTTTTGCTGATACTTATGACCTAAATATGACATCCCCATGGTAAATATCATAACAGCTACACATCAATGTGAGTATTTTAGCACGCTGACATTGCCGTTTAGCATTTAGACTGGATGCACAAAGATGTTTGAACTGGAGCAAAAGAAAATGGATAGGATATATGAATTTGCCTCGTAAGCATGCAGAGATGAGAAGAAAGAGAAAACTGGGGGGAATTAATGGAGAGAACCAGGCCTTCTTTGTCTTCTCGCGTTGCTTTGAAAGGTTAGCACTCACATATCAAGTTGCTAATTTAGAGACATCTTTTTATGGCTGAAAGATGTAGATTTGTCCCTTTGAATGAATTAGTTGATGAGCTTTCTGGCTTCTCTCATAAGTGTTCACAGTATTTTGATTCCAAATGTAAAATAAGAAGTGACTGTAGAGAAACATTTGGTCGACTGTAAACTTACATTTCTTTATCCCAGATTTCAATCTGTGCTCTCCGCCGTAGTCAAGGCTAGAGGAAAGAGCAAAGTCAGAATGAACCACCATTACCTTTCCACTCATATTCCTATTCAACAGGAAGCAACAATCTTTATAAACTGTTGGTTGTGTTCAGATCATACTTGAGATGCGTCACTCCAGCAGACAGCAGCATATTTCTCGATTCTCCAGGATGATTGTAGCTCAGGTCCAGCTCTCTCAGTTGGTGGGAGGGGTTGGACTCCAGAGCTGAAGCCAGAGTAGAACAGCCATCCTTTGTGATCAAACATCCTGACAGCCTACACACACAAACACATACACTGATACAGTTGACAGAGTGCGCTGTATGGCCATTTCCTTATATGAACTCTGGATAACGTGCAATGAATCAGATCATTATCTGAAGTTGCCCTATCACACTAGGAGAGTGTCCTAGACGTGTTCCAACTTACTGGAAATACTTTGTTTGGTTTAGGCGAGAGGCGGTGCCTGCGTAGAGCGCGCAGAAGGTAGGACATGACGCGGATTACACCGGGGTCACATAGCCGGTTCGTAAGTTGGTCACAAACACCCGAGTGTCTTGCCATTCCTTGAATTTGATTGACGATTTCAGCGTTGGCTCTTACGGATGAAGTTCAGTCCACTTAGATATTATGGTTGGTATCTTTGTTCAAATTAACCTTCTTCTTCTCCCTTGGATGTTTGTTTTCTTCTTTTGTGCAAGCTGCATGATCGAAAAGTCTTCAACATGCCCACCCCGCTCGCTGTGAATTCTCCAGACGGTGACCTGCTCTAATCACGCATGGGCTCAATCGGACAATACAAAGACTTTGTACTAGGGAAGGCAAGGAAAAGTCTGTTTAATGTCTGGTCAAACTGATCCAGACAGCTCCTCCTAGTAGTGTCTATGTTCTGATGAGTGAGAAAGCCTCCTGCAAGGACCCACATTGTGTGACCAAGTTACAAAAGACTGGTACCACAAATTATTTCTGAACCATGTATAGTTCCTAAAGACACTTGGTATCTTAGAGAGAGTTAACCATCCTTTAAAGCAGCATCGTACTGGCCATCAGATGAACAAACCAATGCAACCTTACCTGAGAGTTTTCAGGACACAATCTTTGCTCTTCAATCCTTCAGAGAGAAGCTTCACTCCTGAATCTCGCAAGTCGTTGTCACTCAGGTCCAGCTCTCTCAGTTTAGAAGATTGAGAGCTGAGGACGGAGGCCAGAGTTTCACAGCTGTACTCTGACAATTTACAGAAATCCAGCCTGAGAAATAGTTCGTCAAAGATAAGAATTAATTAACAGAGAAACCCAAATTGGATACAGTTAAGGCATGTGGATTTCTGTGCACATACAGCGATTTGTTGGAGGCCTTGATCACTGGCAAAAGCCTCAGTAGACCCTCCTCCGAAGCAGAGTATTTCTTCAGATCAAACACCTCCAGATCGTTTTCCGATGTCATTAAGACGAAGACCAGAGCTTGCCAGAGAGAAGGAGAGAGGTTTTGTGTGGAGAGCCTTCCTGCACTCAGGTACTTTTGGATCTCTTCCTCGAGAGAATCGTCTCTCAGCTCATTCAGACAGTAGAAGAGATTGATGCTCCTCTCTGAAGAGGTATCCTTCCGGATCCTTTCCTTGATGGACTGGATTGTTATGCGGTTGGACTGAGAGACCACTTTTGTCGTCTTCAACAGGTCCACGAGGAGATCCTGATTGGTTTGCATGGAGAGGCCCAGGAGGAAGCGTAGGAACAAGTCCAGGTGCCCTTTTTGACTCTTTAAGGCTTTGTCAATTGCAATCTTGTGAACTTCTGTGATGTATTTTTTCTTGCAAGGCATGAGCACACTTTCCAGTGTTGGCTCAGACAGCACATCTTTGTTGTCATTGATGAGCGACATGACCACGTGAAGGGCAGCCAGATACTCCTGAAGGCTCAGGTGGACGAAGGTGTACATCCTGCCCTTGTCGTTGTCCCACCACCTAAGATCCTCTTGAAAGACCTCTGTGAAAACTCCGGAGTACCGCGCAGCTTTAGGGATATTAATGCCACTGTCTCTCAGGTCTTTCTCATAGAAGATCAGGTTGCCTTTCTCCAGCTGGTGAAAAGCTAGTTTTGCCAATGAACGGATGTACTTTATGCTCTTTTGTATGTTGCCAAATCTCCGTTCTGTCAGTTTGATCTGATACACCAGGAATTCTGTGTACATCTCAGTCAGGGTTTTGGGCAGCTCAGCCTGCCTTCTGCTCTTCATAATGCTCTCTATAACTGTCGCAGTGATCCCGCAGAAGACTGGGATGTGGCACATGATGAAGATGCTTCGTGCAGCCTTGATGTGGGAAATGATCTTGTTGGCCTGATTTTCATCTGTGAATCTCTTTTGGAAGTACTCCACCTTCTGTGGGTCAGTGAATCCTCTCACCACTGTCATGCAGTGGAAACACTGTCGAGGGATCTGATTGGCCGCTGCAGGCCGTGTGGTTACCCAGATGCGAGCCGAGGGAAGCAGTGTTCCTTCAATGAGGGCTGACAGTAGCACATCCACTGAGGTGGACACTTTCAAATCAAAGTCCCTTGGTAGTTCACTGCATGTACACTTCAGATCAAGGCGGCTTTCATCCAGTCCATCAAACACAAAGAGGAGTTTAAATTCACTTTTGTCAAAATCAAGGTTTCCTGATGCCTGTAGTTGTGTGAAGATGTCATTGAGCTCCTTGTTTGTAATGTCTTTGGTTTCCCGGATGCCTGCATGGATTAGCTCAGCCAAACTCAATTTTTTTCCTCTCAGTAAATTCAGTCTGCGGAAAGTGAAGTGAAATATAAGGTGCACATCTTGATTCGTTCTTCCCTTGGCCCAGTCCAACACAAACTTTCGCACGAGGAATGTTTTGCCGATTCCTGCAACTCCGGTCGTGATCACTCTTCTTACGGGGTTTCCGTCAGTGCTTTGGAATATGTTACTTGGTAGAATTGGTGTCTCTGACACTGCTACCCTCTCTTTTATCTCGATGTGCATGATCTCATGTTGTATATTGACGTTCATTTCCCCTCCGGTTGTGATGTACAGCTCTGTGAAGATGTCATCGAGACACTGCTGATCCAGCCTTTCTGTAGTGGCCTCTTGAGCAGGTGTAAACTCAGTCTCAAGGTTAGATTGGAGTTTACGTTGGAGAAGTAGGATCTGTTTTGGAGGCTCTTGCACTGGAATCTGTGATTCTTTGTGGAAGAAAATGACATAAGTGAAAAATAGTGTCCATTTCCAAGACCATAGCACAGTTTTAGGAACATTTCAAACACTTGTTATACTGAACGAATAATGAACAAACTCTTTCCCAACAGGTCACAACAGGATATCAAAGTTAAAAGCCAAACGTATGCCATGAAGTTGAAGATACAAAATACAGTTTCCTTGTTGTTCCTTGTCCCCGGTGATCTGCACATCTGGATGTTGCAGTCGAATGTGAGTTAGCATTTTCCATTCATCTCCGCGACAACGACGGAGAAACACCGACACACCGGAGGTCTACTATTTGCCCTCACCAAACTGTGACTGACATTCACGCCTATCAGAAAGTTGTACTAAATGTTGCTGATGGTTTAAAGCTAAAGGTTTCCATGCAGAACTCTTGGTTGTGAGCTTTGGTTCCTAATTACGCGCATCAATCTGCATACTGTTTAATCTGTGTGCGTGTGCATGCAACAGATCCTGACCCCCAGACCCTGACAGTTCGGCACAAATTCACAAACCGTTACAGCCCTACTACCTGCTGTGACATCAGCATAACACAAACTGGATCTATTATGAGTCTTCAGCATCCATCTCCTGTTTAATAGTCACACAAAGAAGACAAGCCTCACCTGTTGGAGGGTGAGGAGCAGGAGAAGCCTGTGGTGGAATGGAGGACGCTCCTGTGTCCTCTGCAGCCCCTAAACATGGACGCATTGGACATCATTTATATGCACAACATAGACTTTTGATATTTCAACTTGTAGCTGATATTATAACAAGATCATCCAAGATGAATGTGTTTATCTGGATGAGATAACTTCTGATGCATGTTGTGAGATTGTACCAAATGCACCAGCATACTTTACTTCTAACATTATTTCACTTCTATATCGGGAGGATGAAAGGATAAATCTGCACACTCCATTGGTTTCCTACATGCTGGATACCTTGTGGCACATTGTTTGTCTTTTCATAGCTTACCTTTTAGTTCTTGGCTTCTCTTTGACAACTCATTTGCCAGATTATGCATGTCCATCCTCCTTAAAACAATAATGGCCACGTCCACAGCCTGTCGGTGGTATTTCTGCACCATCTCCTCCACTGTGTCAAGCATGCTTGCCCCATCGAGCAAGTATTTTGGGATTGCGGAGAAACCATCGTGGACCTCGTGCAGATCTTGCAGGTAAAACTGGAATTCTTTGAGTCGTTCTTTCCCCATACCTTGCAGTGTTTCCAAAAGCAGCTGTTTATCAGTCGCCATCTCTGCTCCCTGATAAGAACACATGCAAATCTGAACTCAGAAGACATTCATGCAACTTCCCCAATTGGTTGATTTCCCAGCAGTCATAAACAAGGTATTGGACTTTTGTGCACGAGGTTAAAGGTCCGAGGCTCAGCGGTGGTGCTGATAAGTGTTTGATTCATATTTAAAAAGTAGACTGAATTTATCCAGGAAATTAGGCCATAAATCACCTTAATAATACATTTTATTTGTAAAGTCTCATCTCATCTTCAGCCTCTTATCTGGGGTCGGGTCGCGGCGCAGCAGCTCCAGCAGGGGACCCCAAACTTCCCTTTCCCGGGCCACATTAACCAGCTCTAACTGGGGGATCCTGAGGCGTTCCCAGGCCAGTGTGGAGATCTAATCTCTCCACCTGGTCCTGGGTCTTCCCCGAGGCCTCCTCCCAGCTGGACGTGCCTGGAACACCTCCCTAGGGAGGCGCCCAGGGTTCATCCTTACCAGATGATCCTGAACCACCTCAACTGGCTCCTTTCAACACAAAGGAGCAGCGGCTCTACTCCGAGTTCCTCACGGATGCTGAACTTCTCCCCCTCTCTCTAAGGGAGACTCCAGACCCCCTCCTGAGGAAACACATTTCGGCCGCTTGTACCCGCGACCTCGTTCTTGCGTTCATTTGTAAAGTAATTTCCATTATTAGAAACAATCACAAAGTGCTACCGCGTACGACGAGGTTCAAAACAAGATCATGAAGATGCAAAGTTAAGAGAAAGCTTTTTTGAAAAGAAAGGTTTTCAGGCCCTTCTTAAACAAAACGTGTTCATATGTTTCAGGGAATAACCATACTGTCAATACAACACCAGTGTTTACCTGTGCGGGAGCTGGTGTATCACCTATGTAGGCGTGCTGTTGGGACTCAAAGCACCACGGTCATTTTACTCCTGATTCCTCCCAGCAGGAACTTCAGCATGCAGAAAGTAAAAGAAACGTTGAAAATGTAAAAGTCAGACACACCTGAACATATAATACACAAAACGTACAAAATGCATTATTGATTTATCACAAATATGCTAACACTTACGCATACTGTAGTGTACAACATGACAGCGTATCATAAAACCTACCAAACAACCATCGGTGCATTTATCAGACTTATCATCAGCTGACGCGTGGACATTTAACAGTTTGATGAAGTGACTCAGATTGACAGTGATTACGGTAATCGACCTCAGCATCACACCGAAGAGCTGCTGTCAGGAAGTTAATTATTGTCCGTAACTGGCGGGGATGATGTCACACTAAGTGACACACCTGTTGCTATGGTTGCATTTAAGCTGGGAGAGACCAGGGTTGGTTTGGTATAATTAACTAGTGATTGAGACATAAACCAAGTAGGAAAATGTTTACTGAGGAAATACAATCACACTTCTTTATGGAGCCAGTGGAGTCTCCTCCTGCTGGACATTAGAGAGAATACAGCTTTAAGTGGAGTCTCCCCCTGCTGGACATTAGAGAGAATGCAGCTTTAAGTGGAGTCTACCCCTGCTGGACATTAGAGAGAATGCAGCTTTAAGTGGAGTCTCCTCCTGCTGGACATTAGAGAGAATGCAGCTTTAAGTGGAGTCTCCTCCTGCTGGACATTAGAGAGAATGCAGCTTTAAGTGGAGTCTCCCCCTGCTGGACATTAGAGAGAATGCAGCTTTAAGTGGAGTCTCCTCCTGCTGGACATTAGAGAGAATGCAGCTTTAAGTGGAGTCTCCTCCTGCTGGACATTAGAGAGAATGCAGCTTTAAGTGGAGTCTCCTCCTGCTGGACATTAGAGAGAACGCAGCTTTAGGCGCCCAGGGTTCATCCTTACCAGATGATCCTGAACCACCTCAACTGGCTCCTTTCAACACAAAGGAGCAGCGGCTCTACTCCGAGTTCCTCACGGATGCTGAACTTCTCCCCCTCTCTCTATGGGAGACTCCAGCCCCCCTCCTGAGGAAACACATTTCACACGCTTGGACCTGGACCTGGTTCTTTGGGTCCTGACCCAGCTTTCATGACCACAGGTGAGGGTAGGAACCAGGACTGAGGGTAGATCCAGATCTTTGTCTTCCTCAGCTCTCTTTTCATCACAACGGTGCGGTAGAGCGACTGCAGCTCCGCCCCCGCTGCTCCGATTCTCCGGCCAAACTCACGCTCCATCGTCCCCTCACTCGTGAACAAGATCCCAGGGGACCTGAACTCCTTCACTCGGGGTCAGGACTCATTCCCTACCTGGAGTAACAATCCTCCAGTTTCCTGCTGAGAGCCACGGCCTCAGATTTAGAGGTGCTGATCCTGTGTCAATGCTTCTATTAATTATTATGGTTTAATGTTTCTACTGCAAAGCTCTTGTGTTCATGATGCGATTTAACACAAACGTTTTTAATCAACACAACGATGTTCAGAGACGCAGAGAAAGAACTTACTCAGGTTATTCCCAAGAACGTCCGTGACTCCTGCAGGTTTGTCCCGCGGAGAGATATTCCTAAGGAAGCTCAAATCAGTCCGTTTAAAATGAAAGTTTGTGATTATCCCGTCAGAGGATCGTTTCCCTCCTTCTTCTGCCTCGTTTAACTTCTTATAACTGTGAGAGCCTCAGCAGGGTTTTACTGCGCGTCCATAAAGGCGTGGCACGAGTCAAAGTCCTCTTCACTGCCAGTAAAGAGTCGTGAGAGAGTCGTGAGAGAGTCCTCGACCACCACAGCGACGTGACGTCAACGCTCTGATGGGAAATCACAGAATAACAAATGTTTATTACCACGGCAGAAGACGTTATGTCATCGGGTTTGTCTGCCGGCAGGATTACGGGAAAAAAAAACAAAAGACGAAGGTTAGGTTTAGGGAACAAAAGGTAAGGGTTAAGTTTAGACGACAAAAGGAGACTGCAGTGTATACTGGCATAAACTTTTTGATGAGTCATGATGGAAGGGCGTGGCCAAGGAAGAACAGATTACATTTTGTCTGAACTTTTTACTTTCATTTAGGGACAGGGTGGCCTACGCGGAAGGTTTTCAATGTTTATTCCAGATATTAAACGTATTTTTATCCACGGGTTTGTACGATATCTTATCAAAAACCAATACATGACTGTGACGGTTAAGTTTAGACGATAAAAGGCGACGGTTAAGGGCGCCATCCCACTGTGCGTCCGTCCCGTGCCCCGTGCTTTAGGGTCCTTGTCCCCCCCTCCAGGCCCGTTTGTACTCACACTACCTGGGCCTCGGAGAATGCTTCTTGCTGCCTATACATCATCACGCCGTAACACGTCACACGCATTGATGACGTCATGGCGATGCGTGGCTTTGTTTCCAGATCTTTCCGTAGACCTCGGAGTTTTTGTGCGTCTTGTCGACTGTTTTTGAATCTTTTCATCGACCAAATCTGCAGTAAACACTCCACCTCCGCATCACACCAACGTGAACCTTTCACCGCCATTGTTTGAAATGTCCGCGCATGGTCCCTCCTTCTTTTTTCTATGTCCCAACAGGCGCACAGGAAATGACCTCAGAACCGCCGTAGGCCTCGTGCTCGTACACGTGCACACGCTCGTGCTCGTACACGTGCAAACGTGCTTTACTAAAGCCCACCTCTCCCAAACGGGCCGTGGACGGCAAGTGTGCCGCTCCTAGACGTGGTACGCTTGCACCACACTGGTCAAAGGAACCAGACTTTAGCCAAACATGTTTGGGCACGGTACGGAGGCACAGTGGGAGTGCCCCTTAAGTTTAGACGACAAAAGGCGGAGGAGAACGACGACCTGGACACATGAGAACCTTCACAGGCTCAATCACAGTGAATATTAATGATAAAATTTGTAATTTTACAAGAATAAAGTGCAAATATTTTAAAAAAATAAACAATATTGTAATATAACTACATGAGATCTGTCTGATCCTGATACAGTCTTAGTATAGAAGTATATCGTTTTATTGTTTCTCCTCATGTTGATCATCAGGAGGCATGCTGCAGTGAAGCTAGTTATATATTGACTTGACTTTTTTGTACACACACACACACACACACACACACACACACACACACACACACACACACACACACACACACACACACACACAGAGTTATGATACTACAGTAATTGTGTGCAGTGGTGATGTCAGATTAACAGGCACCTCAGGCTGCAGATACGACCTTAATCATCCATCAGCCCTGACAGCTGATATAATTATTACACAGCACACACGCGCAGTATCTGTCATCTCTCACTGTTTCCTCTACTACTCTTGAGGAAACAACCAATTTGCTCTGAACATTTCAATTGAACTTTCTCTCGCTCTCCATCTCTATCCCTCCTCCGCTGATTGGCTGTGAAATACTGCAGAGCACAACGAAGCACCGCAGAAGTACCACGGAGCACTGAAACCGTCCACCGACGAACACATTCATGGCGTTAAACGGGTGAATTTGAATTATTAACTGCAGTAAAAGTTCTAATACCACACTTTACAAACAGTATTCAGTAAAAGTCCTGTGCTGAAGTATTACCCAGACCGCCTCAGCCAAAAACAAAACCTTACGGGTCACTTTTGTAGTGGTTAGCACTGTCTTCTCACAGCGAGAAGGTTCCTGGTTCGAAACCCAGCTGGGGCCCTTCTGTGTGGAGTTTGCATGTTCTCCCCGTGTCTGCGTGGGTTTTCTCCGGGTTCTCCGGTTTCCTCCCACAGTCCAAAGACGTGCAGGTGTTGGGTTCATTGATGACTCTAAATCACCCGTAGGTGTGAATGGTTGTCTGTCTCTGTTCGTCTCTATGTGTCCTGTGATAGACTGGCGTCCTGTCCAGGGTGGACCCCGCCTCACGCCCCATGTCAGCTGGGATCGGCTCCAGCACCCCCCACGACCCCGACCCCGGGATAAGCGGTTGAAGATGAATGAATGAATGATAATAGACTCTAAAATAATGGACGTAGCCACCATGATGTCACCCATTGGTTTGTGTAGTTTGGTGTTCACCATCTTGGTGTTATAGAGCCAGAAGTGACCATATTTGGACAAGAGGGCGGGGCTGGGGACGTTTCACTAAGCTAAACGCTAAAGAGGGAAACTTTTACCAATGTTCAACCTGCTGGTGCGAATCCTCGGCTGAGGGGGAAGCTCCTGGCGCTGGTGTTTCAGCCAGACGTTGCTAACAGTGATTAGCTCGGGGCAGTACGGTGATGCATTCAAAGGTCTTTTTTAACCACTAATGCTGCTGAAAATAACAGCAAACCTCTGCAGTAGCATGAGAAGAGTCCCTACACACACAACAAAGCAGCCATGGGCTCCTTCCACTTGAATGGACTTTACTATGAGAGGAGCTGGTGCAGGGGCCAGTAGGTAAGTCTTTAAAACACTCTTTAATAAACTCTGGGTTCACTAACTACGCTGTTGCTGCTTTGTTTTGTGTGTAGGGACTCTTCTCATGCTGCTGCAGAGGTTTGCTGTTATTTTCAGCAGCATTAGTGGTTAAAAAAGACCTTTGAATGCCTTCACCGTACTGCCCCGAGCTAATCAGTGTTAGCCACGTTCGGCTGTTAGCGACTCTCCAGGATTTCTCCGTTTATAATTGTTACATGGGAAAAAAAACTGTCTCAATGGCTTATTTGATGAATATTAGTGCTGAAAAAGACCATGGGATGATTTTAAGCCGGAATTACACCTTAAGTTACCAGCTAACGCTAGCTAGCCACTTTTTACTTTAACTAGCCTGTGAATGTTCTCATTTGTCCAGGTCGTCGTTACCCTCAAAGCAATTTCAGTCAAAAGCAACTGGACTTGGTTATTTGTCTAGGAAGACGTTTCATCCCTTCCCAGGAGATTCAACAATCTAACCTCAGAGAACAGCTGTTCACACATGGCCTCCTGTGACCCCAACGACTGCCGTTCAGACTCAACAGAGCACTGACGAAGTCCAAACCAACTTCCCACCAATGACTGCCACTCTAACAACGGTCGTTGGCACTTGGAGCACAAAGGGTTCCAGTGACATCATCGGCCTTGTGAGAGGTTAAATACCTGGATCTCCACACCAGTTAGTTGGACCAGTCCCAGCCTGGTCCTGGTCCTGGTCCTGGTCCTGGTCCAGCCTGGTCCTGGTCCTGGTCCAGTCCCAGCCTGGTCCTGGTCCTGGTCTTGGTCCAGTCCCAGCCTGGTCAGATGTGTACATGAACTGATGAAGCCTCTTGGATCAGAGGTGAAACGTCTTCCTGACAAAGAACCAGTCCAGTTGCTTTGGACTGAAATTGCTTTGAGGGTACTTTAACTAGGCTTTCCTCGTCCTCTGTTCCTACATATATCGACATAAAGCAATGCACTTTAATTCACTAGTAATTCATTTTTTCATTACTGTAGAAATTATGTCCAGGAGCCAAGAATGAAATCAGGTGACGTAGCATAAGAGTGCTCAAATCCCCGTTGGGAGGAGGTTTGGGGTGGTGGATGTGCAAAACCCTTGGAAAATACATATTAATCATTAACCCGTGGTCTTTCTCATTTCTTGAGACGGATTACTGACAGTTTTAGTTAGTGAGGACTTTGACTTGTGCCACGCCTTTATAGACGCACGGTAAAGCTCTGCTGAGACTCTCATAGTTACGAGAAGTTAGAGGAAGTAGAAGGAGGGAAATGATCGTCTGTCTGAGCTTTCTTTGAAATATGTTTCTGCTGGGACATACCTGTACCTGCTGGAGTTACAGACGTTCTGGGGAGTAACTTGCGTAAGTTCTAACTAACTCGTGTTTTATGCATTTGTATCTGTAAATCCAGACTTTCTTTAAATAAGGAATGTCGTTGCAACACAAAATACATCAGTAAATACCCGACTCGTGAATTTTTAATCTTGTACGTGTCTTTGAAATGCCGTTTGCTAACGAGCGGCTAAATGAAACTACAAATGTCGTCAAGAAGTACAAGAGAAACCAATTGGAAGCTAGTGGGTAGTGTAGTTCATAGCCTAAAGTTAGCTTTTTACTTCTGGTGATAGCTTTTATTCATTCATCTTCATCCTCTTGTCCCTGTCGGGGTTGTGGGGGGGCTGGAGCCGATCCCAGCTGACAACGGGCGTAAGGCGGGGTCCACCCTGGACAGGACCCCAGTCTATCACAGGACACATAGAGACGAACAGAGACAACCATTCACACCTACGTCTGATTTAGAGTCATCAATGAACCGAACACCTGCACGTCTTTGGACTGTGGGAGGAAACCGGAGAACCCGGAGAAAATCCACGCAGACACGGGGAGAACATGCAAACTCCACACAGAAGGGCCCCAGCCAGGATTCAAACCAGGAACCCTCTCGCTGTGAGCCGACAGTGCTAACCACTACACCACCAACGATAAACGGGCGCCAACCGACGAGTAGTTACCACGTACATGAGAACAACGATCCGGCGACGAATGTGTGTCACCTCCGGCTTCTTATACTCCTGGAGGTGATCAGCGTAACTGGATACAGCTGGGGTGGAACCACGCCGACCTGCTTCGGACCAACAAACACACACAGGGGAGACACATGCAGGGAACAACAGACAGAGGGAGACAAACTCACACAAAAGGAAGAGAGGAGGGACCGACCGAACCTGGATCCTGACAGGAAGTTACCAATCGCCATTCTGTTTTGTACGAGTGAACAGCTCAATGCAATCCTTACTTCTGTGATTACCATTGGTGGGACTAAGAACGTAAGGTTTGTCCTGAGGGTGGCGCTAGAACCAAAGGTCATGGGGTGACTAAAATTGGCATGGTTCGTCCTCTGGGGACCATGAATATGATCGTTCATTCATTCATTCATCTTCAACCGCTAATCCCGGGGTCGGGGTCGCGGGATGCTGGAGCCGATCCCAGCTGACATTGGGCGTGAGGCGGGGTCCACCCTGGACAGGACGCCAGTCTATCACAGGACACATAGAGACGAACAGAGACAGACAACCATTCACACCTACGGGTGATTTAGAGTCATCAATGAACCGAACACCTGCACGTCTTTGGACTGTGGGAGGAAACCGGAGAACCCGGAGAAAACCCACACAGACACAGAAGGGACCAGGCCGTGATGCGAACCTGGAACCTTCTCGCTGTGAGGCGACAGTGCTAACCACTACATCACCGTGTTCAATTCCATGTAAATCTGATCAATAGTCGTCGAGTTATTCAGCCATCAACTTCCACATGTTATTCATTTCCATTGGCAAAGTTGATAAAAACGAACTTCTCTGCAGACTTGAGGGCGGTTTACACCGCACAGATGAATTACCGACATCCCGTTCCAAAAACAAACATTTGGATTCTTTTTCAGAGCTCATTTCACAAAAGAAAGATGCAAACAAACATCACAGAGCGCAGAGCAGAAAAAGATCTGAGCGGAGAGAAGAGAGTGAAGCTGCTGGCAGCTGCAGAAACGCCACTCACCATCAGAGGAGGGAGATTGTCTAAATCTGCTTAAACAGACTTTGGCTTCATGCAACATTAATGTGAGGAGCTGCTGACAACACAGTACAGAGAGCTGTCTGACTGACACACTGTATGTGGTGGAGTCCCTTGTGTGGTTGACTTACTGCCGTGGTATCTGCAGAGGTGGAGGAGTATTACAGCATTATAGCAGTACTGATGTTAGTACACAAACAGTACTACTATGCATATAATGTATAGATTTTGCCTATTTTCTACTGCGTGCTACGACTGAACTCAACTTCTTTTTGGTTTCCCATTAGCAAAAGTCACTAACCCTAAACCTAACCAGAGAGTTTCATTGCCTAAACATAACCAAGTAGGTTTGTTGCCTAAACCAAACCATTTAGTTCAGTTGCCCAAACCTTAACAGGTAGTTTTGTTGCCTAAACTTTGTCTAATATAATAAACGGACAAACGCAAAAACACTACAGAGAATACAAATACAAAGACTAACTGAACCAACGGAAGATCTGGGAGACGGACAGGAAACGTGAACACGGGAAACTACGGAGAAAAACAGAAAAAAAACACGATTAGTCAACTTACCACAACGAGAAAGGGGATGCCAGTCCGGGGGGAATAGTTTTACCAAGACAGGGTCGACGACGGTCCGGCGCTGCATGCCTGTCAGCTTCAGGTATTTAAGGTGTTGGGGTAATCAGCATAACAGGCTGCAGCTTGGGGGGGGAACGCCTACCGGACCTACACAGAGACGAGGGAGAGATCATGCAGGGAAACACAGACAGGGGGAGACAAACTCACACATAACGGAAGAGAGGAGGGTACTGACAGAACCAGATCATGACAAACTTAACCAAGTAGTGTTGTTGCCTAAATCTCACCATTAAGTTTTGTTGCATAAACCTAACCAAGTAGTTTTGATACAGCAGCCTCCAGCTGGATGCCCATAGGAGGAGTTACAGTTGTTGACAGCTACGTGACAGTCGACCTTGGCAGTCACCTGTTTCTAAGAAATAAGTTTCACTTTACTCTGGAGAGCAGTACGGCACTCAGACCGACGATCCATTCAACATCACCACAAGACAGCAGAGTCGGGAGGAGACACAGGTCAGCACATTTAGTTATTTGTCACTGTGTATTAAGTGGAACTAAATATAAAATGTATATTTTAGAAGAAAATGTCAATTACGTCCTAAACTATAAATATAACTTTCTCTTTGGCTGTTTGCCAAAGCCTGGCTTAAATGTTTGTTGTGAGGATCGTATCTAAGGAGTGTCAAAGTCAATTATGCAGCATTACCAGTCTGTTCTGTTCTGTGACGACAATTAAAACAGCATTGTTGTTGTTGCTTTCTACAGTATAATGTAGATCTAATTGACATTAAAGGTAAAGTGTGTGCAATTTGAATGTTATAACATCTTTATGTGTTTTGGTTTTGGGGATTAATCATTTCCACTCCGCGTGAGTTCAAGTCTGCGACAGTCGTTGTGATTCCATTCAATTATCAAGCAAATTTTGAGAGATGATTGAAATTTTGCAAAGAAGAAATGTGAATTAGGTGCATTTCCATGAGTTCAATTCAATGTCAAGGAGTTCCTCTGTTGAGTCTGAACGACAGTCGTTGGGGTCACAGGAGGCCATGTGTGAACAGTTGTTCTTTGAGGTTAGATTGTTGAATCTCCTTGGAAGGGACGAAAGGGCAGCATTGTAAATTGGAGATAAGTGGTGTCTCAGACCTCCTCCTCTGTTTAGCGAGGAGGACAACTGTTCACACATGGCTCCTGTGACCCCAACGACTGTCGTTCAGACTCAATAGAGCACTAACGAAGTCGAAACCAACTTCCCACCAACGACTGTCACTCTAACGACGGTCGTTGGTACTTGGAGCACAAAAGGTTTCAGTGACATCATCGGCCTTGTGAGAGGTTAAATACCTGGATCTCACACCAGTTAGTTGGACCAGTCCCAGCCTGGTCCTGGTCCTGGTCCTGGTCCAGTCCCAGCCTGGTCCTGGTCCTGGTCCTGGTTCAGTCCCAGCCTGGCCAGATGCGTACATGAACTAATGAAGCCTCTTGGATGAGATGCATAAAATACGTTTATGGAAACACAGCTAGAGTGTCTTTTGATGCTACCACTCCAAGTCACCAAAATCAGGAATTTTCAAATCTGACACATTTAATGTAAGCTGTGCTTCCATGTTACAATAAACACTTTGTCACTCTTTCTCCTTTGGGCTCTAGGGTATCAACATGTCGGCGGCCAACTATCTCCCAACTGAGGAGCAGCTGCTCTGCTGCATCTGCTTGGAAGTGTTCACTGATCCAGTCACGTTGCCGTGTGGGCACAACTTCTGCAAAAACTGCATTACGCAGCACTTTAAATTTAACTCCCAGCACCAGTGTCCCATGTGTAACAAGCAGGTTACTAGGAAATGTAAGCTTGGGGTCAATACTGTCATATCTGAGATGGCTGTTAAGTTCAGAGAGTCAGCTGGAAGGAAAGCCTCGAACAGCTCAGAGCAATACGATGCAAGCCCCAGAGATGTTTCCTCAGTTGCTCCTACTGGAACTCAACAGACAACCTTGAAGTTCTTCTTGTTAGCATTAGCCCTGGTATGTCTGATAACCGTGTGTTTTCAAGTTAATGTAGAGCTTCTTAAAACAGTGTCCAGCCCGAAAACTCATCAACCGATTCAGAACAAGGCAAGCAGCACGTGTCCTCAGCATGGCAAACCTCTGGAGCTCTACTGCAAAAACGAACAAATGTCCATATGCCGCTCCTGCGCTGATGAAAGTCACAGATTTCACGACGTTGTTCCCCTGAAAGAAGAATATGGAGTAAAGAAGAGGGAGCTTTGGAAAACAGACGCTGAAATGAGGCAGAAGATCCTGGAGAGACAACGGAAAGAGCAGGAGATCAAACACTGGGTCTGGGTTAGCAAGGAAGCCGCGGACAGAAAGACCGCCAGTGGTGTTCAGGTCTTCACCATGTTGATGCAGTCTTTGGAGAGAGCTCAGGCCGAGCTCATCGGGACGATTGATGCAAAGCAGAAAACGAGTCAGACGCAGGCCAAGGGCTTCACCCAAGAACTGGAGCAGGACATCTCTGCACTGACGAGGTGGCGGGTTAAGGTGAAGCAGCTCTTACAGTCAAAAGACTACCTCCACTTCCTGCAGAGCTTCCCTTCCGCGAACGCTGCCCCACTCACCAGAGACTTGCCAGAGGTTCAAGCGGCGTCTTATGAAGGAATCATGAGGTCAGCTCTGGCGACTGCGGCGGATCAGCTGATGGAGATAGTCGGAAAGCTGAATGAAGCGGAACTGAAAAGCGTCCAGCTGAATGCCATGGATGTGACTCTGGATCCTGACACAGCACATCCTAACCTCATCCTGTCTGGTGATGGGAAACAAGTACACTTTGGTGACGTGACAAAGAAACTACCAGATAACGCAAAACGCTTTGACAATAGACGTTTTGTCTTGGGAAAGGAGAGTTTCTCTAGTGGTAAATTTTACTATGATGTCAAAGTTACAGGAAAGACTTTATGGGTTTTAGGAGTGATTCAAGAGTCAGTGAGCAGGAAGGGACGTCTTCAACTAAACCCTGAAAATGGCGTATGGGCTCTGTTTCATATGCTCGGACATCAGTATTTTGCACTTACTAGCCCGTTGGGCCCTCTCTCTGTTAATAATCGGCCTGAGAATGTGAGAGTGTTGGTGGATTATGAGGAGGGCCGGGTCTCCTTCTATGATTTAGATGCTGCAGCTCTTATTTACTCCTTTACTGGCTGCTCCTTCACTGAGAAACTATACCCGCTCTTCGGTCCTGGTTTTATTGACTCTGTACCTCTGATCATCTCCCCTGTGAGTCAATACAGATTAAACTAATCATTGCTTTTAAAACAACCTGCTATGTTGTACTCACGGCTACAACACATTAATTGTTAGGTGGTTGCAATAGTGTCATTATGTCTTGGTAGATAGTAGGCAACGTCTTTTTGGTATATTCTATGGTGTTACTTTGTGCTAGGGTGTTCGAAATGTTTGTTAAAATGTAATTCCAGCGTAAAATCATCCCATGCTCTTAAGCGTCTGAAATGTGTTTCCTTAGGAGGAGGGGGGGGGGGGGGCTGGAGTCTCCCTTAGAGAGAGGGGGAGAAGTTCAGCATCCGTGAGGAACTCGGAGTAGAGCCTCTGCTCCTTTGCGTTGAAAGGAGCCAGTTGAGGTGGTTCAGGATCATCTGGTAAGGATGAACCCTGGGCGGGGTGTTCCAGGCACGTCCAGCTGGGAGGAGGCCTCGGGGAAGACCCAGGACCAGGTGGAGAGATTAGAGCTCCACACTGGCCTGGGAACGCCTCAGGATCCCCCAGTTAGAGCTGGTTAATGTGGCCCGGGAAAGGGAAGTTTGGGGTCCCCTGCTGGAGCTGCTGCCCCCGAGACCCGACCCCGGATAAGAGGCTGAAGATGAGATGAGATGAGAGCATCAATCGAGACAGTTTACGTCTTTTGCTGGAATAAATCATCAATGGGCTCCTTTCTTTTCGCTGTTAGCCCCTGTCAGCGACTCTACCGGATTTCTCCGTTAATAGTTAAGTCTCGAAAAAGACCATGGGAGGATTTGATGCTTTATGTTGTCACAAACGAATTGCTAAATGTCTGGTGTCTTGATTGCTTCTGATGCTGTGGTGCTGCTATGAGTTTGCTGCTGTGTTGTGGTTGTGACCAGAGGCATTATGGAAGCTTCGCATTTACAAAAGGAAATAAAAAATCTGACACCTTAAAACACCTTGTAATGATAAGGAAATACCTCATAATGACGTAATCACAAGATAATTTCCTGTAATTACAAAAATAGTAACATTTAATTAGAAAATAAGGCTTTTAATGTGATTTCTCGTGTGGATGCAATGTGCTTGCAAAGGATCTAAATCGCTACTTTGCTGTTTAAAGTGGTTGCTTACTTTTCTGAGTGTTTTATTTAGAAAAACTAGTTGATTTCTATGTTGAGATGCTGTAACACAGTTCCTCCACCCTGATTATTTAAGGCCAAAACGCTGCACTTGATGATGACGCATTAGTCTTATAGGTAAAGTTTTCTGCCGGCTGTGTTCTCCATACTTTGGGTCCCCTGGCTGCAAGATTGTCCTATTGTGAGAGCACTGGACAAGTGTACAACTTCTTCTGAAGCGGGTGGAGTTCGTCTTACTCTCCTTTCAACCGAAATATAAATCAGTCAGTCATCAGCGGGGAAGATGCTGGAATGGGGAGCCATGCTGAGAAAGGTGCTCGGCTGCAACGAGAAGACAATTGGGGGCTCACAAGAAGAAGTAGAGCGCATTGGGGCATTGGGCCATTGGGCCATTGGGGCATTGGGGCATTGGGGCATTGGGGCATCGGGATTACACCATAGACTGTGGATTACATTGGCAGGCACTGGCTGATGAGTTGTGGACCCAAAGGATCCAACACGATGAGCAGGTGAGGTCTAAAGGCTCTTCAAAATGTCAATCGATGATATGTCTGATATCAAAAAGTGCCGGGTTATCTCAGTTCTCTGTGAGTTCTGGGAGATTAGATGTTTTCCGTGGAGATCACCCTGCACTAACACATACAGTCAAGTACTTTAACAGCACAGGCCTCAGAGAAGACTCCATCAAAGTTTAAAAATATTACCTTTAAAGCACACGAAGGTAACAGAGGCCTCATCCTGTAAAAAATCTTTTCAGCAGGTAAGGGGGAGAGAAGGCAGAGGATGGAAGAGACACACACAGAGCTTCCACAATGGAAAAAGGTATGCAGTAACTTACTTTATACCATGCTTCTGTGGCTATTGTCGCTAATAAATGACTCTGCTAACGCTGAACACGTCACTCATCAGAATACAGAGAAAGCCAAAGCTTTAGTAAGGATTTGTGGCGTAGTGCTGTCTGGAGGAGGGGAGTTAGCAAAGCTTTACTTAAAGTGTGATGGATGTTTATGTTTGTTGTTGGACGGCGACCTCCAGTGGCTCTACCCCCAAACCTCTACTGTTTTGTTGCCTAAACGTAACCAAGTTGTTTTGTTGCCTAAACATAATGGAGCAGGTTCTGGTGTTTCTGGAGCGGGTGCTGCAGGTTCTGGTGTTTCTGGAGCAGGTTCTGGTGTTTCTGGAGCGGGTTCTGGTGTTTCTGGAGCAGGTTCTGGTGTTTCTGGAGTGCGTGCTGCAGGTTCTGGTGTTTCTAGGAGCGGGTGCTGCAGGTTCTGGTGTTGCTGGAGCGGGTGGAGCAGGTTCTGGTGTTGCTGGAGCGGGTGCTGCAGGTTGTGGTGTTTCTGGAGCGGGTGCTGCAGGTTCTGGTGTTTCTGGAGTGCGTGCTGCAGGTTCTGGTGTTTCTAGGAGTGGGTGCTGCAGGTTCTGGTGTTACTGGAGCAGGTTCTGGTGTTTCTGGAGCGGGTACTGGTGTTTCTGGAGCGGGTGGAGCAGGTTCTGGTGTTTCTGGAGCCAGTAGAGAACACAGACAGGATGGAAGTTGATGTAAAACCTTATAAAGAAACACACACCAACACTTTGCTTATGAATCCTCAACAGCAGCTGCACCTGGCAGCGTGCATTCATTTACAGCTACAGCCGAGCGTCTGCACGGGCTGGATGGATTATGGTAATGTGTCAGAGGCCAGGTGCATGATGGGAATGGAGATGAGTGTGTCGGCTCCTGTTAGTTAGGATACGAGGCAGATTATGGAAATATGATGGTCTGGATCTCAGGTTTCCCTCCGAAGCTCAAAGACTTAGAGAGTCTTATCTAAAACAGATTAACTTCCAGTGGAGGGCTGGTCTTTCTCTCCACCTGTCTCCGTGTTCATATTCTTCCTGTCTTCAAATATGTCGCTCCGCTCAACGTGTTGGGAGCGAATCCTCCTCTTTGCAAACTCGACATGATGTGGATCGTCTGTGTACTCCATCCTAAACTTATCGGACCTTTTCCAACACAAAAGTCACAACTTCCCTGCATCTCTTTAAAAAGCTTCAGCTGCAAAGTTGTTCTGAAGCATCGCTGCAGATTAAAGTATCCTGTCGGGGACAGGATACGAAGGAGGTTAAACGAGCACAGCCGTGAACATCTACAGCAGGAAAATGCAACATATGCGTTAATGCAGCGGGAAGATTCTGGCGTCTTTTATCAGCGTGACTTCAGAAATAAGAATCTGAAGAATGAAGCTCAACAACATTAAACTGGTGAATTTATGAGAAACAAACTCAGGATTTCTTCTTAATTTAGCTCTTTAATCTCAGAGAATATCTGTTTGTACAGTTTAAACGTCAGAGATTATTAAAGTTTCTTTCTTGTTGATTTGTGAGTTTGTTTCTCATAAATTTACAATTTTAATTTCAAATCTTCTCCGAAATCTAGTTTTTTAATCTCAGAGAATATCTTATTTATGTGAATTTACCACTTTAATCTGAGAAATAATGAGTTTTTCTGTGAATATCACCCCATTACAGTCATAACTGGCCTAAATTCCCTTCAATGGCTTCAACAGAACCTCTTTAAGGCCCTTTAGCACCTCCCCACGGACTCCTGCAGCCTCTTTAAGGCCCTTTAGCACCTCCCCACGGACTCCTGCAGCCTCTTTAAGGCCCTTTAGCACCTCCCCACGGACTCCTGCAGCCTCTTTAAGGCCCGTTAGCACCTCCCCACAGACTCCTGCAGCCTCTTTAAGGCCCTTTAGCACCTCCCCACAGACTCCTGCAGCCTCTTTAAGGCCCTTTACCACCTCCCCACAGACTCCTGCAGCCTCTTTAAGGCCCTTTAGCACCTCCCCACAGACTCCTGCAGCCTCTTTAAGGCCCTTTAGCACCTCCCCACGGACTCCTGCAGCCTGTTTAAGGCCCTTCAGCACCTCCACACAGACTCCTGCAGCCTCTTTAAGGCCCTTTAGCAACTCCCCACGGACTCCTGCAGCCTCTTTAAGGCCCGTTAGCACCTCCCCACGGACTCCTGCAGCCTCTTTAAGGCCCGTTAGCACCTCCCCACGGACTCCTGCAGCCTCTTTAAGGCCCTTTAGCACCTCCCCACGGACTCCTGCAGCCTCTTTAAGGCCCTTTAACACCTCCCAAAGGACTCCTGCAGTCTCTTTAAGGCCCTTTAGCAACTCCCCACAGACTCCTGCAGCCTCTTTAAGGCCCTTTAGCACCTCCCCACGGACTCCTGCAGCCTCTTTAAGACCCTTTAGCACCTCCCCACGGACTCCTGCAGCCTCTTTAAGGCCCTTTAGCAACTCCCCACAGACTCCTGCAGCCTCTTTAAGGCCCTTTACCACCTCCCCACAGACTCCTGCAGCCTCTTTAAGGCCCGTTAGCACCTCCCCACGGACTCCTGCAGCCTCTTTAAGGCCCTTTAGCACCTCCCCACGGACTCCTGCAGCCTCTTTAAGGCCCGTTAGCACCTCCCCACGGACTCCTGCAGCCTCTTTAAGGCCCGTTAGCACCTCCCCATGGACTCCTGCAGCCTCTTTAAGGCCCTTTAGCACCTCCCCATGGACTCCTGCAGCCTCTTTAAGGCCCGTTAGCACCTCCCCATGGACTCCTGCAGCCTCTTTAAGGCCCGTTAGCACCTCCCCACGGACTCCTCCAGCCTCTTTAAGGCCCTTTAGCACCTCCCCACGGACTCCTGCAGCCTCTTTAAGGCCCTTTAACACCTCCCCACGGACTCCTGCAGCCTCTTTAAGGCCCTTTAGCACCTCCCCACAGACTCCTGCAGCCTCTTTAAGGCCCTTTAGCACCTCCCCACAGACTCCTGCAGCCTCTTTAAGGCCCTTTAGCACCTCCCCACAGACTCCTGCAGCCTCTTTAAGGCCCGTTAGCACCTCCCCACAGACTCCTGCAGCCTCTTTAAGGCCCTTTAGCACCTCCCCACAGACTCCTGCAGCCTCTTTAAGGCCCGTTAGCACCTCCCCACGGACTCCTGCAGCCTCTTTAAGGCCCTTTAACACCTCCCCACGGACTCCTGCAGCCTCTTTAAGGCCCGTTAGCACCTCCCCACGGACTCCTGCAGCCTCTTTAAGGCCCGTTAGCACCTCCCCACGGACTCCTGCAGCCATTTTAAGGCCCTTTAACACCTCCCCACGGACTCCTGCAGCCTCTTTAAGGCCCGTTAGCACCTCCCCATGGACTCCTGCAGCCTCTTTAAGGCCCTTTAACACCTCCCCACGGACTCCTGCAGCCTCTTTAAGGCCCTTTAACACCTCCCCACTGACTCCTGCAGCCTCTTTAAGGCCCGTTAGCACCTCCCCATGGACTCCTGCAGCCTCTTTGAGGACCCTCTCAAAGTTTTCTTCCGCTGTGTTTGGTTTCAGACAAACGTGTGAATCACCACCGCCCTGTTTTACTAAATGAATTTGCAATTACACGGAGACAGACGAGTGCATCAGTGATGTTGTACCTGTCGCTCATCCCTCCAGCTTCATTAACTTCCTGTTTCTGTGCCTCGCCTCTCATCTCCTCCACCGTGTCTCTTTAAATGAGCTGTCAGTCAGCCGGCCGGGCCCCCCGAGCCACAATTACTCCGACATTATTACCTCAGCGTACATGACGGAGGATTAAAAAGCAGTGTCGGTGCTGACGGTTCACTTTAATGCAGGCGGGAGCTGAAAAAGCAGAAAACTACACCAGACGCTCAGCTGAGGAAATGTCAGAATATTAATTTCAACTGAAAGAGAAGAACAAGATGCAGAACTTCACTGTCCCTTATCGAACCGTCACTCAGAGACGGACATGTTTTAAATTGTTACGATTGCATTTTGTTCACTCATTTTTCTCATTGTTCTAACTTTTCCAGTTCCACAAGGATTAAAACCTCTTCAAGGACCCAGATAGACTCCGAAAGGATCTCAGTTACTCCTACAACTTCTTCAAGGCCCCTGAAACCCCCTCAAGGATCCCTACAACCATCTCAAGGACTCTTATAACTTCCGAGAGGATCCCAAAGCATTCTCAGGAACTGTTACAACCTCTTTAGGGACTCCTACGACTCATTCAAGGCCCCTTAAGCTTCCCCAAGGACCCTGAAACCACCTCAAGGATCCCTACAACCATCTCAGGGACTCTTATAGCTTCCAGGAGGCATTCTCAGGAACTGTTACAATCTCTTTAAGGACTCCTACAACTCATTCAAAGCCCCTTAAGCTTCCTCAAGGACCCTGAAACATCCTCAAGGATCCCTACAACCATCTCAGGGACTCTTATAGCTTCCAGGAGGCATTCTCAGGAACTGTTACAATCTCTTTAAGGACTCCTACAACTCATTCAAAGCCCCTTAAGATTCCTCAAGGACCCTGAAACATCCTCAAGGAACCCTAAAACCACCTCAAGGATCCCTACAACCATCCCAAGGACTCTTATAACTTCCAAGAGGACCCCCAAAGCATTCTCAGGAACTGTTACAACTACTTCAAGGACTCCTACAAATAATTTAAGGCCCCTTCAGCTTCCTCTGTGTCCTTTCAATCTCTTCAAGGACTAAAATGTCCTTGAGGACTGGTACAACCATCACAAGGGCAATAGCCTCAAGGAACCCCAAAGCACTTCCAGGACTTTTCCAAGGACCCTACCATTCATTGCAACCTATTTAAGTCTACTCAATGACCCCCTACAAATCATTCAATGACCCCCTAAAACCACCTCAAGGATGTCTACAGCCTCATTAAAGGCTCCTACAACTTATCCAAGTAAAGCAAAACCTCTTCAGTGACTCCAATGACCCCCTGCAATCCCTCAAGGATACCTAAAACATCCTCAAGGTCTTCTGCAACCTCTTGAAGTATTCATACATCTTCAATCACTCTAATGACCCCTACAGTCTCCTCAATAACATCTTCAATGATCCCTACAACCTCAAGGGCTCATCTACCTCTTAAATCACCCCTATGATCTCTTCAATGACTACAGTGTTCCAAACAAACTCCTCAAGGACCCCTATAACCTCTTCAGTGGCCCCTACAAGCTCCTTCAATGACTCAAATGAAACTTATTACCTCCTTAAGAACCCCTACAACATCTTCAATGACCCATACAACCTCCTCAAGGGCTTCTCCAACTTCTTCATGCCTCTTCGGTGACTCCAATGACCCCTACAACCTCCCCAAGGACGCCTAAAACATCCTCAAGGTCTTCTGCAACCTCTTCAAGCATTCATACAACATCTTCAATTAAAGCAACCTTAAAATCTCTTCAATGACTCCAATGGGCACAGCAAACTCCTCAAGGACCCCCATAAACTTTTCAATGGCCCCAACAAGTTCATCAAGCATCTTTACAACTTCTTCAATGACTCTAATGACCCCTACAGTCTTCTCAAGGACTCATGCAACCTCCTCAAGTACCCCTATAACCTCTTCAAGGATCCCTACAACCTCCTCAATGGCATATCTACCTCTTAAAGCACCTTTACAATCTCTTCCATGACTCCAATGACCACTTCAACCTCCATACGAACCCCAACAACATCTTCATTGGCCCCTACAAGCTCCTCAAGGACCCCCATAACCTCTTCAATGACCCCTACAAATTCCTCAAGCACCCTTACGACCTCTTCAGTGATTCTAATGAAACCTACAAACTCCTCAAGAACCCCAACAACATCTTCAATGACCCCTTAAAACTCCTCAAGCACCCTTACGACCTCTTCAGTGATTCTAATGAAACATACAAACTCCTCAAGAACCCCAACAACATCTTCAATGACCCCTTAAAACTCCTCAAGCACCCTTACGACCTCTTCAGTGACTCCAATGACCCCCTACAACCTCCTCAAGGACCCCCATAACCTCTTCAATGACCCATACAACCTCTTCAAGGTCCCAGTGTCTTCCTCAAAGACCCTACAACCTACTCCATCATGTCTGCAACCTCCTATAGGACTTAAATATCCTCCATAACTCTTCAAGCACCTCTAACAACATCCTCAGCACCACTGGACCCTCTGAGGGGACCATCCGATCTTTTAAAGGATCTATAAATTGTACCAGAACCTCCTCAATGACCTATCGACTCATCTGAAAGTGTAAATCTTTGCTTTCTGTGACATCCTAAACTTCCCCACATGATGACATTAAAGTAGCACTTGCAGTTTGGAGCCACAGCCAGCAGCTGGAGCCAAATCCCCATAAAACAAACGTCTGATTCCAGCTCTTTTCCCTCCGTCACACACTCTTTAGTCCTGGTTTTAGTCTCATAAAGCAGGAATAATTATGAGCATCGTCCGTCAGAACGTTGGATCCTCTGCGGGACACCTGGACCTTAAAACTGGGGAGTTTAAAGGCTTAATTTATTCAAATGTTCCTGTTTATTTGGTTGAAATCTTATGGAAATTGGTTATTTTTATGTAAAGGTTATACAAGAGCAACAAAGACATAATTACAAGAAGAAGAAGAATTCCTTTATTCGTCCCGCAATGGGGAAATTCAACTTCACTCTACTTTTTCATTTTACACACACACACACACACACACACACACACACACACACACACACACACACACACACACACACACACACACACACATGCACAAACAGGACCTATAATCATGCAATTAATGGAGAGATGTTAGAGCAAGGGGGCTGCCAGTGACCGGCGCCCCAAGCAGTTGGGGGTTCAGTGCCTTGCTCAACAGCCCAGGAGATGAACTGCACCTCTCCAGCCACCAGTCCACGCTCCATTCATGGTCCACACAGGGAACTTGAACCAGCGACCCTTCGATTCCCAGCCGAGTCACCTATGAACTGAGCTACTGCCGCCCCCAGGTAAAGATTAAAGTCGTGTTTGTCTGTATTAACAAATATACGATATGCCGACA
>NC_139845.1:2076551-2199051 GCF_963691815.1 Echiichthys vipera
ATATATTATTCTACCACAGCTGTAGGGGGATGGAAAAGCTTGAAAATGGAGCGTGAAGGTGCTTGAACCTGACTTTTGAAAAGTTGCAGGAACCCTGAGAATGAAATATGAAAGAAACGTTCAGTTCAATGCATTATTAAAAAAAATCTCATCTCATCTTCAGCCTCTTATCCGGGGTCGGGTCCCGGGGGCAGCAGCTCCAGCAGGGGACCCCAAACTTCCCTTTCCCGGGCCACATTAACCAGCTCTAACTGGGGGATCCTGAGGCGTTCCCAGGCCAGTGTGGAGATCTAATCTCTCCACCTGGTCCTGGGTCTTCCCCGAGGCCTCCTCCCAGCTGGACGTGCCTGGAACACCTCCCTAGGGAGGCGCCCAGGGTTCATCCTTACCAGATGATCCTGAACCACCTCAACTGGCTCCTTAAAAATCCCCTTTAGCCAATTTGCGACTCTTTCTCTAATTCAAATAAACACGTAACCTGTAAATTCAGTGTTAAGCGTTCACTGTAGAGCTTCATTCACTATAAAACATCTCAACTAAATATAAACAAACTGTATTTAAATGTTTTTTTTAATTCTCTGGTTCTCTCTCAGGTCAGCAGCTGTGGGTGTTGGCTCTGGGTCTCAGTGCTCGCCGTCACACCGTCGGCATCCCTGAGTTCAAATATGTGGCCAACATGCATGGAAACGAGGTGAGCGCACACACACACACACACACACACACACACACACACACACACACACACACACACACACACACACACATCAGGACCCCTCCCTGTTGACAGGAAGCAGGACTAAAAGGAGACTAAAGAGAACAACAAAAGCCATTCAGAGTCAAACACACTCCACACACACTTTTGTATTCAGACCACAGACCGTGAGTGTGTGTGTGTGTGTGTGTGTGGCTGAGTCAACATTAAAGTACTAGACAACATTATGAATCAAATCTATTCATTTCTGACTTACACACAGAAACAAAAGCAACAATAACCGACAGGAAAGAACTTTATTGACTCATGTAAACGCTCACATCGTCTGCGTAGTGCATTTACACAGTGGTGGAAGACGTTTCCTTCACTTGTGTTGCGTTTTCCTGCTGTAGATGTTCAAGGTTGAGCTAATTTTAACTCCTTTATATACAGTTGGGCAGCAATACGTCATATTCTATAAAGCAAGGTCTTAACGTTTGTCCTTCGCACTTGGCGGGTGTTTAAATGGAGCCTCGCTTTGGGATTTTTGTCAAATTTGGTGCGATTCGTCGAATTTAGCGAAAGTGTTGTTGTGAATTAGACATGAAAGCATCAAACATATATTTAAATGAATGAAATGAGAGTGTACCCAGTTGTTTTTCGCACTCGTTTGCTCGACGCAGGTGAACTATATGTACGGGACGTTGGGGTTTTTACTTCACAACTCGTGTCACATCGCCCTGAATGCTTTATGCTTTTCAGGGTTTCGACACATTTTCCATTTTCTACATTTCCAGACGTCTCTGAGGATTTTTCAGTCAATATTAAACATCTGAACACCAATTGTTAGATGTTTACTATGTGAATAAACGGTTTTAAAATCCATCTTTTAACACGCATGTTAAATTCTATGTACGCCATTATGTTGCCAAGTAATTAAAGACATTTTTACCTACGTGTTGAAGCTCATATAAGTGAATGAACTCCAAACTGAGACGTTTTTTTCAAGCTAAACGCTAAAAGAGTGAAATTAATAACTGTGAACCTGCAACACTACAGACAGGAACAGTAGAGACGGACATTTAACCAGGAACTACAGAAGAAAATGTTTCATAGCATCTACAGGTCGGCTGTGTTGCGTTAGTCAACTTATGTTGATTTGTATATATTCATTCATTCATTCATCTTCAGCCTCTTGTCCCTGTCGGGGTCGCGGGGGGCTGGAGTCGATCCCAGCTGACATAGGGCGTGAGGCGGGGTCCACCCTGGACAGGACGCCAGTCTATCACAGGACACATAGAGACGAACAGAGACAGACAACCATTCACACCTACGGGTGATTTAGAGTCATCAATGAACCGAACACCTGCACGTCTTTGGACTGTGGGAGGAAACCGGAGAACCCGGAGAAAACCCACGCAGACACGGGGAGAACATGCAAACTCCACACAGAAGGGGCCCAGCCGGGATTCAAACCAGGAACCCAAATTAGCTTGATGTTCATTTAGTCAATGATGGTCCATTTAGAGTCAAATGGAGTTACACATGGAATTTAGGGCGTTTAGGGCGGGGCTACGTTATGAGTGACAGGTCGCAGAAGCTATTTGATTAAAGCTGTCAAAAGACGTGTTTGACGTGCTGAACGTAGGATGAGAGACATGAGCAGACACAGGGAGAACATGCAAACTCCACACAGAAGGGGCCCAGCTGGGATTCAAACCAGGAACCCTCTCGCTGTGAGGCGACAGTGCTTGATTTAAGAAAGTGAGAAAATAGTCTGGAAACAACAACACAAGCATTTTTCCAAACTCTCTCTCCAGACCTGGATGTGACTCAAGTTAAATCCCCTACTTTACATACGTTTACATACGTTAACATACTTTTACATTCTGCGTAGGAACCCTGGTTATTGCGCCCACGTTTGCTGTAGATGTGATGTCTGAGTGTCTGAGTGGACGTGACCACTTTGGTGCCGTTTGACCAACAGCTGGCACCGTAGCAGCTTCATCTAACAACAAAGGAAGGAATCTCTGTCCGTGTATGCGTGTCCTTCACATATCCATTCTTTCAAATGGAGGGCGTGTCGCCGGGGACCCCCCGGGAGTTCAGTGGCGAGTGTGAAGTCGATCGGATCGCCGGGTTTCGAGAACGCTGCGGGGGGGGGGGGGCGAAACAATCAGCTCGCTCCAAATGAGCAGGCTAGCTTAATGAGAAGTAGAGCAACTTCAAACGTACTATTATTTTCTGATCTGTCGGTTGTTTTATCGGTTAATCGCTTCGTCTGTCAGAAAATAGTGAAAAACATCCATTCCAGTCCAAGGTGCGTCTTTAAATGTGTTATTTGGTGCGTCCAAAATCCAAATTTACTAACTTTAATGTGCTTTAAAACAGAGAAAAGCTGCAAATCTCCACATTTGAGAGGCTAAAAACAGCATTTGCGATACTTTAACGATTAATCGATTGTCTCAAAAGTTGCAGAACTCTTTACTCGACAACTCCTTTGAGCGCTAATGAGAAGTAACGCACTACGCAGACGATGTGAGCGTTTACATGAGTGAATAAAGTTCTTTCCTGTCGGTTATTGTTTTTGTTTCTGTGTGTGATCTGCCAGTTGTTTTAACGATTAATCGCTTCGTCTGTCAGAAAATAGGGAAAAATATCCATTACAGTCCATGGCATGTCCTTAAACGTGTTGTTTTGTGAGTCCAAAATCCAAATATATGAACTTTATTATGCTTTAAAACAGAGAAAAGCACCAAATCTCCACATTGAGCGGCTAAAAACAGCATTTGCGATACTTTAACGACCAATTATCTCAATAGCTGCAGAATATTCTTCTTTTGCTCGACTAATCCTTTAAGTATAAATATATACAGAGGTGTAACAAACATTTGTGAAACAGAAAGTTAAAGTATATAAAGATAAAGCGACAAAATACAAATTTAAAGTGCAAGGATCTGAAATTTGTACACAAATAAATCTCCTTTTTAAAAACACTGTGTAAAAGAAACGCTCAGCGACCCCAGGGACCAGCATCTGGTTACCATGGTGACGGTCTACTGCTGATCGCACTGCATGTGTGTGTGAAAGTCCATGGAAATGTCCTTAAATAGACAAGTCATGCCTCGACACACACACACACACACACACACACTTACACACACACACACACACACACACACACACACACACACACACACACACACACACACTTACACAGTGTGGTACACAGTCAGCAAACAGAGTCAGTGGAGTGTGTCAGTTCGGAGGAAACTTGCAGAAAAAGACCTTTTCACTGTGTCCACTCACACACACACGCACGCACGCACACACACACACACACACACACACACACACACACACACACACACACACACACACACACACACACACACACACACACACACACACACAACAGCAGGACTGTAGTTTCTGTGGAAAAGTTGGAAAGGTGTCGTGTAGAGATCATTGTGTGTGTTTAAGTTAGCATTTCCCAGAATGCATCTTTCTGTGTGACACGAGTTTCACTTCCTGTGAGGCCGACGAACGCACTAAATGACCTCGTTTATACGGCGGAGATGGTGACGACCATTAACCTGACTCCTCCAGATGAATTGAGTCTCATGGTCTCAGCAGATCCTGAGGCGATCCCAGCTGACATCGGGCGTGAGGGGGCGTCCACCCTGGACAGGACGCCAGTCTATCACAGGACACATAGAGACGAACAGAGACAGACAACCATTCACACCTACGGGTGATTTAGAGTCATCAATGAACCGAACGGCCGTAGAGTCAGACATCGGTGCGTGTTCTGTTTGGTAAAAACGCAGCTGTTGTGTTTGTGAAGGAAAGGGCGTGTGCGTGTTCTCCGGCCCCTCGGTATGAAAGCGTGCTGTTTGGGAAAACTCCCAAAACAACAGGAAGCGAACGACGACAGAAAATCAAGCCCTCAGATGCGCGAGGAAGTGTGTGTCGTCACGTGTTTGAGCCGAAATGAAAACACTCGTCTGGTTCTGACAGTTCGGCAGCAGGAATGTCGTCCGCCTGCTCGGGTCATAATCACGTCTGTGTGTGTGTGTGTGTGTTCCTTTGTCTCATCCTGGTAACTACGTTCAGCACGTCAAACACGTCTTTTGACACCTTTAATCAAATAGCTTCTGCGACCTGTCACTCATAACGTAGCCCCGCCCTAAACCCCCCCTTCATTTCTGCTCTGTTTGACTCTAATTTACTAAATGAACATCATCCTGAATTGAAGAAGACTTGAAACTAGAAACTGAGACATAAGGTGAGGTGGTTAGCACTGTCGCCTCACAGCGAGAGGGTTCCTGGTTTGAGTCCCGGCTGGGGCCCTTGTGTGTGGAGTTTGCCTGTTCTCCCCGTGTCTGCGTGGGTTTTCTCCGGGTTCTCCGGTTTCCTCCCACAGTCCAAAGACGTGCAGGTGTTCGGTTCATTGATGACTCTAAATCACCCGTAGGTGTGAATGGTTGTCTGTCTCTGTCTCTATGTGTCCTGTGATAGACTGGCGTCCTGTCCAGGGTGGACAATAAAAGAGGAAAAATGAATAAAATTAAAATAAAAGTATAAAAAAAATAAATATAAACAGGCATTAATATATAATATTTTCACCTCTTGTTATTTCTCTTTATATTTCAAATGTTTGTATTCACTTATTTATTCTTTTATCTATTTTATTTATATTTCCAATATTTTTTTGATTTACTTATATATTATTTTTATGTGTCCAATATTTTTCTATATTATATTTATATTTTATATTTATTCTTTTTTTTTTAATCATTCTTGTGGCTTTTTTTTGACTTCACATGAACGAGGCTGAAGAGAGAGACGGAAAACAAAACGATGGCCGGAGGCAGCGCTTGTCCTGACGCGTGTGTGTGTGTGTGTATGTTGCAGCTTTGTCCACACACACACACACACACACACACACACACACACACACACACACACACACACACACACACACACCTCTTCCCCTTTCCCACCCTTCTCTCTTTCTCCCTCCTGAGACTCTCATTCATTCACAAAGTTGTTGTTTCTCTAAATCCCCCGTTCTTTTTTAAACCTGTGACTCGCCTCGCTGACTCACAACATCACTTCCTCCCTTCCTCCCCCGCTGTTTCCAACACGCGTGGAGCTGTGATGTCATCTTTAAATAAAAAAACAGATGTTGAGTCGAGGAATGAATGAAAACCAACAACAGCTGAACTCTGTGCGTAATTGGTGTTTACGTGTGTATGTGTGTGTGTGTGTGTGTGTGTGTGTGTGTGTGTGTGTGTGTGTGTGTGTGTGTGTGTGTGTGTGTGCAGGTTCTAGGCCGCGAGCTGATGCTACAGCTCATCGACGACCTGGTCCGTGGTTACCGTAACAACGAGACGTGGTCATCGCGGTTGCTGAGCAGCACCCGCATCCACATCCTGCCGACGATGAACCCTGATGGCTTCGATGCATCCGACACAGACTGCCATTACGGCCAGGGCCGGTACTCTCTCTCTTTCTCTCTCTCTCACACACACACACACACACACACACACACACACACACACACACACACACACACACACACACACACAGGCGGCGTTTCAGAACCAAAGCGATCTCCGTCCGCACAAGCGTTTTAGCTCCGTTTCAGAAAACATCTGCATCCATATTGTGTGTGTGTGTGCGTGTGTGTGTGTGTGTGTGTGTGTGTGTGTGTGTGTGTGTGTGTGTGTGTGTGTCAGACCAAATGTCAAAACAAAAGACACACACACTTAAAGCCGATGTTTTTGAAGTGTACAGACTAAACCCTGTGACGCTTCAACGCCCAGAAAGAGTCTTGACAAGCAGTAAAACCAGACACACACACACACACACACACACACACACACACACACACACACACACACACACACACACAGACACACACACACACACACACACACACACACACACACACACACACACACACACACACAGATTACAGTCACGGTAAAAGCCTCTAAGTATCTAATTATAAGTGTTTAGACTTCTTCTAATGTTCTGTATAAAGGAGACTGTGTGTGTGTGTGTGTGTGTGTGTGTGTGTGTGTGTGTGTGTGTGTGTGTTTGTGTGGTCTGAGTTCACCACTTTCCAAACCTTTTAAGGAAACGTTTCACTGGAACAACAACTTCATTTTTCTTTATATTTCCACTATTTTATTACATTTTTTCTTATTTTATTCCAAAAAATCCATAAAAGTGCCATAAAAAATATTAAATCTGTAAAACACTTAAATAAAATAAAAGTAGAAATAATAATAATAGGAAAAAATCAAATAATAAATAAGTCATTTAAAAAAAATGTGGAAATAAAAAGAGAAATAAATAAAAAAGGAAAAAGTAAAGGGTTAAAAATAAATAAATTACATTAAAAATAAATGTAAAAAAGTATATTAAATAAATATAAACAGGCATAAATAAACAAATACATGTGAAAATAAATCAAAATGCTTATAATCATTTTACTATGTTATTTCTCTTTATATTTCAAATATATACATATATATATTAACCTTATTTATTCTTTTATTCATTGTATTTATATTACAAATATTTAAACAATATTTGTTTATTCCTCTTTATATTTCCAATTTGTCTTTATTTACTTATTTATTCCTCTTTTAAAATATCAGTCTCTTTATATTTCCTCTGCTTTATTTAATTGTTTTTCCTCTTTTTATTTATTTTATTCCTATGATTCAATTAGAAGTGCCAAAAAAAAAGAATTAATCAAATAATAATTAAGTAAATTCTAAAAAATATGGAAATAAAAAGAGAAATAAATAAAAAAGGAAAAAGTAAAGGGTTAAAAATAAATAAATAACATTAAAAATAAATGTAAAAAAGTATAAAAAATAAATATAAATAGGCATAAATAAACAAATACATATGAAAATAAATCAAAATGCTTTTAATCATTTCTACACTTTGTTGTTTCTCTTTAAATAGATAATATTTATTTAGATTAAAGATTATTTCACCTTCACTTTGGGCCAAAAACAAACTGGATTAAAGATGTTTTATTGATTCTAGTGAACTGAACGCTTCACAACGAGCGCTCAGACTCAGAAACGCTGAGAAGAAAAGCTGTAAACTCGTTGACTCTTGTTTTCAGGGTCAACTATAACGGCGTCGACCTCAACAGGAACTTCCCCGATGCGTTCGCGGGTCTCCGGAGGCAACCGCAGCTGGACGAGACGAGGCGGGAGGCCGAGGTCAGTGCGTTCAGATGCACCAGGGTGTGGATGAATACGCCTGCTCAAGAAAGTAGTCCCTGAACAAACGCACTGTTATGTATAAACGCGTCTCCGGTTTGTTTTATTCAATGAAAAGAAACAGCAAAGCCACCAAACTCCATTGGAAAAAACAAATCATTTTACCGAGTTGATGATCAGGAAAAAGCACTTAAAACAAGAATAAAACTCACAAAAAACATCTTTCTTTGTGTTTTTACTCTTCCAACAATCACCAACTCTGGTGTTTGGTCCAAATATACCTTTAAATCAGAGTTACGGCTCGTTTAAGCTCCACGTTAGAGACGCATACGGAGCCTCTGCGTCCATTTCCTCCGTATTTCTGTCCTTATCCTGAAACAACCGGGTCTACCGATCCAGCTCCAACGGCCAAAGTGCTCCAACGGCGACGCAGAGGCTGCGAACAAAGACGGGGGAAGAGAGGAGGGCTAAGGGCGACCCGAAAGCGCCAGATCTGAGGCAAAGCAGGCTGGGTCGGCGCTCGCGTTAAGGCTCATTTATGCTCCGTGTTAGAGACGCATACGGAGCCTTCTGTGCGTCGTCTGCGTCCATGTCCTCCGTATTTCCGTCCGTATCCTGAAAGCTCACGGATGCGTACAGATACCAATCAAACGCTGCAGTACCAACTGAAATCGTGGGGGCAGTGTCGGGCACCGGACACCAGAAAGTGGCGTGAATATCAGGAGCGAGCGAGTCATCGAAGCCCCGACGGACGCCCTGAAAGAGACGTCGGGTGTCACTTTGTCTCATCTGTCAAACCAACGTGTGGAATTCTCCGTCCACACTCTGGGACGTCTTTAGTGTCTCGCAGACCACCGCCGTCTATAACACTGCCGCCATTTTGACTCCTTTTCAACACACGCAGGATGGTTCTTTCCTCCATCGTCTCCATCTTTCAAACTTTATTGGAGGAACTTATGAATGAACACTGGGGGGCTAGTTTTTATTTTATTGGAGGTTAAAGTTAAGAATAATTAGGGGCGTGGCCTCTTGAGTGACAAATAGCCTCTGGCCCTCACTTCTCACGTCAGCCAGATGGGCGTACGCCCCTCCCCCCAACGTCACATACATGCCCTTTTAAGGTCAGAGGAAATGAGACAGAGTCAAAGTCTGACAAGATGCCGTCTCCCGTAGGCGAGGACGATTGAAGTCGAGAGCTCGACGGAGACGCTACGTCTGTTTTTTATACAGTCTGTGGTCCAAACCCAACACAACAAGAAGAAGAAGTAAACCAGGAAACCTGATTGGCTCAGTAGCTTCTGCAGCACGCACACAAGCGTAAGGTCCGCCATTGTTGCTATGAGACGTCGCGGGGTTAGAGGTCGGGTCGGGAGATGGGGCGAAAGCTCAAGGACGCCATTTTTGATTGACTTTTTATCCACTCTGGGACCTGGGTTCAGAAAAGAGCGGTTTGAGGCTCCCGTAACGCCGCCCCCCCCCCCCCCCCCCCCCCCGTGTCCAGGATCAACCAAAACGATTAAAAAAACGTTAGCGATGACAGCAAAGCGCGTCTTCGTGTGGACGGGCCCAAGGATGTGAAAAAGTGTCAGCTCTAAAGTGTCTATGGGAGACCAGGAAATGAGAAAAATAAAGATATAACAATGCTAATTCTCTTAGGACTGTTACGGACTAATTGTTGCAGAAATATGAAGGAATGAAATTGTTAAAAAAGCTCATTTAAATGTGATCATTTGTATTATTTCCTCCTGTTTGTTGGGATAAAAAATCTCCAGCTGTGCCGTTTGTGATGCGATGTGTTTCAGGTCCGAGCTGTGATTGGCTGGTTGAGGACGGAGAGTTTCGTTCTCTCCGCAAACCTCCACGGAGGAGCTCTGGTGGCCAGTTATCCGTACGACAACAGCAACGGAGGTAAACACACGCACGCTCAGAGAAGCTGCATATATTTTAAAGTTTAAAAAGCTACAAAATACATCTCCCGTGTGTTTCTCCAGGCAGCGAGCTGGTGGGCGGGGCCAGCATCGCCCCCGACGACGACGTGTTCGTCCACCTGGCCAAAGTTTACTCCCACAACCACGGCTCCATGCACCACGGCGACCGCTGCGACGACGGCAGACCGTTCCTGGAGGGCGTCACCAACGGGTACCAGTGGTATCCTTTGACAGGTCGGCACATCGCCTTGAAAGTACAGTTTATTTTTACCCAGACAGTGAACGTCAAGGGATTACTTATGTTGGCGGTGGTTCAGTGTGAGTTCTTAGGGCGCACTCCCACTGTCCCTCCTTACCGTGCCCAAGCAGGTTTCACGGCTAAAGTCTGGTTCCTTTGACCAGTGTGACTGCAACCGTACCGCGTTTAGGAGCGGCACGCTCGCCGTCCATGGCCCGTTTGGGAGAGGTGGGCTTTAGTAAAGCACGTTTGCACGTGTACGAGCACGAGGCCTACGGCGGTTCTGAGGTCATTTCCTGTGCGCCTGTTGGGACGTAGAAAAAAGAAGGAGGGACCATGCGCGGACATTTCAAACAATGGCGGTGAAAGGTTCACGTTGGTGTGATGCGGAGGTGGAGTGTTTACTGCAGATTTGGTCGATGAAAAGATTCAAAAACAGTCGACAAGACGCACAAAAACTCCGAGGTCTACGGAAAGATCTGGAAACAAAGCCACGCATCGCCATGACGTCATCAATGCGTGTGACGTGTTACGGCGTGATGACGTATAGGCAGCAAGAAGCATTCTCCGAGGCCCAGGTAGTGTGAGTACAAACGGGCCTGGAGGGGGGGACAAGGACCCTAAAGCACGGGGCGCGGGACGGAGCAACAGTGGGAGGGCGCCCTTAGAAGGACTGGAGTGGAAACCTGCGGGGACTAAACTGCCTCCTCCGGTTTCCTGCTGCAGAAACTTGAACCCTGCAACCGGATCACCTCGCTGACAGTGACTTTACCGGAGGGAGCTGCACTGTACGCTGCAGCTGTACGCTCTTCTGGCCCCGCAGACAAAACATCCACTGTCCAAATCAATTTCTAATTCGTGCCACGTCATAAACAAAGTCTAGTCTGTTTTCATGCAAGCGGGCGTCTCTTTAAAGGTCCCGTATTGTCTCTTTTAAAATTTTATAATAAAGCAGGTGGAGGAGCTTTATAAATACTGTAAAAGTATCAAAACACTCAATAGAAAGACAGAAGCGCACAGCTCATTTTTAGAAACTGGGCCTTTAAAACGAGCCGTTACGACTTCCTGTACTGTTGTGATGTCACAACTACACTATATATCAAATCAAATCAGATCAACCGTTATTGATACGGTGCTTTTCATACAGAAAAGTATCGCAAAGTGCCGAGTTACAGAGATGTACAGAAAAAGAGAAACATCAAATAAAATCAGGAGAAGAAAGTTAAAAGAACCCACAGTCGTGCACAGAGACACACACACATGTGTATACGTTCATACACACACACACACACACACACCTACACAAACACTAGCTGTCACTACAGAGACATGGCCGGGCAGCGAGACCTGAGGTACAGAGGAGGCTAGAGGAAGCTACCTTTGGGGGGGGGGGGCAACCACACCGGGGGAGATCCCAGTCCAAGGTCACAGAGACCACCGCCACAGAGACCCCCCCAACCCGGGCAGACAGGAGCCTCCGCACCAAGGTGCAGAGCCCTCTAGTCGCCCGGGCCTGAAACTGTCCACGGGACAGCACCCCTCTCGAGACCAGACACAACTCCCAGTCCTTCAGGCCCCCTGAGGAAACACTGGAGACTAAAAACTGTTGCCTAAAACAGTAAAGGGTTAAAATATGGAGGCTAAAAACATGAACTAGAACATAAAAGCATAAGAGCATACGACATGAGGCCATAAAAATAAAAGCATGAAGGCTCAAACACAGAGATTAAAACAGTAAAAAAGGATAAAAAGTGCTCTGATCAGCACTGCCTAAAAGAAATCAATTAAAAGCCTGGTTAAAAAGATGATGGGTCTTAAGCCTCGCTTTAAAATATATATGTAGAAAGTGGCGCTACAGTGCTGTTTCAATCGTACCCCAGCTGCAGTGACGGTGCAGAGACGCAGAATATGGGACCTTTAAACTGTATCACATGGTCTCATGGTTACAGAACACGGTGTAACGTACGTGCAGTGTGGAGTTAACATGCTCTTTGTGTGCGTGCAGGCGGGATGCAGGACTATAACTATGTGTGGGGTCAATGTTTGGAGTTGACTCTGGAGGTTTCCTGCTGCAAGTTTCCTCCCGCCAACCAACTTCCTGCTCTGTGGACGGAGAACAGGAAGTCTCTGCTGGCCTTCATCCGGCAGGTCCACTTGGGTCAGTGCCCGTCCGTCCACCCGTCTGTTTACCCGTCTGTCTGCACGTCCACGTGAGCTGTAACTGAACCAGGATCGATACTTAATAATCACCTAATACCCTGTTCTGTCTTCAGGGGTTAAAGGTCGTGTGTTCAACGGCTCCGGGGTGCCTGTCCAGAACGCGGTGGTGGAGGTCAAAGGTCGCAGGAACATGTGCCCGTTCAGAACCGACCGACACGGAGAGTACTACAGACTGCTGCTGCCTGGAAACTACAGCTTCACCGTAAACAGTCTCGCCATTTCCCGTTGTTGTTGGTCGCCGTTAACACTCACGTGACACTAACCGAGTCTTTCGGCTGATCTTCTTTTGATTGACAGGTGACGTACCCGGGTCACGAGGCTTTGACGGAGATACTTAACGTCCCGCATGGCCCTGATCACTACTCCGCCATGAAACATGACTTCATGTTACGCCACGTCCCAACGACTCCGGCTGACCCCACCAAAGCAGACCCCACCCAAGCTAACGTCACACAGGCTCAGCTCACCCCTACCTGTAACTACACTTTACACCTGGAGGGGGGCGGAGCCAGCTCCACGCCCACGTGGATGGGGCTGGGAGTGGGGCTCGGTCTGGCGGTGACGCTGCGATCCCTCGTCGGCTAAAGCACACGGGTGCTCGGTCTGACGGATGCAGGTTTGAATCCCCGACCTGCAAGAACACAAAGGACTATGACACGTGGACCTCCAGAGGTTCGCCACTCGCCACCAGCTTCATCAACGCTGAAATATTCTAAATCAGGGCAAAAAGAGGGGGAAGCCAGGGTGGAGTTAAAAGCCTTGGTTACGGCAGGAAGCTAATATGTCCTCACAAAGTGGGCGTGTCGGACGCTTTGGGAACTAGCGTCGATGCCAAGCTAATACTGTTTTCACTGTGTAATGGCTCTCTGGGACACTTGAATACAACGGATCCATTCATTATTAACACAGTGTTTTTCCTTCTATGATAATCATGTTGTGTAAAAGGCCGACTGTGAACCACTGTAGCTCGCGAGCTAACACGCTAGCAGGGGAGATTATTGTGAGTGGTCAAGCTAGCTGGCTTTTTTTTTTAACTACCTACCAGGGTTTACCATTTGTTTTTGTGACAATAAAACCACACAGTTTAATCATTCTCAAGATAGGTTAATTGGCAAACGACTGTAGCTAGTGAGCTAACATGCTAGCATCTGGGATCACTGTGTGAGGCCAAGCTAGCTGACTTGCTAACAAGCCAGGTTGTGTTCAAGGACAAATTCTGTGTGACAACAAAACTACACAGTCAAATCAAACTAGCTGTAGGTTAATTGGCAAACTGTAGCTAGTGAGATAACATGCTAGCTGCTGGGATCACTGCCTGAGGCCAAGCTAGCTGGCCTGCTACTTAGCCAGCTTGTGTACCAGGATAAATCTAGCCTTTGTGCTGTGTGACAGTTAAACCACACATTTTAAATACTTGCAGCGTTAACTGGCAAACTACTGTAGCTGGTGAACTAATAGCTAACACGCTAGCCACCAGTGACTATAGTGATTGCTTGTGAGTCACAAAGGCCAGGCTAGCTAGATTGCTAACTAGCTACCAGGACTTACCATTTGTTTTGTGTGACAATAAAATCACACAGTTTAATCATACTCGCTAGGTTAATTCCAGAACTCCAGCTAGCTGGGATCCTTGAGCTAACATGCTAGCAGCTTGGATCATTGCCTGAGGCCAAGCTAGCTAGCTTGCTAACTAGCCTGTTTGTGTACCAGGACAAATCTAGCATTTTAGCATGTAATTAGTTACTTTGACCACTGGCCTCAGTCTGAACGCTGACCTACGTGTATGGGTTGAGGAGGAGGGTTTATAAAATCGGATGATGCTAATTAGCTTCCTCTGTTTTGGATACTTGCTCTTCGTTCTCTCCAAAAATCAGCACTGTAAAGTTGTTTTTTTGCTGTTGATGAACGGTGGAATTTCACTCGCGAACTCTCCGCAGATTTTCTCGCAGTGGTTTAAGTGGAAATTATTTATTTAGATGCTAAAATGCCATAATTTTAAACGCTTAAAAACGCTTTTTATTGCAGCCGCCGCGGATGTTTTTACTTCAGTTTGTCAGCGAAAAAACTACTGGCCTGAAAATCAAAGCAAAGAAAACACTTTTGGGGTTTGATACACTGACTATTTTGACTTTGCGAAGGATGTTGAGAAGTATTATTAACTACTGAAAAGCTGAACATGTGAGATTTCTTTTGTTGTGTCTTCCAAAACCAATCCAGCCTCATCCTAAAACCTAAAACCAGGACCGAAACACAAAAACTTAGAGATTTAGGGCGCCCTCCCACTGTGCCTCCGTCCCGTGCCCCGTGCTTTAGGGTCCTTGTCCCCCCCTCCAGGCCCGTTTGTACTCACACTACCTGGGCCTCGGAGAATGCTTCTTGCTGCCTATACGTCATCACGCCGTAACACGTCACACGCATTGATGACGTCATGGCGATGCGTGGCTTTGTTTCCAGATCTTTCCGTAGACCTCTGAGTTTTTGTGCGTCTTGTCGACTGTTTTTGAATCTTTTCATCGACCAAATCTGCAGAAAACACTCCACCTCCGCATCACACCAACGTGAACCTTTCACCGCCATTGTTTGAAATGTCCGCGCATGGTCCCTCCTTCTTTTTTCTACGTCCCAACAGGCGCACAGGAAATTACCTCAGAGCCGCCGTAGGCCTCGTGCTCGTACACGTGCGCACGCTCGTGCTTGTACACGTGCAAACGTGCTTTACAAAAGCCCACCTCTCCCAAACGGGCCGTGGACGGCAAGCGTGCCGCTCCTAGACGTGGTACGGTTGCACTCACACTGGTCAAACGCACTAGGCTTTAGCTGAAACACCTGTTTTGGCGCGGTGCAGAAGGACAGTGTGAGTGCGCCCTTAAGAGAAGAGAGCAAGAAAAACCTCAGGAGGACTTTAACGCCTACACTGCCACTTTCCCGCCTTATAGGAACAAATGATGTGCCGGTTTTATTGTATTTAAATGGTTCACGGGAGGGAAAAAGTGATGATTTAGTCTCCCACGCGGAAACGCTCAGCATATGAAGAGGCGTAGGCAGTGATAAGGCTCATTAAGTGTGACGGAGCCAGACCGTGTCATTTCATATTGACATGATGGAGGAGCTCTTTAAAATTAGCGCCTGCAGGGACGGTTTAGAGAGAGGGAAGTGTTTAAACCAGAGGAAAAGGAAGTAACAGTCACTCAGGCGTTGGAATGAAGCAACACACTGAATCATCTGATGTGAACTCACTGGGTTTGATTTACGACTCCAGATGATTCAGGCGAGGCTCATCGGACATGTTTATACAAGCGCTCGTGCTTTCTGCTACTCTCCGGGGTTAAAACCGTCCCATTCATTCCTACACGCAGCGAGTGGTTCCCAACCTGAGGTTTGAGACCCTTTAAGGGCTCGGCAAAATTAATCTGAAGAAGATTATTAACAAAAACGTCTCTTTTCTACCTCACAAACGGCTTATTCTCTATTTTTTGTTGCTTTATTTTGAAATAAAAGTCTGAGTAGGAAGTTTCCTTCAGTATCAAAGTAAACCAGTGATATTTGTCCGTACATACTTGAAACAGGAGATGCTAATCGCTAATTTGGCATCGTTATCTTGAGAAAACTAGCTCTGTTTTCTCAAGATAACGAAATAATTAAATCAATAACGTCATAAAAAACTGCGGAGTGGCGTTCGGACACTTAAGTACGTGTAAATACAACATGATAAAACTTTATATTGATTGATTTTTGTCTATTTTGGGGATAACAATGCGCTAAAGTTTGGGAACTACAGTTCCGATAATGCTTAGGGTATGTAAACAGGAAGTAGAATGTTGCCACAGAAGAGTATAGACTACGAACGTTATCTTTTAGCCTTTATTTGTTTACATTTTGACAAACTGACCATTAAAAGTACGCCAAAATGTAAACAAATATAGGCTAAAAGATAACTTTCGTAGTCTATACTCTTCTGTGGCAACATTATACTTCCTGTTTTACATCCCCTAAGCATTATGGGAACTGTAGTTTCCAAACTTTAGCGCACGATTAGCCGCAAAATAGACAAAAACGTATCAAAGTCTGAGTAAGAACGACGATAAATTTGCAGAACTTGCGTAAGAATCACCAGATTTTAATGTTTTCTTCAGCATCAAAGTAATCCAGCGATATTTGTCTGTACATGCTTAAAACAGGAGATGCTAATCGCTAATTTGGCATACTTTTAATGGTTAATTTGGCAAAATGTAAACAAATATAGGCTAAAAGATAACGTATGTAGTCTATACTCTTCTGTGGCAACATTATACTTCCTGTTTACATCCCCTAAGCATTATGGGAACTGCAGTTTCCAGACTTTAGCGCATTATTTTCCCCAAAATAGACAAAACTCAATTAATATAAAGTTTTATTATGTTGTACTTACAATAATTTTGGGGCATTACCAAGTGTCAGAACGCCACTCTGCAGTTTTTTATGACATTATATATTTAATTAAAAACTATCTCAGTTTTTTCAAGATAACAAGATAACAACAATTAATAGAAATAATTATAATTAACCTGAAGATAACAGCATAAAAAAAAATTACTGCAACGTCGGTGGCAAACTGACTTTGTGGCAATGGTCAATTTGCCAAAATGTAAACAAATATAGGCTAAAAGATAACTTTCGTAGTCTATACTCTTCTGTGGCAACATTATACTTCCTGTTTTACATCCCCTAAGCATTATGGGAACTGTAGTTTCCAAACTTTAACGCATGACTTTCCCCCAAAAAGACAAAAATCCATCAACAGAATCACAAGAATGGCAGTTTTTTATGACGTTTTCATGCGATCGAAAGTGAATTATATCGTTATCTTGAGAAAACACATCTCCTTTTCTCTAGATAACAATAAATATTACAAATAACAATTAACAGTTAACCTGTAGATAAAAAAAGCATTAAAAAATTACTGCAACGTCTGCGTTTTTCAGCTTCCGTACAGTCAAAATTGTTCTTATTTAGCCAAAAACGTCGGCAACCGCTGGTTTAAATGGAAAAACAAAGACAACCTGGTGACTGGGAATCAAACCTACGGCTCATGCAGTGTCAGCACTCAGTTTATATTTGTACGGTATCTAATCACAGATGTGTATCAGGTTCAGATCCGCTCCAACGACTAAACAACAGGTGTGGCGCCGGTTTCACCACAGAGGTCAGTGAACGCGTCCTGCGGCCTTCTGCACACGTCTCTCCTCGTTCAAACTTTATTTTTTGCCAAATATCTTCTGCTCGTTTTCTACTTTTGTACCGTTTCATATTAAAAATGTTGCTTTGTAACTAAATCCTCGTGTGTACGTGTTGTAAACTGTCACGACTGCAGGTTTCAGTCGCACCTGAAACACCAGACCTCATTAAATGTTCTTTATTCTCTTTTTAAAAGTCCGTTTTCGTCTGTTTCGTGTTTCATTTCGCTGTAAAACACCAGAATCCTACTGAACCTGAAGTGAACTCTCAGTGAACTGGTTCTTAAAGGGACGTGTTGCATTAAAAGCACAGAAAAACGCAAAGATTGCATTGTTTTGATAATGTTTATTGTGTTTCTGAACGTGCATTTGATCCTTTCTAACTAACTGCTTTGGCTGCTGTGTGTGTTTGGTCTTTGAGGGTAATGAGTTTGGCACATTATGATATATTTAAATGTAAAATAAGTCAAACACAAAGTCGGAATGATGATATTTGTAAAGCAATTATAACCGTGAGATGAGAGTTTGATGTGGAGAAGAGTTAAAGTAGCTTTACAGGTTTGTTCTGAATCATGAGGTCAATCAAAAGTCGACTAAAGCAACAAAATGTGACACTAAATCCAAATTATGAGGTCAGTGAAATGTAGAAGTTTGAGAAATTATAACTAAATATATGAAAATAGATTTTTTTAAAAACTGATATGATTAATAAGTTTGATTTACCTGAATAATGATCAAGGAAAACAGATAATTTGTTGGGTTAATGCTAATGTTGTGTCTCTTTTTGGTCGTTTTGTGTCTCTTTGTGGTCGTTTTGTGTCTCTTTGTGGTCATTTTGTGTCTCTTTGTGGTTGTTTTGTGTCTCTTTGTGGTTGTTTTTTGTGTCTTTGTGTCATTTTCTGTCTCTTTGTGGTTGTTTAGTGTCTCTGTGGTTGTTTTGTGTCTCTTTGTGGTTGTTTAATGTCTTTTTGTGTCTCTTTTTGGTTGTTTTGTGTCTCTTTGTGGTCGTTTTGTGTCTCTTTGTGGTCATTTTGTGTCTCTTTGTGGTCATTTTGTGTCTCTTTGTGGTTGTTTTGTGTCTCTTTGTGGTTGTTTTGTGTCTCTTTGTGTCATTTTCTGTCTTTTTGGGGTTGTTTTCTGTCTCTTTGTGGTTGTTTAGTGTCTCTGTGGTTGTTTTGTGTCTCTTTGTGGTTGTTTAGTGTCTCTGTGGTTGTTTTGTGTCTCTTTGTGTCATTTTCTGTCTCTTTGTGGTTGTTTTGTGTCTCTTTGTGGTTGTTTTCTGTCTCTTTGTGTAATTTTCTGTCTTTTTGTGGTTGTTTTACGTCTTAAGTGCAGGTGTGCTGTCCAACAGCGCCCCCTGTGGTCTGAACAGGGAACTGCACCTTTAAGCAGCAGCAGCTTCAACTCAACACAAAGTGGATTTGACTGATAAAGCGGCGGTTCACGCAAATATCGGAGCAGCCGATCGATGAAACATTAAAAACAAAATGGCGGACAGTGTGTTTCAGAGGGACAGCGCTTCAGAAACCACCGGAAGTCCGTTGTTGTGGTTTAACGGCTGATTTCAGCTGCGGAGGAGGCGACAAACGCAACTCACGGAGGCAATGAAGGTGATTTTGGAGTCCGTGACTCAGCTCACACACACGAAACACACGTTTTTAGATTCAGCGGGACTCAAAGTTTCAGGGGAAGTGATTTTATCTGATGTGAACCCGAGGAAACGTCCGTGAACCCGTTTAAAACAACCACAACAAAGACGCTCCGGACCTCACTGAGAAAAACCACATTTTAAAGTTTAACTCAGTTTCAAAGTGACGCAGTGAAGGTTGTGTGAACTTTTATGGGTTTATTGTAAACACACACTACTAATAGTTAATTCGGCATACTTTTAATTATGCTAATTAGCCAAAAACATAAACAAATACAGACTAAAACATAAGGTATGGAAGCATTTTAGTGCCAATGTGATGGAAAAACTCATTACAATGTGAAACTTTGTTTTGTGTCTCTTTGTGGTCGTTTTGTGTCTCTTTGTGGTTGTTTTGTCTCTTTGTGGTTGTTTTGTGTCTCTTTGAGGTCGTTTTCTGTCTCTTTGTGGTCGTTTTGTGTCTCTTTGTGGTTGTTTTGTCTCTTTGTGGTTGTTTTGTGTCTCTTTGTGGTTGTTTTGTCTCTTTGTGGTTGTTTTGTGTCTTTTTGTGGTTGTTTTGTGTCTCTTTGTGGTCGTTTTCTGTCTCTTTGAGGTCGTTTTCTGTCTCTTTGAGGTCGTTTTCTGTCTCTTTGTGGTCGTTTTGTGTCTCTTTGTAGTAATTTTCTGTCTCTTTGTGGTTGTTTTGTCTCTTTGTGGTTGTTTTGTGTCTTTTTGTGGTTGTTTTGTGTCTCTTTGTGGTCGTTTTCTGTCTCTTTGAGGTCGTTTTCTGTCTCTTTGAGGTCGTTTTCTGTCTCTTTGAGGTCGTTTTCTGTCTCTTTGTGGTCGTTTTGTGTCTCTTTGTAGTAATTTTCTGTCTCTTTGTGGTTGTTTTGTGTCTCTTTGTGGTTGTTTTGTGTCTCTGTGTGAACATTTATGGGTTTATTGTAAACACACACTACTAATAGTTAATTCGGCATACTTTTAATTATGCTAATTAGCCACAAATATAAACAAATACACACTAAAACATCAGGTATGGAAGCATTTTAGTGCCAATGTGATGGAAAAACTCATTACAATGTGAAACTTTGTTTTGTGTCTCTTTGTGGTCGTTTTGTGTCTCTTTGTGGTTGTTTTGTCTCTTTGTGGTTGTTTTGTGTCTCTTTGAGGTCGTTTTCTGTCTCTTTGTGGTCGTTTTGTGTCTCTTTGTGGTTGTTTTGTCTCTTTGTGGTTGTTTTGTGTCTCTTTGTGGTTGTTTTGTCTCTTTGTGGTTGTTTTGTGTCTTTTTGTGGTTGTTTTGTGTCTCTTTGTGGTCGTTTTCTGTTTCTTTGAGGTCGTTTTCTGTCTCTTTGAGGTCGTTTTCTGTCTCTTTGTGGTCGTTTTGTGTCTCTTTGTAGTAATTTTCTGTCTCTTTGTGGTTGTTTTGTCTCTTTGTGGTTGTTTTGTGTCTTTTTGTGGTTGTTTTGTGTCTCTTTGTGGTCGTTTTCTGTCTCTTTGAGGTCGTTTTCTGTCTCTTTGAGGTCGTTTTCTGTCTCTTTGAGGTCGTTTTCTGTCTCTTTGTGGTCGTTTTGTGTCTCTTTGTGGTCGTTTTCTGTCTCTTTGTGGTTGTTTTCTGTCTCTTTGTGGTTGTTTTGTGTCTCTGTGTGAACATTTATGGGTTTATTGTAAACACACACTACTAAGAGTTAATTCGGCATACTTTTAATTATGCTAATTAGCCACAAATATAAACAAATACAGGCTAAACCATCAGGTATGGAAGCATTTTAGTGCCAATGTGATGGGAAAAATGTAATTTATCATGTCAAAATAAAGACAAACTTCCTCCTTTCTGATTATTCTGAGATTATTTTATATTTCTTATTAGAAATATGAATTATTTAATTACTAATCAGCCTAAATGTCGGCTAATAAAGGCTAAAACTTAATGAGGAAGTCTGTACCAACAAATCTTACAGGACATTTAAATAGGTGGGTTCACTGTCTGTCTCTTTGTGGTTGTTTTGTGTCTCTCTGTGGTTGTTTTGTGTCTCTTTGTGGTTGTTTTTTCTCTTTGTGGTTGTTTTGTGTCTCTTTGTGGTCGTTTTGTCTCTTTGTGGTTGTTTTCTGTCTCTTTGTGGTCATTTTGTGTCTCTTTGTGGTCGTTTTGTCTCTTTGTGGTTGTTTTCTGTCTCTTTGTGGTTGTTTTCTGTCTCTTTGTGGCTGTTTTGTGTCTCTTTGTGGTTGTATTGTGTCTCTTTGTGGTTGTGTCTCTTTGTGGTCGTTTTGTGTCTCTTTGTGGCTGTTTTATGTCTCTTTGTGGTTGTTTTGTGTCTTTGTGTCTGTTTGTGGTCGTTTTCTGTCTCTTTGTGATCGTTTTAACGCTCTTTGTGTCAATTTGTGTCTCTTTGTGGTCGTTTTGTGTCTCTTTGCGGTTGTTTTCTGTCTCTTTGTGGTTGTTTTCTGTCTCTTTGTGGTTGTTTTGTGTCTCTTTGTGGTTGTTTTGTGTCTCTTTGTGGTCATTTTGCGTCTCTTTGTAGTTGTTTTGCGTCTCTTTGTGGTTGTTTTGTGTCTCTTTGTGGTTGTTTTCTGTCTCTTTGTGAACATTTATGGGTTTACTGTAAACACAAACTATTAATAGTTAATTCGGCATACTTTTAATTATGCTAATTAGCCAAAAATAAGTGGGTTCACTTCCTTCCTTGTTGTGGCAAAATGAGCAGTTTGAGGACGTTTTTAAGCGTTTTATGAACGTTGCTCGGTTAATATCAGTGTGTAATTATTGTTTTTTCCAACAGCACATGGGAAATATTGTCTCCAGACTTAAATGCATTTGAACGACGGCTCTTATGATGAGTAAGTACTTTTAATTTGGTGTTTTTTCATCTTCTGTCACTTTAAACTCTTACTCCACTTCATCTGAGGTCAATGTTTACTGCAGTTTCCAATATTTCACAGTAAAAATACAATAAAATAAAATATCCAGAGTCAAATTCAAGCACTTTTTCAGCACTTCAAGGTGCATTTTTGCGTTGAAAGGAGCCAGTTGAGGTGGTTCAGGATCATCTGGTAAGGATGAACCCTGGGCGCCTCCCTAGGGAGGTGTTCCAGGCACGTCCAGCTGGGAGGAGGCCTCGGGGAAGACCCAGGACCAGGTGGAGAGATTAGATCTCCACACTGGCCTGGGAACGCCTCAGGATCCCCCAGTTAGAGCTGGTTAATGTGGCCCGGGAAAGGGAAGTTTGGGGTCCCCTGCTGGAGCTGCTCCCCCGAGACCCGACCCCGGATAAGAGGCTGAAGATGAGATGCTGAATAATAAAGCCTTTTCCCGGCGTTATTTACATTATATGAAAATGTCCGGCCGATGTATCAGTCTATTACTGTTGTTTTCAGTCTCTTAGGGCGTGATCACACTGTCCTTTTGGCCGCGGCCAAAACCGGTTTTTCAGCTAAAGTCTAGTACCTTTAAGTAGTGTGAGCGCACCCGCTCTGCGCTCAACTGCGGCCAGCGGACCGTCCACGGCCCGCTTGAAAGAGGTGGGCTTTAGCGGAGCCGTTTGCACATGTACGAGCACGAGCGTGCGCACGTGTACGAGCACGAGCACGAGCCCTACGGCAGTAGCGTTATGTGCGCCTGTTCGGACATGTAAATAGAAGGACGGACCATGCGCGGACATTTAACAACAACAACAATGGCGGTGAAAGGTTCACGTTGGTGTGGTGCGGAGGTGGAGTGTTTACTGCAGATTTGGTCGATGAAAAGATTCAAAAACAGTCGACAAGACGCACAAAAACTCTGAGGTCTACGGAAAGATCTGGAAACAAAGCCACACACACGCGATCAATGCGTGTGACGTGTTACGGTGTGATGGCGTATGGACAGCAAGAAGCATTGGCCGAGGCCCAGGTAGTGTGAGTACAAACGGGGCTGGGGCGCGGGGGGGAGAGGGAGGGGGGACAAGTACCCTAAAGCCCGGGTCGTGGTCCGGGAGGACAGTGTGAGCAGACCCTTAAATACGCAGAACCTTTGTTTTTGTTGTTGTTGTAACATAAATGCCGTCATCATGTAACAGAACATTTTAAAGCACTTTATTCAAACTCTTGCATCAGTGTGTTTTTAAGTGTCTCCTGCACCCGAACGAACCCTGAGTGAGTCCCAATGAATCCAAATGTGCGTATCAGAAGTTGTTTCTTTATATAAAGTAGTTCAAACTCGCTCCAACATTCAGTCGATGCACCAATAAAAACAATCTAATGTGTCATATGTAATAAAAACTGTCAGTGTGTGTGGATAAATAACAGGCTCGTGTCGACAGAAGTTACATTTTTTTATTCAATTCAGACTTTTTTTAACAGAAAATATTAAAGATATCTCATTTTTATCTTATTATTCAAAGAGCTCCGAGAAAAGTATCTGTTTAAATATACAAGAGCGTCTTAAATAAACATAATAAATAATAAAGATGCTAACACTTCGCTTTCTTTATCGTTTCCTGGACAAAACAAAGTCATTTGGTTTGAATTATACAGATAAATAAAACAATATAGGGCAAATTAAGTTCCTAATAATAACTTAATGATGATTTAAATGTAATTAAATACATTCAGATGCCGTTTTTCTTCCTAATAATAACTTAAAGACGATTTAAATGTAATTAAATTCGACCAAATGACGTTTTTCTTCCAGGAAACGTTCAACGAAAGAATGTGGAAATCGCACGTCTGCAAGAATTAAAAGTAAACTTTATTTCACGGGTCAATTATTTCTGAATAATCTGTTAATAATTTAGAAAACAAGCAACTGAAGGGGAAGAACTTTGTCATTTTTTACGTGTTAAAGGGGAAAAGACGGCAGTGTTTAATGGGGATGCTTATAAATAATTATTAATTAAGTTTATTTGGGTTTAAACTGAACTTTTCTTAAGAGGAAGTTCACGTTTTTACCTTTTTATTGGTCTCAAATTAAAGACTTAATTCCAGGAAATGTTTATTTATATATAAATAAAGACCCGTAAAATAAAAGCACAGTCGGTGTCACTGGAGGTCACGATAAGAAATGGAAAACGAAGCTGACTTTGAAACAGGAAACAGGAAGTAAAGAAGATTAATTTGGATATTTAGTTTTTTCTGAGAGGAGAATTCATCTGTTTGTCCGATGAAAAGACCAAAAACAACAACAACGGACTAATGCTCCGGACGCGTGTCCCCGACAAACGCACCGCTTCCTCTTGTTTTAGATCCCTGCGCAGTGAAGTTCGGCTCTTGTGTATCTGGCTTGTGGTCGTTTTCTGTGTCTCTTTGTGGTCGTTTTGTGTCTCTTTGTGGTAAAATAAAATTTGTCTCTTTGTGGTCGTTTTGTGTCTCTTTGTGGTCGTTTTCTGTCTCTTTGTGGTAAAATTTGTCTCTTTGTGGTTGTTTTCTGTGTCTTTGTGGTTGTTGTGTGTCTCTTTGTGGTAACATTTGTCTCTGTGGTTGTTTTCTGTCTCTTTGTGGTCGTTTTCTGTCTCTTTGTGGTAAAATTAGTCTCTTTGTGGTTGTTTTCTGTGTCTTTGTGGTCGTTTTGTGTCTCTTTGTGGTCGTTTTGTGTCTCTTTGTGGTCGTTTTCTGTCTCTTTGTGGTAAAATTTGTCTCTTTGTGGTAAAATTTGTCTCTTTGTGGTTGTTTTCTGTGTCTTTGTGGTTGTTGTGTGTCTCTTTGTGGTTGTTTTCTGTGTCTTTGTGGTTGTTGTGTGTCTCTTTGTGGTAAAATTTCTGTCTCTGTGTTAATTTTGTGTCTCTTTGTGGTCGTTTTCAGTGTCTTTGTGGTTGTTTTGTGTCTCTTTGTGGTCATTTTCAGTGTCTTTGTGGTAAAATTGGTGTCTTTGAGGTTGTTTTCTGTCTCTTTGTGTCATTTTGTGTCTCTTTGTGGTCATTTTCTGTCTCTTTGTGGTCGTTTTGTGTCTCTGTGTTAATTTTGTGTCTTTTTGTGATTGTTTTCTGTCTCTTTGTGGTCGTTTTCTGTCTCTTTGTGGTCATTTTCTGTCTCTTTGTGGTTGTTTTGTCTCTTTGTGGTTGTTTTCTCTCTCTTCGTGGTCGTTTTGTGTCTCTTTGTGGTCGTTTTGTGTCTCTTTGTGGTTGATTTGTGTCTCTTTGTTGTTGTTTTCGTGTCTCTGTGTTAATTTTGTGTCTTTTTGTGGTTGTTTTGTGTCTTTGTGGTAAAATTGGTGTCTTTGTGGTTGTTTTGTGTCTCTTTGTGGTCGTTTTGTGTCTTTGTGGTTGTTTTGTGTCTCTTTGTGGTAAAATTGGTGGTTTTTTGTTCTATAAATGGTCATTTTTTTAAAATTTGAGACTCGTAACGTTTGTTCTCATCATTGTGTAATTTCTTATGATGTAAGTTGAGGGAGCAAAAGTCGTATATGCTCCAGAAAATCCTCAGTCCGCGTCGGTCACCGGCTGATGGAAATAAAACTCCACATCTGTCGATTCCCGAACGCCGACCTTTTAAAGACGGAGGTTGTGTTTAAAAATCCTATGTTTTAAAGCTGCACTTAAACATGAATGTAAACAGCTTAGAAGGAATATTGTCTATTTTAAAATATAACTGGAACATGTTTTCGTTTTGGTCTTTTCATGGATGATAAAAATACAGAGTAATGTCGGAGGTCATAGCCTCCTGAGCCCGTCCTGAGCTCTGAGCTCCGTCGTGTTTTACTCTCAGGAGACGTTTGAGCAGCGACCGAACCAATCAGCGTTGGTTTAGAGGTGGATTTAAGTGAAGCGAGAAGAGACTGTTGAGTGTGAACAACATGGAGGCGTCCACGGATGAGATGAGCAGCTATGGAGCGAGCCGCTCACTAACTCTTTGTTCTCTGGATCCTTCTGTTGGTTGGTTTGGCCCCTATGTTAGTGACAGACAGATGGTTTATCCAATCAGAAACATGGATTTTCACCCCTTCCCTAAAGATCTTTAAACCAGAGTTCAGATGGATGGTTGGGTCATACCAGCTTCCAGAGGAGAATAGTTTCTCTTTCACACATTGACACTGCAACCGAAGCTTCAGAGTCAGATGCGTTGGTGTGTTTTGGTGTAAGCGAGGGAGTGGAGGGGGCAGGTAGAGCGCGCAGGAGGTCCGACATGACGTGGATTACACCTCACCGACGTTTTTCTTCAGCGTCCTAGGTTTGTTTGGCGCCGCTGTCGGCTGACGCGTGATAAAAACGTCATGAGTTATTATTATTATCCCTCGCTGCGTGGGTGAATCATGGACTACACCTGAGAATGATTGTCTGTTTTCACTCGAGCTCACTCGTAGATTAAACCGTCTTTTGTACTCGAAGGTTGGCGGTTTACGTTTGAGTTTTAATTTAATAATATCCATAATATTTATAATTAAAAGTTCAGGTGTGCAGTGCCTGTGTGAAAAGGGCTTTAGAGGGATAGAGAGTGTGAACAGAAGAACTAAACTTTAATTTGGCATTTATTCGCTGTAACTCTACGGCGACTGTGACGTTAATGGGACTAAAATGTGAACTGAAGTTTCCCCGGAGATAAAGAGTCATACGCGTCTCAGCTGAGGTAGGCGGAGAGGGGGAGTGCTGAGGACAGGCTGGGGGCGTCTCAGCTGACGTAGGTGAGGATGACGGACTGGATGGGCAGCCTGCACACGGGACACAGCTTGTTCCTCTTCTTCAGCTTCCTGGCGCAGACGTAGCAGGACATCAGGTGTCCCGTTCGCCCGTGGACGATGCAGCCGTTCTTGGGCCGGGACTGACAGATGAGACACGGGTCCAGGCACGTCTCCGGCAGCCGCCACTCCGCCGACACGCTGCGGTCTAGATCGGGGACCGAAGGGGGAGCCAGTTGAGGGTCGGAGGGGGACGACGGGAGGAGCTCCTGGGAGTCGAGGGAGGAGAAGTGCTGGGAGGAGGAGGATGAGGAAGGCTGAGAGGAGCAGAGGAGGTCCTGGGAGTTGGGCGCGGAGGAGGGCGCGGAGGAGGTGGAGTCAGACTGGCACTGGGACAGCGGAGGAGTTTTCGCTCTTTTCCCATCTGGAACATCGACTCCTTCGTTCTCCTCAACATCTGAACCTTCAGGAGACACGTCAGAGGTTTGAAAAGACAGTGAAGCAAACAAACACTGTGGGTCCATGTGAAATCTCCACGCAGCTTCTCAAAATCCAGGTACTTAAATTCTACTTTCGAGTCTCTAACTCTGAATTCCTGTCTCCGCCTACCTGGAGCTTCTTTGGCCGCTGATTGGTCGGTGGGTTTCGGGGGCAGGGCTTTAGGAGAGGAGGAGGCGGACTTTGTCGTGTCGGGGGAAACCTCCGACAGCCAATCCTGACGCAGCGTCCAGCAGCGAAGACAGTTTCTAGGTAGCGGAGGGTTCAGCTCGTCACACTTGGCGCAGCGCCAGTAATCCTGAGGGAGAGACACGGCGTTAGACTGCAGGACGTCCCAAGGCTGCGGCTAAAAACAGCACTTTTTATCCATTATGTTGCGTTCGTGTTGGACTCACAGCTTCGGTGATCTCTGTGTCTTCATCGAAAGAGTCGTCGTCCTCGGCCTCGATTATGGTGACCTCGTAAACCTGGAGACAGACGGGGAAACAGACGGGAACCGCACACGTTTAACCGGGAAATCATCAACACAGCTTAGAAATTCAACATAAATGGTAACTTTTGTTACAGCAGTAAAAGATAACTTGACTTCCTGTCTGTTAATAAAGGTTCAGAAATTAGTTCCCTTAAAAAGTTGGTTACTGTCTTTTCTAACAAATATTTCAGCATTTATCGCGAAAGATTTCACGCAAAATAAGAGGAAGTAGTGCGTCCTGGAGGGGACTATTTTCAGTGGCGGATGAATCCACATTTGGTGCTCCTGTGTATTTCATGTATTAGTCCAGGGGTGTCAAAGTGATCCAGTAAAGAGTCGCTGTGTCTGCAGGTTTTCATTCCAACCAATCAAAAACACACCTGGTCCAACAAATCAACTGTGTGAAGACAGTTCAGGTGATTGAGTCAGGTGTGTTTTTGATTGGTTGGAATGAAAACCTGCAGACACAGCGACTCTTTACTGGATCACTTTGACACCCCTGGACTAATAGATGAAATACACAGGAGCACCACATGTGGATTCAACACCCCTGTAATTAGTCGATAATGTTAAAATGATTCATTTTCCTCTAGAAGATTTATTTACAACTACTTAGTTCATCTTATTTTGTCTAACTGTAAACAAGGGTTCACATGTAAACGTACAAAACCCCGTTCTACCGCCACACCAGACTCCCTGCTCAAACGTAACAAGTTTATTTAAATATTATGATTTTTTTTTAACAGTAACTTTACGTGTAACACTCTTCACATCAGCATGAATTCGATCCACTGCGCAGCACCGATTTAAAGAGACAATCCGTCACTTTTAAAGACGTTTTACCGCTGCTCTTGTTGCGCTTTACCTGGTCGTCCGCAGACAGAGAAGCATCGTCTTCGTTGTAGTCGTCCGAGTCGATGGACTCGACCTCAAATTCCACGCTGAAGTTGTCGCTCTCTGAGTCTGAGGGCGGGACCGTGACCTCTGACCTCCCGGACTAAAACACACACACACAGTCAGCGTTACAAACCAACACAACATCACCGCATTGACAAGTGTTTTGCACCGTACTCACTGTGCTGTGTGAGTCGGACGATTGGCTGCTGTGTCTGTCGCGGACGCTCTCCAGTCCACCAATCACACACCACGACAGGCTGTCATCGAAGGTCAGGGAGTAGCTGTCGGACCTCCTCCTCTTCCTTCCTCCCTCTTCCTCCTCCTCTGACTCCTCCTCCTCCTCCTCCTCGTCTTCACCAGCCTCTAAACTGTTGGAGGGCCCTGAGGAGGTGCAATGGGTAGAGTTTAATAGCTCATCTTTAAATTAGCTCTTTTTCAAGGACAAATACAGAATATTTTAGCTGACGATTCTACTTTTCTCCCTCAGTTTACATCCTAAAAATGACACGATGATGAGAACAAATGTTACGAGTCTCAGTTTTTTAAAAAAGGAACATTTATTGAACTTAAAAAAGGCGTCTGCAGCAACACGCAGCTGCCTGTGGACGCCCGTCTGTGAATAATGCCGGGAAAAAACTATCGTCTGCAGTTTAATCGGGACGATATTTGCGTTTTGTTTATTTCCAAATTTCTTTATTGAATTTTTGCAGACAGGCAATTAAAAGTACAACAGGTGCATCCTGCGTCAGAGCGTCTGCGTTCGCCAATAGTGTCTGTGCGTGATTATCGATACCATACGTAAGATGTTTAAAAAGTGAGCGGTCCAGGAGCGCGTCCGTACTTTGGAAGACACAAAAACCACTCAATCTAAAGCACTTTATCTGCTGTGTTGCGCACTCGTCTCTCCACACCTACAGCACCGTGCAGACGTGTGGGGACACACTTAAAGGTAACACACGCCCCTGCTAATACTCCACAACAGAGCTTTGAGAACTCTACATTTTGCTGATGAAAGGGCACATCCAAGTCAAAAGTACTCTAGTTAAATGGATGTCGTAGCGGTGGCGGCGGCGCCTCAGAGGAGAAACTCACCCGGGTCACTGCTCCTGCCGCTGCTCCTCCTCCTCCTCCTTCGTCGTCCTCTTCTGTCTGGAGACGAAGAGCGACTTTCTGACTCCGCCTCCTGAAAGCACACACGCAAACTCAAGTCTTCCTGTTTTGTACTTTTATTGTAAACTTAAGATCATTATGTGCCACGTCTTCTACTGAAGTCAGCATTAAAAGTAATTAATCAGGTTTCAGTTATTTGGATAAAATAACTATTTTAGTTTGTTGTTGATTAATCATAAAGTTTTATCTCCTCCAAGCAGAAAGTTACGTCATGTACCAAAGATTACTTTTTTTAAATAAACATAAAAAAATGTGCTTTTCACTTTGTTTAATAATCTTTTAAAGACAAACGTGTCGAGCAGCCGTTTCCCTGAAGTGGAGAATCTCTATTTTTTACTTCTTTATTTAACTTAAAATGATTTATTTCATTCCTAAAGTAATATGAAGATAAAATAATTAGTGGTTAAATCAGACTTCGTAAGTCTTTTCTGAGGTCAAATTCGAGGTTTTCCAGTAAATTGGTGGTAAATGACATATTTCTACGAATACACAGATATTAAAAATTATTATTTTAGGTTTTTTTTTCATTAAAATCACGTTAAACGAGGCGGTATTGTTTTATAAATAACTACAATTGTTTCTTTTTACAAGAAGGGTAAGAAAATAAATTACGTTTCTATTATTGAGCAATTTGTTGTGAAAGAAATGTGAACTTTATTCAAAATTCAAGCACTTTTCAAAACTCAAGCCCCAGTACGAACTGTGTTAAATGTATTTATGTGAAATAACCGACGTGTTTACAGACGAACAGCGTGAAACTTTAGTTTTAGACACTTTCTCCCCCATAAAAAACCGTTAAAGTGAACAATAACAACGCAGAAATGACTTTTAACCTTCTAATATTTCCAGTATTTTAAAATATATAATATGTTTAAGTAAAGTGCAGCAGGAGACGCGTGTCTTACCTCGGTCCTTCTGTCCGTCTGCGTGTCGCTGTGCGCTTCACTCGAGCGCGGCGGCGACTCTGAGAAAGAGCGAGAGAAGAAACTCAGTCACACGTAAAGTTTCTGATGTAACGGATATAAAAAAGTACTTTTCTGAAGAGTGCTCAACGGTTTGTGTTTGTGTGCAAAGTCTGTAGTTTTAATTACGTGTAATTAAGATAATCTACTTTGTCGGTGGTCTCTACGGAAGCCCTAAAGGGTCTGAGTCGTACCTGGGTTCTTCACGGCCACCAGGTTCTTGGTGATCTTTGCAAAGAGAACTCTGAAACACAAACACACTTTTGTTACTCTGTTATTTAAACCGGCAACGCAACAAATACACAATATTTATAAGATTTTGTTACACAGATTAGCTTTAAACTCCTACTTTGAGGCTAACACACGTTTAAAGCCACGTTAATGAAACAACATCAGTGTCAGTGGAGACTTTGTGGGTTTTATTTATTTATTTATTTACAATCTTTGTGAAGTCTATTTTTGTTTGTTTCCACTTTAAACTTATTTACTTACTCACTATTTTTATGATTCAATGGCTATACTATAATAATACTACACTACATTATAGTTATGCTATATACGGGCGGCTGTGGCTTGGTGGCAGAGTGGGTCGTCCTCTGTTCGAGAGATTGATGGTTCAATCCCCATCGCCCCCCGGTCCACATGTCGAAGTGTCCTTGGGCAAGACACTGAACCCCAAATTGCTCCGCGTGTTGCGCATGGGTGTGTAAATGTGGTGTGAATGGTTAGATCAGATGGTCTGTAGATGTCAGTGTGAATGTCTGTGTGAATGTCTGTGTGAACGGGTGAATGTGACAAACACTGTGAAAGCGCCTTGAGTAGTCAGAAGACTAGAAAGACGCTTTACAAGTACAAGTCCATATTGCTGTACAATACTAGAATATGTTATTACTATATTAGGTTTATATGTTACTGTGTTTTTATGTGATAAACTTCTTATTTCTATATTAATTCAGGCAAAATAAGTATAATAACTTCCTTATTTTATATATTATTCTTGTTTATGTAGATGTCACATTACTATACAGATACTACAGAAGGTGCTGCACTATTTAATTACAACACAAATCATACTTTTATTTTATATTCTGCAAATTTACTACTAGTCACACCTGATTTGGGGATCAGTAAAGGTTCATTTAATAAGGTTTTTATTTTATTTTCATGTTTTAAAGTTAAAGATGTGACTCTTTGACAGAAACTTCCTGTTGTTAGTTCAAACGGTGACGATCGTCTTCTTCCTCTTTTGTGTCTTTTCTCACCGTGGCTCTTTAACGGAGAAGCTGTCGACGCCCAGCACGCGCCCCAGTGCATCCTGGGAGCAGTGGACGATGTGCTGCTGCTTCTGGTCGTACAGCTGCTTCTGGATGATGTACTGACCCAGGTAAAACATCACCTGCAGGAGGGGGGGCAGACACAGATGCATCATGGGAGACACGCAAACACCAGACCGCACAGATGAACGAAAGCATTGGAACGTGCGGGGGATTTTTTTACAGACGGACGCGTTTTACCTCCTTCATGGTGAAAACATCTTTAGTGGCTCCGGCGTGTTGTAGTAAAGAACGAAACTCCGCCTTCGGTCGGACCTGAACACAAACAGGAAGTGAAGTCAAAACCTAAAAACAAACAAACACACAGCGCCTGAAGAGTTACGTTGGTTACAGTTAGTAGCTCGTGGCTCTCACCAGTTTGTTGTCGTCAGCGGCGTCGGCGTGAAGCTCCCGGTCAGCTGACATCGTGGCGCTGATTGTTTCTGCACACAAACACACAATCAGGTCATTCGTGATTATCTACACACACAGAATCTACAGAATATCAGCCGTGGCTAAAGCACTGCTGTACTAGTTTGGTTTCTTAAAACAACCAAGAGACTTTAAAAACCTTTAACAGTGACCACTGTGTCAGAAAAGAAGATTTCAACAATGTTTTCAATGTTTCCTACACAGAAAACAAAGCACCAATGGGCTCCTTCCACTGTAATGGACTTTACTATGAGAGGAGCTGGTACAGGGGCCAGTAAGTAAGTCTTTGAAACACTCTTTTAATAAACTCTGGCTTCACTAACTACGCTGTTGGTGCTTTGTTTTGTGTGTAGGGACTCTTCTCATGCTGCTGCAGAGGTTTGCTGTTATTTTCAGCAGCATTAGTGGTTAAAAAAGGACCTTTGAATGCCTTCACTGTGCTGCCCCGAGCTAATCACTGTTAGCCACGTCCGGCTGTTAGCTACTCTAAGGGATTTCTAGCTGTTAAACTACAGAAAAGTGTCTCGATGGCTTATTTAGTTTAGTTTATTCACAAACACAACTTCAAACATAATATAATATAACACAGTTGGTGTTACAGAGTTAACTGGGTCGAATGAACGGGTCTCCCAGAGGAAGCTAGAGAAGCTTATAGGCGGGGACGCCGTGGTTCATGAGAAGGTCGTGGTACAGTCAATAATACACACAGTTACCACCTGTGAGCATAAATAATGAGCAAATAGACGCAACAGCGCACCAGAACATACATAACATACATGATTTGATGTGTGTAAGTGCAGAAAAAGACCCTGGGATGAGTGTGGCGTTATGTTTTGCAGGACGTTTGATTGTTCCCGCCCTAAAACGAGGCGTGCAGATGAGAGCCACACTGTAAAACAATAATTATAGTTCCTACTGATAATAAGTTTTCACTCAGTCGTGACGGTGTTTGATGCAGGTCTGATGGTATCCACTAAAACTTTCGTAGAACACATTTAATCATTGTTTTAAAGTTAAATTCAACACCTTTTAAGGCTTTTTAATGCTATTTTTAAGACTTAGCAGATATATGTTGTTGTGTAACTAACAATATATAATTAGTTTGCCATCTTTGTGACTTTTACACTATTTAAGCATAAAACAATGAACATTTCAACGGTTTAATCACAATTTAACAGGAAGAACGTTCATGTTTCCACCGATCTAATGCATTTAAGTCTAATATTTACTCCTTTTAGCTCTTTTTTGTACTTTATCTGCTATAAAAGCTTCATTATGTTCACCTGCTGGTTTCTAACTTTGTGCGTCTTGTTAGGGATTCCTGTGAAAACCTGGTGTGACCCTGATGACCCAACGCCGAGCGGAAAGACGGAAAAACGCTCCACAGAACAACAGGAAACTGCAGAGGTGGGTTAGAATTTCCACTATGGGCGTTCCCTTTTTATGTTATACAGTCATTTATTTACTTTGTTAACTTAAATACTGAAGAGGAGAACTTTAAAAGGAACTTACTCCAGATATTCTTGAGGAAATGAGAGAATTTGTTGCATCAAATGTGAATAATTGATGGTGTTTTAGTCATTTATGCTCCTAAATTAAATTTGTTTGTACAGAACAACAAATTAGTTGTATGCATACAAACAAAAACAGATATATGCATTTAAATGTGTTAAAGTTTCCAGTGAGGCCACTCGGACGGATCAGCTTCTATTCTCATGATAAAAAACAAAGACAAATTTCAAACTAAAAGCCCCAGAAAATACCGACACTGACACTTATTCTTCTTTTACACTTTATTCTTGTTGACAGGTTAAAATGTTTTTGTATAGTTGCACTGTCGTTATTTGCTGCTCTGTGTGCCCTGAATTGCCCCCCGGGGACAAATAAAGTTTTTTGAATTGAATTGAATACTTCACTGTAGCAAAGCTGCAACAATTCATCAACTATTTAATTAAACATCATTTACCGTATTCTCCGAACTATAAGTTGCACCTAAAAACCTTCAAATGTCTCCAAAGCCGACAGTGCGCCTTATAACCCGGTGCTCCTTATATATGGACCAATATTGAGCCACAACAGGTCTCCAACTACGGTGAGCAGCCGCCGACTCTATTTTCCCCCGTAGAAGAAGTAACGCGCGGTGCATGTTGAGATATACGACTGCGTGAAGCGTGCCGTTTCATTTCCATGTGTGTGTTTGTGTAAAGAGCCCAAAATGGCTCCTGTTAAGAGACACGCTTACGACGCAGAGTTTACACTCAAGGCCATTAGTCACGCAGTAGAACACGGGAATAGAGCAGCAGCCAGAGAGTTTAACATGAACCAATCAATGGTGCCGAAGTGGAGGAAGCAACAAGACGACCTCCCCTGACTGTTGTGTTGACGTTCCCTTTAGCGCAGCTCCATCTAATGGATGCAGAACGTAACCCCAGCCTCCACTGTAGCGTCTGTTCTATGCGCCTTATAATGTGGTGCGCCTTATAGTGCGGAAAATACGGTACTTTGATAATTGATTCATTGTTTTGAGTCATTTTTTAAGAATAAAAGTCAAAATTCTTCGATTTCAGCTTCTTAAATGTGAATATTTTCTGTTTTATTTCCTCCTCTGTGACACTGAACTGAATATTTTTGAGTAATGGGACAAAATAAGACATTTCAGGACGTCATCTTGAGCTTAAGGAAACAATTATTCAAATGTTTTTACCATTTTATAAACAGAACTAGTCACGGAAACAATCAACAGACTTAATCCATAAAGAAAATAATTGTTGGCCTATTTTCAGCCCTCATGAAAAAGACTTTTCTGAACTTTCTGAACATTTCTTTTATTTATTTATGACACAATTTGAACCCAAATGATTTAAAAGTCAGATACACTGAACTGTGCTGCACTTTCACACATGAACACAATGTGAATTTTCTCATTTACAGTAATTTAATTTTCTTGAAATCATTCGTTTACAACAGAAATAAACACTAAATGATCATATTTGTGATTCAGCCACTTAGTAAAATAAGTTACGTCACGTGTAAATCATCATTAACACTGTTTTATTTAAACCCCGTTAAACATTGAATGTGGTCAAATTGACCCCAAGGTTAACACCTTTAAATACTAAATAAATACAGGGTTGACATCATTCTTTTGCTTCATATTAAATAACTTTTCTGCATTAAATGGGGACAAATGGGAAAACCTAACATTGGCGTGATTATATTCTTCATTGTCCTGTTGCATCGGTGTTCCTTTGGGTTAATTTGACCATTTTAATGATTTAATCCTTATTATTTTTATATATTTTACAATAAAAACTATTCAGAAATGTTTGAAATTGTTTGATTTTCCTGTATGAAACACATGCTTTCATTCTAAATAGTATTAATAACTTAAAACAATACTTACACATTCATATACTTGCTTAAAAACACAGAAACCCTTATTTTAATTTGACATAAATCAATATTCTTTCTGTTTATTTCCTAAGTCACGTTAAACTGCAGGTATTCTGACGTAAAAACTTAAGTAAAAACTTGATTATGATCCTTTTTAACTTAACCCAAAGGAGAAACGAAGTTAGTAAAGTGTGAGGGGAACAGAAACGTAAATATAATTCACACATAAATGAAAAGTCTTACCCGAATATTCAGAGGGAGGTATCAGCAGTCCATCCTGTGCAAAGGAACAACAGATAAAGTGCAGTCAGAGTGGATGAGAGGCAGCTGCAGCCTCTTATAGACCTGCTCAGACATGTCAGGACTAGACCAGTCCAAGTGGCCCGGCCTAGCCTGGCTGGGGCCTATCAGGGCCCAACAGGGCCACTCAGGGCTGAGTCAGCAGCAGCAGCAGCGTGTGGTATGTTTGCAGTGACAGTGACAGCTGATTTAATCACACAGCTCCGCGCAGACATGCCGGGACTAGTCCACCATGACTCATCCCTGTCAAACGTGGGTAACCATGCTAACCAGGCTGGGGTAACCCACGGTAACCAGGGCCAAAGAGGGCTAAATCCTGGATGTGACACTGGCCTGGTTTGAGTGTGTCTCCACAGCAGGACGGCCCTCAGGCTTTCAGGGAAACGGAGGATTCGCACGTTGTTTATTTTTTACCTCCCATCAAATTACATTCAGTCCCAAAAACATGTTTTTTATTTATTGTTTTCTGCCTTTTTTTTAAACTGCAGACTGACTGGAAAGTCTTCAGTTATAGAAAAGGAAAAAATACTTATTTAAGTCAAATCAATTTCTTGTGAACTGTTAAATAAGTCGCCCACTATTTTAATAATCGATTTTTCCTTTTTTTTAGAAAATAATTGTCCAAAATCTGTGATTCCAGCTTCTTAAATGTGAATATTTTCTAGTTTTCTTTCCTCTGTGACGGTAAACTGCATATTCTAACAATAATATTAGATATTTATTATATTGATATTTAATATTATTGCATAAGAGGACGTCATCTTGGACTTTGAGAAACGCTAATTAACGTATTTTCTTCATATATAAGGCGCACCGCATTATAAGGCGCATAGAACAGACGCTACAGTGGAGGCTGGGGTTACGTTCTGCATCCATTAGATAGAGCTGCTCTAAAGGGAACGTCAACACAACAGTCAGGGGAGGTCGTCTTGTTGCTTCCTCCACTTCGGCACCATTGATTGGTTCATGTTAAACTCTCTGGCTGCTGCTCTATTCCCGTGTTCTGCTGCGTGACTAATGGCCTTGAGTGTAAACTCTGCGTCGTAAGCGTGTCTCTTAACAGGAGCCATTTTGGGCTCTTTACACAAACACACACATGGAAATGAAACGGCACGCTTCGCGCAGTCGTATATCTCAACATGCACCGCGCGTTACTTCTTCTACGGCGGAAAATAGAGTCGGCGGCTGCTCACCGTAGTTGGAGACCTGTTGTGGCTCAATATTGGTCCATATACAAGGAGCACCGGGTTATAAGGAGCACTGTCGGCTTTTGAGACATGTGAAGGTTTTTAGGTGCAACTTATAGTGCGGACAATACGGTAACTTTTTGAACCAAACAACTAGTTATTAATGAAGATAATCAATTGTTACAGACCTACTTTAATGTAAATTAAGTGACTTAAAACTAAATATTTTAAATAATCAGCATGTTAGTGTAATATGGTAAGGTTTTCAGAAAAGAAGAGAAATATATATTTTTTGGGCGACAGGAGAAAGTAAATTCCTACGAGGAGATCTCAAACGTATAATCAGTTTATCAGAAAATAACGTTTGTGTCTGTTACATTTCCACGTCTAATTAACAACTCTGATGAGGCTAGAATAAAAATAATCAATAATGAATCAATGAGGGAAACCTTAAGAGCAAACAGCAGCGGAGTATCCTGACCCGACCTCGCGGGGGTTCACCTGACACGAAAGCTGCAGTCTCACCGCGCCTGTGGTTTAAAAACTGATGATTATTGCACCCTGCACGTTTGCTTATCTCCTTTAACTGAATGTTTTATTTACAAAGGTGAGACTTTTTACATAAACTTCCATTTAAAATCAAAAGTTTCACTTATAATAAAGCAGCTGTTTTCATTCCTTTAAGGAACGGCTGCAACTAACAGTTATTTTCTGCTTTAGTTGATTAGTTGTGTTTGGTCAAATGTGGATCAGTGTTATATAAAATATGACTTCTTCAAATGTCTTGTTTTTGGCCACAACTCAAATATATTCGGTTTACTGCATGGATGACTTAAAAAATATAAACTATTCACATTTGAGAAGCTTAAATCACAGAAATCTTTACATTTTTCTTTTAAAAAATGATTCAAAGCAATTAATCAATTGTCAAAATAGTTAATTTAATAGCTAACAACAAATTGATTAATCGTAACTCTACTTTTAGGGTCATTATAACTGATAATAATAATAATAATACATGACTTAAATATATATATTATATATCAGGGATCAACCGATATGGATCTCTAGGACCGACGCCGATTTACAGACTGACGTTTTTCTTGAGCCGGTTCTACTTTTGCTTCCTCAATTTACATCAGAAAAATTACAAAATGATGAAAACAAATGTTACAAGTCTCAATTTAAGTTAAGGAAAATTTATTGAACTTAAAAAAGGCGTCTCCAGCAACACGCGGTGCGTTTCCATGCACGTCATTAACCCATGAGGGTCTTACCCCGGTTAAGGGAATATCAGATTATTGAAGTTGCCCTCGTGTACGTGAGCGGGGGCTGAATGGAAAAATTTCGGAGTATCTCTTCCTCCGGTGCAGTAGGTGGCGCTCCACCAACAAACAGCTGCTCTGAATACGGCTTTTTTACAGTTCACCTTTGTCAAAATCACAAACGGCGACTTTTGGACAGAATTACGAAAGAAAAGGGTCTTTTTCATTGTGATGTTAGTTGCCGTTGCAAAGTCCTCGCTCAGTTTAGAAGGTAACGCTCCATTATTGTTGTTTTCAGAGCTGTTGCTTCCTGGTTTAATCTGTTTCCAGGTCAAAAAGCCACCACTGCGGAGTGGGGAGCATGCGCAGACGAGAAACCCGATAATAACCTGGGTAAGACGTTAACATGCGCGAATGACCCGGTTACTAAAGGAGTTTTCTCGGCGTGTGTTAACCGGGAATGAGAACTCTGATTGTACCCGGGGTACGGTGGTAACACGGTGTTTGAGAACCCGGGGTACGCCCTGTACCCGAATATAATCGGGTTTTTAAACTGCATGTAAACGCACTGACGGAGCCGCCTGTGGACGCCTGTCTGTAAATAATGCCAGGAAAATTATCAGTGCACGCATCGGCCGATATATCGGGCAGCAGATGTATCAGTCACTTTTATATATGCACTTAGTGTTTGTAAGACTGTTACAGTTTAACTTGATATTACGTTTGCTGTATTTTTACTTGTAATTTAAAGTACAGACTATAAAATCTGTGTTTAGTTTCCCGTACAGTTTAGCTTTGCCTTACCTTTGCACTATTTACTTTATATGCACGTTTCTAAAAAAAGAGATAAAATATGTATATTTTTAAAAAAGGGATCTGCACAGAGCTCACATGTCCAGACTTAACCCGTGCTGCTCAGCCTGGTTTGGCCCCTCCAGTGTGAATATGTCTGGGCATCAGTCAGAAACCATGACGTGTCCACCTCCAGCTGACTAACAGCATGAGTCAGCTGCTCAGCGCGTTACTATCAACGTTACAACACAAAGTCATGCAGGGAAAATATGCCCGGACTTGTCCCAGCTCCTCCCTCCCTCTCTCTCTCTCCCTCTCCCTCTCTCTGTGGTGTCTCTCTTTCTATTGAACCAACACATCTGATGGAGATTAAACTAAACTCATCTCACAGCACGATTAGTACGAGTTAACGTGCAGAAAGTGAAGATGCATCTGCAGAAACTTCAGTTCAAACAAGACTTTATCAAACTTAATGAACAGTGAAGTGTGTGTGTGTGTGTGTGTGTGCATGTGTTTGTCTGCAGCTATCTTTCCCTGTTTGAGTAAATTAAATAGTCTATCTAGTGTTTCTAGTGCACGAGTTGGCATTCAAAACGTTTAATCTCTGCATTAAAAATAAAAACCTAAAGTATCCGCAGCTCTTGTTTAGCTTGCAGGCTAGCAAACAAAAACAGTAGTTAGCTCCGTGGGTATGTGCGGATCCCTCTCGCTGTTTAAAATGCTCTATAAGATCATAAAGTCTCTTTAATTAATTAAAAATGAATTTAACTAAGTTTTGAAGCTTAATAAAAATGTGTTTACCGTAAACTCGTTAGCAGACCGCGGCAGGGTCGCTGCTCCTCCGGCGTGCCGCTCTAGGAAAACGCGAGGCTCCGCGGCCTACTAGCACGATGCTAACCACCTGCCAACTTGCGCTAACTGCTAATGCTAAAGGCATAAACTGTATAAAATCGTTGCCTAGTTACGTTTAAAGATAATATCTCATATATTCACGTACCTTGGACGCGCTTAAATGTTGAATAATATCCTTTAAACGGTGTTTTTGCGTCAGTTTCCCCGACAGTTGGTCTGTTTACATTCACCCTGTTTCAACTGTTCAGTTGCTCTGTCAGACACTTGTCCGTGTGGCGCCTCTGGTGGACAAACACCGGCACTGCACCAACACGATCACGTTTATTAATAAATTAATAATAAATAATGTTAATAAATCATAAATAAATACATTTAACCGCCTTTTGAAAAACCCCATTAATTAAATAAATATATATATATATTTTCTACTGTTGAATCATTTAAATTTACTTTCATTTATTTCAAGATTTATTAAATATTTATTTAATTCAAAGTCATATCTATTTAAAACATTTGAAAAAATACATAAAATGGAAATAATAAAAAATTATAAATTGAATTTTGCAGACAGGCAAACAATAACATATGTTACAATCCTCAATATAAAAAAAAGAAAAATGATTGAACTTAAAAAAAAAGACGTCTCTAGTAGATAAATAAGTTACACTGAAACAAAATAGAGTCAAAACTAAAGATAATAGAAAAATGAATTAAAGAAATTTAATTATTAGGAAGCATCCTCAGGAACAACAGTGAGACTGTTGCTAATGAAAGACAAATAAATCCTGAATAAATACATTTAGCTCTACTTTGAAAAACGACATTAATTAAATAAATATATTTTTATTTTTTATACTGTTGAATCATTTACATTTATTATATATTTATTTAATTCAAAGGCATATCTATTCATTTTTATTATTTCCATTTTATTTATTTTTCCAAATTTTTTAAATTGAATTTTGCAGACGGGCGAAAAGGGAAAAGTACAACAGTTGTTTGCCTTTAAGTGAAAAAGAAAAAAACCCAATATTGAACCACTTTTACTTTTGCTTCCTCAATTTACATCACAAAATTTACAAAATGATGAAAACATATGTTTAAAAAGAAGTTGTGCAGTTTTGTACATAATTCACCTTTTTGTTTTTTCCCTTTCTCTAATTAGACAACTTTAATTGGAAAAACATTATAAAAGGATGAATTATGTACAAAACTGCACAACTTCTTAAACTTAAACTGTTGAATTGTACATAATTCACCTTTTTCTTTTATTCTTTCTGTAATTAGACAACTTTAATGGAAAAAATATGCTAAAAATATCTGATAACCTTTGAATAATTCTATTTATTCCCTATGATTTATAGCCATTAGTCTGCCATTTTTATCTTATATTATACGCCATTTCATATTCTCTCCATTGTGTGTGTATATATACACACACTTCACAGCATTGTATTATTAGTGTACTATATCTTATTCATACTTTACTTCAGCTTAGTTTGATCCCGACTCTCTAATTCATTTTATCTCCCATCTCACTGCTGCTCTAAGGTATAAATGTCTCTCAGGGATCAATTAAACAAAACCGTTAAATAAACAAATACATTCTTAAAGACACCTGAACTCCTTTACCTCCTTAAATCACAACTTTAGTTTTGAAATATTACTTACTATTGTAATATTAATTCAGTCCGTCGTTACACAACAAACATCTTCTCTAGTTGCGTTTTCTCTGATCATGTACAGTAACTCATATATACGGCGTCAGTGCTTAATCATCACAGTTTCCCAATCGTAAACCAGGTGTTTATAGTTTTTATAGTTTGTTATAATTCAAAACTAAATCTGATCATGAAGCTCGAATGGTTACAGTTCAGTTTCTTATGCTTCAAATAACGTTTACAGTAAACAAATACAGGAAAACAAAGGCTTTTATTTTGAAAAAAAAAAAAACAATACAAAAAGACAACAGTGATTCAAACACCGCTCTGTGTGTGTGTGTGTGTGTGTGTGTGTTCAGGGCTGTAGCTCATAGCCCAGCGGGTCGAGTCCTCGGTCCAACAGAGCGAGCGACGACTCCCTCAACTTCTGGAGAAACCTCCTGAGCTCCTCTTTGGAGAAAACCTGAAAAACAGACGACGTTCAAACATTAATATCAAAAAGGAAACGAGAACCTCAAAGAACAGAATCGGTGGGTTTAAAATTGTGGAACACGCAGAGAAAATGTGTAGCGTTAACTCCGCGTCCAGGGCCGATAGAAGCGTTTACCTGGTAGAGGCGGTGCTGGTCGGAGGAGATGATGTCGGCGAGGCGCAGCGCCTCCTGGTGTCTGGAGGAGTTCTGCAGCACGCTGAGCAGCAGGAAGGTGAGGCGAGGCAGGCACAGGGAGCGCAACGCCGCCATCTGGTGGCTGCGCTCTGAATCCAGCTCTAAATCCTGAAAACACAACCAAACAACTCTATTTAGCAAAACTATTAATCTCCGTTCCTACCCTCACCTGTGGTCATGACCGAAAGAACGAGTTCTCGGGTCCAAGCGTGTGAAGTGTGTTTCCTCAGGAGGGGGTCTGGAGTCTCCCTTAGAGAGAGGGGGAGAAGTTCAGCATCCGTGAGGAACTCGGAGTAGAGCCGCTGCTCCTTTGTGTTGAAAGGAGCCAGTTGAGGTGGTTCAGGATCATCTGGTAAGGATGAACCCTGGGCGCCTCCCTAGGGAGGTGTTCCAGGCACGTCCAGCTGGGAGGAGGCCTCGGGGAAGACCCAGGACCAGGTGGAGAGATTAGATCTCCACACTGGCCTGGGAACGCCTCAGGATCCCCCAGTTAGAGCTGGTTAATGTGGCCCAGGAAAGGGAAGTTTTAGAACGTCCAGGTGAAAGTTGCAGCGTTGTGAACCGACCCGTCTCGTGACAGGAACTCTTATTTTGAAAGGGTGTTACGTCAGACTGAACAGCCAGATATGCGAGTGTGCCATTGTACGACGGTCGCTGCTTTTTCATTCGTCTGCGGATTAATTTGCCGAATCATCGCAGGTCTTTAGAACACAGGCAACTATGTAATAAGTGCATAAATTAAAAAGCTTTAGGGACTTATAGGGTGCATCTTTTAGCACCTGCAGACTTCACACAGGGTGCAGAATTCAGCTCCTTCGGTCAAACACAGGTTCAGTTCCTTAATCCTCTGTGAAGTCGCTGTGGTGCAAAGTGAAACATGAAACCCTGAATCAGATGGTTTCATAAAGAGTTACCTGTCTGTTGTCGATCATCCATCCTCCGTCTACGAACAGCAGCACGTTGTAGATTCTTTCTTTCACGTCTTCGGTTAGAACGTCCAGACGGCACGACCAGGTGGACAGGGACACCTGACCAACACACACACACGTAAACACACACACACACACGTATTTTCATAGTTAGTATTTCTTCCACGGCTGGTAGCTCCAATACAGTATTCCTCATATTTTCGATAAGCTGTATTGATGAATTGATGTGTGTTTGTACCTGGTACTCCTTTTCTCTCATCTCATTGGCTACTCTCTCTGTGAATTTGGCCTCAGGGGCGGGCGCTGGCTTCTGGGGGGCGGAGCTGCTGTGGCTGAACCAATCGGTGAAGGCCTCGTGGGCTTCCTGTGAGACCAAAAGAGACGCGTTCAGGTGAATTAACTTTATATACTTTGATGCTCTCTCCAACACAAACGCAGAGACGGGTGACGGACCAGGTAGGCTCTGATGCACAGGTGTTCTCTGATGGCGTTCTCGTCCTCGGCGGTTAGCGGCGTGGTCTGCCCGACCTCTGACCACTGGCAGTAAATCTCCCTCATTGAATCCTCGGGGACTTTAGAGAACACCGCCTTGGCCGCGTCGTGTTTCTGCAGGGCTAAGAGAGGAAAGGAGACGGATGGTCAAGAGAGGCGCAGTGCGTCCTACGACCGCAGACGCCAGGATCACGTGACCGCAGGCGCCAGGGTCACGTGACCGCAGACGCCAGGATTACGTGGCCGCAGACGCCAGGATCAGGTAACCGCAGACGCCAGGATCGCGTGACCGTAGTCGTTCGTAGGCTGTTTACATGTCGGTCACTGAGAGGCAGATAAATAAAAGGAACATAAATAAATACCCAGAAACTTCCTCATGATGGCGTTGGACTGTTTCAGGGACTCTGCGCGGTGGGCGGGGTCAAAGAGCAGCCAATCAATGACATCGATCTTTCTCAGGTCGTCCTATCAGAGCACAGCATCACGGTTACTTTACCAAACAGTGATTAAAGGTAAATTAACAGTAAAGCAAAGTAAAATAGAACAATAATAAAACGACCGTTAAAATATGAAAAGATACAAAGAACAAATCAAACAGTCTCTAATTAAACGACTTTAAGTGGCAAAATATAAAGAAAGTCTCTAATAACTTTATTTAATCCCATTAGTTTGACACACGTGGAAACACTTAAGTATATATGCTTTAATCAGAATTCATTTGCTTCTCTTAATTGTATATATATATACTTTACAGCATTGTATTATTAGTGTACAATACATATTTTATATATATATAAACAAAAGTTCACACGTCATGGCTGTCGGTGTTACACTACTGCACTGCCTTCTCTTATTTATGCTTTAATATTGTAAGAAGTTTAGTTTAATATCACCTTTCTACTTTATTTAATAACTTCCTGTCTCAGTGCTTCTCTTTCAGGGATCGATTTAGAAACAACACTTGTAAGTAACAGATACATTTTAGACTGTAGTTGCATTAACAGTTGATCCTCGCGTGTTTGTTTCTAACTCCGTACCTTTGTCGTTCCCGTCTCCAGCGTCTGGCTGTGGTGCGTGAACTCGGTTTCATCCCTCTCTCTCACCGTCTCCACCACCAGTTTGGTTATCGCAGCGACATCCAGACCTGCGCGAACAAACGCAAACGTTCAGTATGGTATGAGGAATAAACGTATGTCGTCTAACTGAGGTTTGTTTTTCAGCGTTCTCACCGGCGTCAGTGGCGAGCTGCAGGCAGCGGGGGCGGAGCTCCGGCTGGTTCACGGTCTCCAAGAAAGCGGCGTACTGAACGGTGGCGAGCTCGGCGGGCAGCTGGCTGACGTAGCTCGCCACAAGGTCGGTCTGCTGATCCCGGATCAGGAGGGAGACGTAGGCCTTCAGCGCATCCACACACACGTCCTCCTGAGAGACAGAGAGAGACGGCACGGCTCCTGAATCTGGATAAAACGCAGCGCTCACCTCTGATTCTCAAATGAAGAGTCTCCTTTACCTTCAGAGCCAAACCCAGAGAGCGGAAAAACAGCAGCAGGTGAGTCATGAAACGCAGCAGGTGGGAGGGGAGGGGCTTCGGGGCTGTTAGCCAATCAGAAAACTCCTCAAACAGACCTGAGAGACAGAGAGAGAGAGACAGAGGTTAAGGGTTACAGACAGAACTTTTCCCCATATGAACTCCTGATGTAACCCGACTCTCTCCAGATGACTTTGGTTCCTCCTCGCTTCACTCTTTCATCTGGGATCTCTCCGTCAGAAAGTGATTTCTCAGCCTTATCAAACATCCTTGCATATGATTGGATAAACCACTTGTCCGTCATCTTTATTGGCGTGCTACTGCAACCACTCACATGGAAACCGACCCGTGAGCGACGCAGGGAAAAGCCAAACCCGGTCTGGAGAAGGGCGAAAACATGGTTTCCACCAACAAACCAAAATCCTTCAGAGCCGCTTTCTGGAGTTCTTTTAAAGGAGAAAGATTCTCTAGATTGGAAACAGCAGCATCCGTGTTGACGCCTGCGTCCTCGATGCGAGTCGCCATTGTTGTCTGAATCACAACAGTCGCTTCTCCGCTACGTCACATCTGTAAAACGGTCCTGATGCTGATCAAGGGCCGGATTCGCAAAACATCTTAAAGTGTAATTCCCGCACGAAATCATCCCATGGTCTTTTTCGCCGCTCACACACATTTTTTTTTCGTGTATGAACGATTAACGGAGAAATCCCGGAGAGTCGCTAACAGCCGGATGTGGCTAACACTGATTAGCTCGGGGCAGTGCGGTGAAGGCATTCAAAGGTCTTTTTTAACCGCTAATGCTGCTGAAAATAACAGCAAACCTCTGCAGCAGCATGAGAAGAGTCCCTACACACTAAACAAAGTCATCTCGTGGTACGAATCTTGTCGCCTCTCCAGTTTGTGCGTTTGCCAAAGGGCTCAGAGGCGTCTTACCGTCCAGGTCTCCCAGGATGACAAACTTCTGGATGACGTGGTGATGCTCTCTTGTCTCCTCCAACACCCTCTACACACAGAAAGAAAGAAAGGAAGAGGCTGCTTTTACGGTGTGTGTGTTCTGTCACGTGACTCATCGATCACATTCATTTAGTGCGAGAGTTTCACCTTCAGCTCTGAGGCTTGAAGTTCCTCAAACACCTTTTCCATCGTCCAACTGAAGAGAGAGAGAGAGAGAGAGAGAGAGACCAGGTGTGTTTTTATCCTCTATGTATCTAGTAACAAAATGACACTGTGTGTGTGTGTGTGTGTGTGTGACGTACTTGGCCTCCAGGTATTCCCGTGGCAGCGTCTCAACTTCCTGGTGGGCCATACCCGATGACATGAGCTCCTTCTCAACCAGCGAGTCGACCATCACTCTGAAGTGAGCCCACACACAGTCCTCCCACGACTCACACACCGCCAGGACCTAACACACACACACACACACGCACACGCACACACACACACTGTTAATTTGCAGCTGTTTTAATCCAGGGTATCTGCAGGGTTCCAGCAAATCAAATTTAAGACCTGTTTAATGCCCCCTCGAATGAAATTTAAGAACCGTAAACACAGGTGATGTTTTGGGGATCCCGCTGTATTACAACGTCTGACCTCGTCTCCGTTGGCAACAGACATGAGCCAACTTCAAAAATCGAACGTCGTCCTGACAACTCTCAATAAATGTGCACTTCCCCAAAGTCCCAGACGAGCTGGGGCGCATGCAGAGAACTCATTTACATCAGCAGCTCATGAGAAAGTAACCTCTATATAACTTTAAATAGCCCTGCCCCGACAAATTAGAGACCTTTGAGTGATTTATTTAAAACCAGCGTGTAACTTTTTTAATGAATTTAAGAGATTTTACAGCCTTAAGTGTAGATACATGTATTTAAGACTTTTTTAAGGCTGCACGGGCTCTGTAATAATCATTTGAGTCATTTTTGAAAACAAAATCGGTTCTTTTAGATCTCTGCTGACTGAACATCTTATGGTTTTGGACGGTAGATCAGACGGAACAAAACAAAAAGATGTTGAGACACTTAGAGAAGAAGTATAGACACATAATAATAAGTATAATAACACCAGAAACCAGAGGAGCAACAGGAATCACAGTTTATACTAATCCAATAAGTCCTCCTAATACTAATCCAAGTCCTCCTGCCTGAGAGTAGGAACTCTAGATGAAAGGGGGAAACGTTTCGATGCATGTCGCCTGGACTGTGCGTTTTTACACCTACGGTTCGTTTGCTTTGTTCGGATTCAGAGGCTTAAATGATTCAACGTTCAACAGCGATCGAACGTTGTAAACAAACTTCTTCTAACTGGTCAGAAATCTTACCAGAAGAATTCGCCTCAGGACGGATTTACGGAAAAAACAACAACAACAGACCCTGCTCCAGGTCAACCCTCCACTTCCAACCGAACGTTAGACTTCAGTAAATCCCTGTAAACACGTGACAGCGCGAGTCTTCTTCTTCCTGTTTCATGACGGGTGGCGTGAGTCGGTCGATGGGATGGAAACGAGCCCTTTCTGTGTTCACGTGTGCGCGAACAGACTTTGATCTTTGTGGGGAAACGCTCACGATTACAGAAATAACTCTACTGTAAAATCCTCCTGCGTCTCAGCACTTTACACACTAAACAACTCACAATCACATCTTTCAGCCTCAAACGTGTCGAGTGGATTAGACACATTATTTAGATTTGATTAGATGCTATCAAACCCTCAGCCTGCTGATTCAGATGTGGTTAATAACACAAACACACACATGAAGAGAGACAGGAGAACATTGAGTTACCGGTTTGAGGTTTCCACTCAGGCTGGCGTAGATGGCTCGCTCATATCTGTTTAACTGCTCCTGAAACACACAAGCGCAGCAGCTCAACGTTGTGCAGCGAGGCTGTTGTTGCACGATAACTTCAAATGAGCTTCATAACTTTGAAATCTGCGATAAGGGTTCATTCACCTTTTCCAAGGTCAAATTCAAGCACAAAGAATCAAAATTTTCATCTCATCTCATCTTCAGCCTCTTATCCGGGGTCAGGTCTCGGGGGCAGCAGCTTTAGCAGGGACCCCAAACTTCCCTTTCCCGGGCCACATTAACCAGCTCTAACTGGGGGATCCTGAGGCGTTCCCAGGCCAGTGTGGAGATCTAATCTCTCCACCTGGTCCTGGGTCTTCCCCGAGGCCTCCTCCCAGCTGGACGTGCCTGGAACACCTCCCTAGGGAGGCGCCCAGGGTTCATCCTTACCAGATGATCCTGAACCACCTCAACTGGCTCCTTTAATATTTTGTGTGTGTGTGTGTGTGTGTGTGTGTTTGTGTGTGTTGTACCTCCTCAGCCATCCTCCAGCAGCAGACTTTCCAGATTCCTCTCTGAGGGTTTCCTTCGACAGGCTGCAGCTCTAAACGCCCTGCAGACGGAGGAAAGAGGAGGTAACGCCTTTAGTGTCATACAACGGAATTAGAGTGCAGCTCTGTTGGTGCGTACAAGACGATATAAGTACAATTACAAACAGCAATATAAAAACAATCTGAGGAACGATTTCAAAAGTGTATAAAAAAATATTAGAATATAAGAATAAATAGCTGTTTACAAGGGAAAAGAGGAGAATGGAGAAGAGTGGTAACATACTGATATTAATAGCCATGATAAACAGAAATACTTTTGCACTTGTAATGATATTGCACATGTGTGATCTGGTTCGTCGTCACATTAGAGGTCAGACTTCACCTGACGTCCTGTTGGGATCGTGGTAGAGTTTCCAGCCCTCCAGAGTGGCTGCTCTCCAGGCCTGACCGCAGCGCTTACACAGCCTCTGAGCCTGCACACAAACACTCTGGTTAACACTAATCAGCGCCCATTAAAATACAACATTTAAACTAAGAAAAGAACAAAAATGAAACCTGTTCGCTGGTTAAATGTATCACAAACAGAAGTTTCTGAATCAAAAGGCGTGTTTCCTTTGGGTATAATGTTGATGCTCAGAAAGTTTCAGGCCCCTCCCTCTCCAAAGTCCTCTCACCCGTCATGTTTCGGTTACAAAAAAGGGCCCCAGAGGAATTTAGGAGACTCTGGAGGTGACGGATCACTCTGAATGGGTTTAGATCGCCGGTGATCAGCTGATCAGTGACACAGCGGAGCGCCGTTCTTTCTCAAAGCGATTAATACAGAATAGTTGTAGTCTGATTTAAGGTGGCCCGTGTGATTCCCAACGTCAAATTATGTGCAAGTAACATGAAAGAAAACACTCCACCTTAAAAACTGTTGGCGCTGTAAAAGTGTTTGTTGAAAGACAGGCTTGCAGCAGTGCAGACGTTTCAGCAATCGGCATAATTTTCTGCACTGCGTTCTTCTTCACCTCTGGATAAAAGTGTCGACTCTACTTCACCGTGTTGTTTTGACGTCACATCCCATTGAGAGTTATATCCAATCAGCGACCGGGCTTCTCTAAGGGGGACAAAAGAGGCCCCGCTCTCCCACAGGACCAACAAACTGCCGCTCGAGCGACTCCCATGCAAATTAGGAGCGATTCGGCGAGATTCCGTCTTATTCTGGGTATTCGACCCTAAAGGAAACGCACTTAGATGGATGTTGCTGTTCACAAAGTGCCGATATATTAAAATCATCTGTAGAAAACAGCGACATCTCATTACAATTAGCCTAAAAGTTTCTGATTATTTGAAAAAAGCAATACAGCGCTAAAGCTACAACTTGTCGTGGATCCATGATTGTTTGGGCTGAAGTGAACCAGGGCAGGTGCTCCTCCCCCTCCTAATTTCCCTCAGCTCTCCAAGCGTCCTCCGTGTGACGTGTGCGGTTACGTAATGTCAAGGGCTGAGGGGAAGGGAAGTTTGTAACGTAGCTTAAACTTTTCCCAAACTTTCTGCTTTGACCGAACCCTGAATTCTCTTCCCATTTAGCTCCTATTCATCGTCAAGGCTACGCTTCCAACGTACGTTACACTGTAAAAGTGTTTTTCTTCTTCCTGATTTGTGTTAAACACAGTCTGAACCCCTCCTGTCCTCTCTACCTCCTCAGTCATCCCCGCTCTGATCAGCGTGAACAGGTTCTTCAGCAGGCGAGCGTCGTCCTCTCTGTCCAGGTCGGCCAGGGGGCGCTGCTGCCGGAGAGGAGCGTCTGGGTCCTGAACACACACACACACACACACACACACACACACAAACACATTATCCATATATTCAGCTACACTAGGGATGAGGATGTGCTTGCTGTCATGGTAACAGGCCTCACCAGCTCAGTGACCAGAGGAACGGTGAAGGTCGTGCCGCTCTTTCTCCTCAGCTTCAGTGCGTGGAGGGTGTTCTCCCTGAAACACACACACACACACACGGTTTGATTTCTCCCTCATGATCACAACACACACAGGACAGTTGACTTGATGTATTACACACACAGGAACTCACCAACAGACGTTTTTGGCGTAGTATTCTATATTATCAGAAAAGTCTCCGATCTGATCCTTGGCGATGCTCTCCAGCCAATCAACGACCAGCTGCGACACAAAAAAACAACTTTCTTTAGCTGTTGTCTCCAGGATGATTGGGTCTCGTTTACTCTTTTTGCAGGAGCAGCAGTGTGTGTTTGTGTGTGCGCTCGTTACCTGACTCTGACGTACGACGGCGTCCCGCTGGAAAAGCTGCTCCACCACGACCTTCTCACTCTCACTGGGAACCTTCAACACAGACACAATTCAATCAGGTAAGTTTACGCGACATTTTGAATCTTTTCCTGAAGCCGTTAGATCCTGATGATCAAAGCCACCAGGTTACTTCTGTGTCAGTTAATCTTCTCTAGACTCCCGGAAAAACACCCAAGGCCACGATTCCCTTGGCGCCTTCAATCTCACTCCCTGCAGGCTGCAAGATCCAGCTGCAGGGTTAGACGATAACGCTCTCCGTCACTGGGGGAACACTTTGCATTTCCTAGCTAGTGTGAATCTTTACCTCCATGATTATGCACTATAGCCAATTAGATGTAAGCACATCTCCCCTTGCTGTCTTGGACGACCTCCCTAGTTTAAGGGCGCACTCACACTGTCCATCCGTACCGTCCCCAAGCACGCTTCACGGGTAAAGTCTGGTTCCTTTGACCAGTGTGAGTGCAACCGTACCACGTCTAGGAGCGGCACGCTTGCCGTCCACGGCCCGTTTGGGAGAGGTGGGCTTTAGTAAAGCACATTTGCACGTGTACGAGCACGAGCGTGCGCACGTGTACGAGCACGAGGCCTACGGCGGTTCTGAGATCATTTCCTGTGCGCCTGTTGGGACGTAGAAAAAAGAAGGAGGGACCATGCGCGGACATTTCAAACAATGGCGGTGAAAGGTTCACGTTGGTGTGATGCGGAGGTGGAGTGTTTACTGCAGATTTGGTCGATGAAAAGATTCAAAAACAGTCGACAAGACGCACAAAAACTCCGAGGTCTACGGAAAGATCTGGAAACAAAGCCACGCATCGCCATGACGTCATCAATGCGTGTGACGTGTTACGGCGTGATGACGTATAGGCAGCAAGAAGCATTCTCCGAGGCCCAGGTAGTGTGAGTACAAACGGGCCTGGAGGGGGGGACAAGGACCCTAAAGCACGGGGCACGGGACGGAGGCACAGTGGGAGTGCGCCCTAAGAATCTGATCTTTGCTGTTTGAGCCTTAGAGTTGAACTGGCTTCATGCATTACTTTGAGCTGACGACTCTTCTGTTCTCCTTGATCAAGTATAAATAAACGTCTTCAGCTGTCATGTTAAAGACATGCGGGACTCTGGCACTTTAAATTCTTCCCTAACAGTCTGGAGGAGTTTGTGTCTCTATGGGCTTCGAGTAAATTCCGAATGCATGTACAACACAAAAGCAGATGTGAAAATGTCAAAAAACATCACTTATTGCAGGTTTAAGTGTGTGTATGTCCGTGCATTTGAAAATCCCATGAACTGTCACTCACAACCATGTCTGTCATGATGTCATCTTCCAGCGCCAACTGGACCCTGTCCCTGCGGAAACAGACAGACGGGCGATCGGTCAGAGAAGAAGAAGAAGAGGACAGACGGTAAACGTACGGGTGCACGTGCTGACGGTCGGACCGGTACCTGTACAGTGACGTGATGAGTCTCCAGGTGCAGTTCTCCTGCTGCAGCAGCCAGTGGACTCCTGCTGTCTTACTGTTCTGACCCGCTCTGAGGACCACAGACTGCAGCACGTCCACCTTAAACCCAGCCATGGAGGAGCAGGTGAGTGATTGAACTGAGCGGTTTGTGAATCTGTGATAAATCTTTGACTCTAGTCTTTATGCTAAGCTAACTACGTCTTGCTTCCAGCGTTGCACATTTTGCAAAGTATAAGAGTTAGATGAGAAGATCGACACCAACCTCATGTCTAAAAATTGAATATGAACCAGCAGCTGGTTAGCTTAGCTTAGCTCAGCATAATTAAGATAAGATCCACCTCTATTAAGATGTTCAGTCGTGTTTGTTTAAAACTGAAAAAGAGGGTTCCTGCACATTTTTCATTTCAGACTTCTCAGAGGATTTTCCGGTCAATATTAAACATCTGAGCACCAATTTTTTGATGCTTATTATGTAAATAAATGGTTTTAAAATCCAACGTTTAACACGCATGTTAATTCTATGTATGTCCTTATGTTGCCAAGTAATTAGACATTTTTACATATGTATTGTAGCTCAAATCAGTGAATGAACACCAAACTGAGACATTTTATTCAAGCTAAACGCTCAAAGAGTGAAATTCATAACTGACCCTGTGACACTACAGACAATTAACCAGGAACTACAGAAGCAAACATGAGTCTGTGCTTCGTTGGCTAAAGATGGGGTAAACATACTGTAAATAAATAAAATAATGATAAATAAAAGTACATCAATAAAGTGTAGACGACACGTTTGGAAGAAACTCAATAAATGAGAATCGCAGTTGCAGGGCGAACAGTAACCATGGTAACCTGACACCATCCTACAGCCAGCTTGATTAGTTTCAGATCATCTACAGTTCGGCTGTGTTGAGTTAGTAAACTTAAGTTGATTTGTAAATATTAATATAATTCATTTTAGAAGGTGAGATAATAGTCCGGAAACAACACAAACTTTTTTCCAAACTGGAAACTACTCATTTTAAATTCCATACTTTTCCCGACTCCGTAGGAACCGTGGGAAAAGAGTGTGAACAGAAAGTGTGTGTGTGTCCTGTGTGGCCTGCTGTACCTTCTCCTGGCAGAGCGTCTGGTAATCCTCCAGCAGCTCAAACACGGCAGAGGACGAGTGCTTCAGAAACGATGCGAGGAACTCTGGGAAAAGACTGGCCGCCGCTGAAATGTTGTTTTTAGAAAGGACAGCGTTTAACAGGAGTGCTGTGAACAAATGCACAGGAACAGAGAGAGGCTCAGGGGGCGTCTGCTTCACTCACCGGCCTCTCCGGGGTCGTCCTCCTTCAGCAGCGCCGAGCTCAGGTTGGCGGTGTCGTCCGAGAAGAAGCTGGTGTTCTCCATCCCAGAGACAGGGGAGACGTACATGGTGTTGGTCCAATCACTGTCATCCAAATTCTGGACACACAGACGTCGTTTTAGAGGTAATCATGGATTCAAACCTCTCACTCTTTCAGGGTCCGCACTCTTTTCTAGGGGACATTTTCATATTTGAGCTAGCTGCCATGACGGACACTAACGTGATTTAAGAGTCTGTGGCTATGACGCATCTATGAAATCACCACGGAGACGAGATTAAGATGCATTTCATTTTATTTGTATTAGCTATCTTCACTCTCTTGCTTTTTCTCCCTAGGCTGACTGTTAGAAGAGAGAGCCAGCAAAAGTAGAAAAGTAAAAAAGAAATAAAATAAAATATCTGACTGTTTGATGAGTATGTACGGCGGCGGTGTGTTTTGACCGGAGTTTCGATACAAACACCAGTATCAGACGTGCATCAGATATTCCCTAAACTGCTGGATCTGATATAAACAAGTACACAAATCTGTGCACCGATCTGATTCTGGGATTTTTGCCCTGAAAAATATTGACTTTAAAAGTTTTTTCACTTTGCCGTGTTCGCAGAAATCAATTCTTCTTCGCCGCACTAAACCGTCAGCCTACACAGCAAGTTTCCATAACATAAAGGTTCAAATTTGAACGCCAATATGGTCGTGAACAGAACTTTCAACACAAGATTTTCCAGGACATTTGACTTTTTCTCTCATTTTCCAGGTTTTCCAGGTCGCATGGAAAGCCTTTATTTATGCCCCCGATCCACAGACTTGTTGTTCTTCAAGAGTGGGACTCGTGCAAACAGAGAAGCACTCGTATGAACATGAACAGATCTGTTTTGTGATTTCAGAGAACGTCCAGAACCTTTTGTAAAAGATTCTCACAGAAAAAAGGAAATCAAGTTTAAGGTAAGGGAACAAAAACATTCTTGCGTCGATCCATTGAATGTGTGATTTCCTGTGTCTCACCATACTGTTGAGAGCATTTCTGGGCGTGTGTGTGTATCGAGGCGTTCGACCTCCTGGAGCCAAAATGGAGGAAACGTCCGGCAACCTGGGAGTGACTGAGAGAGAGAGACGTGAGGTGAGAGTGGGGACTGAGTAACACAAAGCTCTGAATCTAAATAAATAAATCTGTGTGTCTCTTACCGGCCTGTCTGAACAGTGAGGCCGGAGTGTTCCTCAGCAGTGAGCGGGCTGGCGTTACCGTGGAAGCGACGGGGCTGCCGCTGCCGGGTGACGGGACTGAGACCAACAGTCAGGAAAACAACAACAACAAGAAGACTGACGCTTCTGGTTTTATTACAGAACACAGGTGACAACGCTGTGTTACTCATATACAAGTATTTATGTGGGCGTCGTCCTTCAAACAGGTTTCCAGCACCAAAAAAATCTGTTTGGGGATTTGTGCGTTTATTATTTAATCCGAGAATACAACAAATGGTTATTATAACTCCACCAAATCCAGTTAAATCAATCTGAAGTGACACACACACACAGACACACACACAGTAGGAGGATACAGGCCACCTTCTTCCTCCTGCGGGCAGCGATCGTCACCTCGTCGTCTCGAACAACCGGAGACAGCAGCTCGCTCTGACCCCTGGAAGAAGAGTGTGTGCGTGTCAGAACAACATGTATGTGTCATTCCTGGATCATAGTTATCAATGCATTAATATTTCATCCCTTTAATGATGCCTTTGGTAAAGGTTGGTAATAACTTATACTGGTGTGGATTAATACATTGTAATGAATTAGTTGATTTATGTTTTGTATTAAAAGCCTCAATAAGTAACTACGGAAATCAAATACATAAAAAGTACAATATTTCCCTCTGAAACGTAGTGAATGTAAAATTTAAAGTCGTATAAAATGTAAAGATAAGATTTAACTTTATTAATCATGAGGGAAATTCTTGTTTGAAATGGATCCAAAACCACAGTAACAATGACAAAAACATATATGATAGAAAAACACAAAGATAACAAAATAAAAACAATAAGAAAATAAGAAAACAATGAAAGATATTGAAGTAGATGCTGGAATGATGAGCTGAACTGAAGATTCATCCATCTTTTCATTTTATCTTGATTTACTACACACATGTATACATTTACATACGTGTGTGTGTGTGTGTGTGTGTGTGTGTGTGTGTGTGTGTGTATATACCGTATATATAAATATAGAGATATACACATTTAGTTATTTACTTGTCTTTCATTTATTTATCTTTCTACCCCCATGATGTTTTGTTCTGTGGTGTGAAAGGCTGTTAAAGTTTGAAAATGGAGAAGTTGTAGTAATAAACGAGTTATAGTTCTTACTGCTCCTTATGGGAAATGTTAAACTGTTAAAATATGTTGTTGGTTATTTTGTGTTTTATCACTGGCAATAAAAAAGGAACAAAACAACAACAAAATAAGGTTATTCTGATTTTGTTATTGTTTATTACCCATTTTATTTACATTATATCTATTTATCTTGTTATTCTTTTCCCATGTTCTTAATAAAAAACTAACAATAACACTAAAATAAAGCACCAGCTGCAGTAAACTTCACTTACTGACAGAGAAACTGTTTTCAGCAGCTTTGGTTAAACATGTCAACAAACCAGTGATTAGCCTGTTAGCATCAGCAATGATAATGAACGGCTCCGTTAGCCTGCAGCTAAAGTAACACCACACGGCTAATCAACACGCTAACGCTTCACAAATACAACTACACATAAAACTGCGCGTGTATAAAAGAGGATTAAAGTTGAAATATGAAGAAATGTGATTTACCAGTCCATGATAGCCGGCTGTCAGTTCCCGCTTCACGAGGCTCAACTGGACTCTTCTTCGTGGGTCTTGTACTTCTTTTTCTTCTTCTTTTGAATTCCCGGCAGACTGGCGCGGCCCGTTGCTGCCCCCTCAGGTCAGTCGGTGGTACTGCACCCTGCAGGCTGAATACTCTGTTATAGGACAGGGCTCCATGTTTCTTTTTGCATTGCGTTTAGCTGTTATAACTATGGTTTTATCTGTTAATTAACTATGTATTTAATGTAGCACTTATCACTATTTGTATTATTACTATTTTATTATTTGTTGTTACTGTAGCAGTTAGATTATTCATGTTGTGTCACTTACCATTGTGTCTTCATCTCATCTCATCTTCAGCCTCTTATCCAGGGTCGGGTCTCAGGGGGCAGCAGCTTTAGCAGGGGACCCCAAACTTCCCTTTCCCGGGCCACATTAACCAGCTCTAACTGGGGGATCCTGAGGCGTTCCCAGGCCAGTGTGGAGATCTAATCTCTCCACCTGGTCCTGGGTCTTCCCCGAGGCCTCCTCCCAGCTGGACGTGCCTGGAACACCTCCCTAGGGAGGCGCCCAGGGTTCATCCTTACCAGATGATCCTGAACCACCTCAACTGGCTCCTTTCAACGCAAAGGAGCAGCGGCTCTACTCCGAGTTCCTCACGGATGCTGAACTTCTCCCCCTCTCTCTAAGGGAGACTCCAGACCCCCTCCTGAGGAAACACATTTCACACGCTTGGACCTGGACCTGGTTCTTTGGGTCCTGACCCAGCTTTCAGGACCACAGGTGAGGGTAGGAACCAGGACTGAGGGTAGATCCAGAGCTTTGCCTTCCTCAGCTCTCTTTTCATCACAACGGTACGGTGCACCGCCCCCCTTCTCTGGCCAAACTCACGCTCCATCGTCCCCTCACTCGTGAACAAGATCCCGAGGTACTTGAACTCCTTCACTTGTGGTACCTTATTAATTGTGTCTTGTCTTTGTCTTGTCTACGCATGGGAGAGAAAACCAAAACAAGAAACCAAATGTCGATTCCTCGTTTGAAAGAATTTGACTTTGTTTACTTTATTTATTTATTTGCTGTAAAAATCTGGTTCAGAGTAATTTTATCTGTCTTTTTTCTATTGATTGATTGATTGATTCTTTATTTCAAACATGTAAAAACCAAAGAAAATGAAATGGTGACAGGAAATAACGACGTTTCACAAAAAAGATCATAATCAGACACAAGAAGGACAAACATTTGAAAGAAAGGAAAATTAAGTGGGAATAGGTTTGCATTTATCTTACCCCACCTCTCCTCCATCACTCGTTTTAATTAAACTTCCTTATTCATAATAATGATCACTAACATTTTAATGTATTATTACTATTATATATAAGTTTTAACGTATCTAAATATATAATTTTCCATAAATAAAATGTATTATATGTTTATATCAAAGTATAAAAATTGTAGTATAATACATATAATAAAGTAGAATAACTATAATTAAAAAAATACAAAAAAAACAGATACAAAAGAATTAATAACAAACTAAATAACTAAACAATAATCACCCAACGATCATCAAACACCCTCGTCCCTGAGAATCCATTCCTTTAACCTCTTTATTAAAATTTAAATAATTATATTTTTCTTCTTTCGTTTCAACCTATTCTGTAATTTTACTCCAGACAGAAAAACAAAACCTTTTTCCTGGTTGTACGCACCTTCCTCTATTTAAATTTATACATTTTATTATGTTTATATTATGTTTTGGTTGCATTGATGGAGTAAAAGATATACGGAGCTCAGTGTTGGATGTTGTTAGGGATCAGCATGGACGGTGGTGGCGTTGGAGGGTATTTTATTTTTATTTTTTTAGTTACTGTTGTTATTGTTGTGTCATTTAAATGATTCAATAAAAAATTCTAATCATAAAAACAAAATACTGTTATAAGTAAAAAAAAAACATGCATTTAAACGTGTTCTTTAAGCACAAGTGTGTGAGTTTAATCAGGTAAATGATGTGAAAGGTAAATGTTTTTAAAACGTTATTGAAAAATATCAAATATTATAAATACATTATTATTAATATTATTATTATTATTATTATAAATACCTTCTATATTTAACTGATAGTTTATTGTTTTTACTTTCTATATTTATTTAACTAAGAGTTTATTGTTTACTGTTTATTATTTTTACTTTTTATATTTAACTAAGAGTTTATTGTTTACTGTTTATTGTTTTAACTTTTTATATTTCTTTGACCTATAAAGGAATATCTTATCTTATCTTATTTTATCTTAGCTGCTGATCTGCGTACATTTTTGCTTGTTATTATTTTTTTAAATGTTTGACTTTCTTTGTGCATTTTTAATGTACACCATTATTATTTCTACATTTTTAAATATTTTTGGTATTATGTAGAACTCTGTAACATGTCAGAAAAGTATTAAATCTTTTCAATAAAAATACATTTTAAATAAAAAAAATAAAATAATCTCTGCTGTGCTTCCCCCTCCTGTCCGCTAGGGGCCGCTGCTGCTCGACGCACCCACGCTGAACGACGTTAAAACACGGAAACCAACAAGATCACGGCCGGAGAGCGGTGGAAGAAAATCCTCCAGGACGCTTAGCGGTGATTTGTTGCTTCTAAGGCCGGGGAGAGGAGCTCCGAATGCCGGGAGCGAGACGCTAAACCCCGGGGTGTTTGTTCGGCTGGAGCAGAAGAAGAAGAAGAAGAGAAAGGAGACGGGTGTAAACATGGAGACAGCGCCAGGTAAACTTTTCTTATTGCGTGGCAGAATGAGAGACAGACAGACAGACACGCAGACAGACACGCAGACAGACAGACCTGCGTTGTCTCCAGACTGTCTTACAACTCCTGTGTCACAGTATTTAACAGAAACAACGTTATTTAACATTAAATTTAACGGTTTAACCTCCTTTAACTTGTTCTGTCTGACTGACTCTCGCCGAACTCCATTCAAAAAATCACCAATTTAACCGTTAACCGTTAAAAACCGTTAACCGTTAAAAACCGTTAACCGTTAAAAACCGTTAACCGTTAAAAACCGTTAACCGTTAAAAACCGTTAAAAACCGTTTAAAACCGTTAACATTTAAAAAACACATGTAAACCTTTAAAAACACTCTTATAAGCTAAAATTATGCATTTATTAATATTCTTTGAGTGTAATCAGGTAAATGTAGTTGAAGTATTTGTGTTTTTTTAAACTTTATTAAAAAAATATTAAATAAAAAACATTAAAAACAAACACAGAAAGACAGGAACATGAGTAGAAATACATAGAAAACCATAAATAACCATTTAAATTGGGATAAATAAACTTCAGTCATTTATATTAGAATTAAAATATATATAATATGAATTTACATTAACATACAATTTTCTGTTCAATGTTATTAAGTCATAACTGTTATTTAAAAAATTTTTCTATATGTTGTCTACCTTTTTAAACTCTGACATTATATTTTTTTAATTGGATTTAGGTCTCTTGTTTTTTAACATTTTATTTATACTTGGTATTTATAACATTCACTTATATACACACAAATACACAAGATGTGGCTGTTCTGCTCATTCTGCATATTAAACCTTTAACATATTAGCATTTACACTCTTATCGTAAAACTACTCTTCATAAAATACAAAGCTTAAAATTGTTTTATTATTTCAACGTAAGGTAAGAATATCTTTAATATGGCTGAACTTTCAGACTTCCTAACGTTCACTTTCTTCTGTTTTTGCAGCGTGAACAGATATCTAGGCTAAGTCAACAAAGCTCGGCTTGGGTAAGCTCTGCTTGGGTAAGCTCTGCTTGGGTAAGCTCTGCTTGGGTAAGCTCGGCTTGGGTAAACTCGGCTTGTGTAAACTCAGCGAGGACACTTCCAGAACCATGGCTGCCACGCTGTTTGATTTATCAGCCAACAGGCGCATCGTCGCCGGCCTTCTGGTCAACCTGCTGTCGTCCATCTGCATCGTCTTTATGAACAAGTGGATCTACGTGCACTACGGCTTCCCCAACATGACCTTGACCCTGGTTCACTTCGTGGTCACCTGGCTGGGACTCTACATCTGCCAAAAAATGGACATTTTCTCTCCCAAAAGCCTCCCGGTCCGCAGGATCGTGTGGTTGGCTCTGAGCTTCTGCGGGTTCGTGGCCTTCACCAACCTCTCCCTGCAGAACAACTCGATAGGAACGTACCAGCTGGCCAAAGCCATGACCACGCCTGTGATCATCCTCATCCAGACCACCTACTACAAGAAGACCTTCTCCACCAAGATTAAACTGACGCTGGTACGGAAAGTTCAAGTTATCTCCTAGTTTCAGTAATCTAAAGGTAGTAGCTGACACACACTTGACAGGTCGGATTTGGGCCATTTTGTTGCGGGATTGATTATTTTTTTAAATGCAATTTATTAAGAAATGTGTCTTTCTCTCTCTGACTGTGCTAGTTCGCTGAGGGCGCACTCACACTGTCCTTCCGCACCGCGCCAGAACAGGTTTTTACGGGTAAAGTCTAGTTCGTTTGACCAGTGTGAGTGCAACTGTACCGCGCCTAGCTGCAGACAGCTGGCCGTCCACGGCCCGTTTGGGAGAGGTGGGCTTTTGTAAAGCGCGTTTGCACATGTACGAGCACGAGTGTGTGCACGTGTACGAGCACGAGGCCTACGGCGGTTCTGAGGTCATTTCCTGTGCCCCTGTTGGGACGTAGAAAAAAGAAGGAGGGACCATGCGCGGACATTTCAAACAATGGCGGTGAAAGGTTCACGTTGATGTGATGCGGAGGTGGAGTGTTTACTGCAGATTTGGATTTGGTCGATGAAAAGATTCAAAAACAGTCGACAAGACGCACAAAAACTCCGAGGTCTACGGAAAGATCTGGAAACAAAGCCACGCATCGCCATGATGTCATCAATGCGTGTGACGTGTTACGGCGTGATGACGTATAGGCAGCAAGAAGCATTCTCCGAGGCCCAGGTAGTGTGAGTACAAACGGGCCTGGAGGGGGGGACAAGGACCCTAAAGCCCGGGGCACGGTGCAGGAGGACAGTGTGAGTGCGCCCTTAGTCTTGTGCGTTAAGAAGAGGAAGAGAGGGAGTTGAGCCAGAGGTTTTTTATTAGATTGGGGAGCTAACGGGCGGTAATGGATGAAATGGATCGGTAAGAAAGTCTTTGGTTCAACCAAGTTGGGTCTTAAAGACACGGGTACCGACTACTACTTATGTTAATATTAACCAAAATCATGTCAACGAATTGAATTGAATTCGTAATTAAGACTGGGAAACGGACTTTACGCTTCATTATAGGAACGTGCATGAAAACTGGACAATAGGAAAAGCTCAAGTCATCCGAAGATAATCAAGATTAGTGGAAATTAAACCCAAATTTTACGGATATAGTTTGTTTTTTTGTAAATGCACATTATTTTTGACCCTCACTCGATCGGTTTAACTGTCTGGAGTCTCCCTGTGACGTCTTGATGGGCGGTTTCTGGGATTTTTGTAGACATTTTGGTGGTTTAAGACTATTCTCATTGGTTTTCAGGAAAGATATTGTCTACTTCTTCTGTAATTTATGACCTTCTGATTAGCTGTAAAAGGGTGGTTCTGTTTCTCCAGGTGCCCATCACATTAGGGGTGATATTGAACTCGTACTTTGACGTGAGGTTCAACCTGCTGGGGACGGTGTTTGCGTCGCTGGGTGTGCTGGTGACGTCGCTTTACCAGGTGGTGAGTAACAGCGAACGTCTCTGTGACAAGAAAGACAAAGTGGTTTCTGTGAAGCTGACAGGAATAAAATAAGCCTCTCTCTGTTTCCTTCTCTCTCAGTGGGTGGGGGCCAAACAACATGAGCTCCAGGTGAACTCCATGCAGCTTCTGTACTATCAGGTATGACTTAGGATTAGAGTTTGACTTGTTGGTCTTCATTTGGGACTAGGATTAGGCATTTACGGTCTTTACTTGGAACTTGATTGGGGACTTTATGGACTTGACTTGGAACTTGATTCAGGACTTTATGGACTTGACTTGGGACTTGATTTGCGACTTTTGCTCTTGACTTGACACTTGATTCTGAGACTTGTTCCCCTTCATTATGGACTTTTTGGCCTTTACTTGACTATGAACTTGATTTGGGACTTGTTCCCCTTAATTTTGGACTATGCTTTGGACTTTTGGGCCTTTACTTGGTTCATGATTTGAGACTTGTTGCCAATACATTTCCAATACAAAACAAATCAAGTATGCTATTATTGGCCCATACCAGATACAGTCAGAAGTTCAGGACATTCCTGAATATCATCTCTGTGAATATCATGTTACATTAATACTGTGACGTAATCGTAGCATGTTTATACTAATACATAATGTGACGTACAGCAGCATTAACACAAAGACTGTCCTGTCAGGCTCCTCTATCATCGGGCTTCCTGCTCTGCGTTGTTCCTGTGTTTGAGCCGCTGACTGGAGACGGAGGAATATTTGGACCCTGGTCTGCGCCTGCTCTGGTCAGTCTCAACATCTCACACACAGGCACAAAGCTAAAACACACACTTCATACACACATGCAATATATACTAAGTCCAAATGTGTGTGTGTGTGTGTGTGTGTGTGTGTATGTTAGGTAACACTTGCAAACAACTGGTGCAACTTCCAAGGTTTTATTGTGAAGGCCTTATTTTGTACAATGTCCTGTTGCTGGGGTAACAGTGTTCTCCTCTTGTTGCCTAGGTGGCGGTGATGTTCTCGGGTGTTGTGGCATTCCTGGTCAACCTGTCCATCTACTGGATCATTGGAAACACCTCGGCCGTCACGTATCCTCAGATATATGGGAGCCCAAAGAGATCTGTAGGGGTCTGAAGGGTGTTTAGTGGGGGATCTAGGAGAAAGTTCTACCGGTCTGTAAGGTTACAGGTTCTTTTGGACAGCTTTGAGACCTTCTTGAAGAAGTGCAGTATTCCTGGGAAGGTTTTTGGGCGTCGTAAGAAGCTTTCTGATCTTAGGGCCTCTGTGAAGAGCTTCTGGGGGATTTAAGAGGTTTGGGGGTTTCATGGGGTGGTTTCTGATCTCCTTGAGGTGGTCTTTGGTTTTCTTGGCCAACTTTGAGACCTTCTTGAAGAAGTGCAGTATTCCTGGGAAGGTTTTAGGGCGTTGAAAGAAGCTTACTGGTCTCAGAACCTCTTGGGGACATCTTTGGTCTCCTTGAAGGGCGTTTGACCGCTTTGTGAAGAGCTTTTTGGTTTCTTTGAAAGGGTTTGAGAACTTCTTCAGACGGATTCTGATTTAGAGGAAGTCTTTGGTCTTCTGGGGATTTAGGCGATTCTAAGATTTATTTGGCAGGGGGTTGTTCTGGTTTCCTTGAGGAGCTAGGGTTTTTGTGTTTGGTGCTTTCAGATCTTTCTTTAGTGGATTTCAGGAGGTCTTTGGTATTCTTTTGGGGGATTAAGGGTGTTTTAGAGTTTCTTGGGATGGTTTCTGGTCTCCTTGGGGTGGTCTTGGGTTTTCTTGGGGATGTTTTGACAGCTTTGTGAAGAGTTTTCTGGTTTCTTGAAAAGGGTTTGAGAATTTGTAGCGAAAATTCCTGGTGTTCTTGGTGGGGGTTTTGGTTTTCCCAAGAAAGTCTTTTGTCTACTGAGGGATTTAAGGGGTTTGGGGGTTTCTTGTCTCGCTGAAGGATTCTTTGGTTTTCTTGGAGGTTTGACGGCTTTGTAGGGAGCTTTCTGGTTTCTTCAAAATCATATCAAGGCAAGTCCAGGGAGTCTTTGGTCTTTTTTTAGACTAAATTTAATGGAGTTTAAGGAGCATTGTGGGTTCCTTGGGAAGGTTTTGGGACTCCTTTAGTGGTCTTGGAGACGTTAGAGGGCTTCACAGAGAGTTTTATCTTTAAAGGGGTATCAGCGTTCCGGTCTTCTTGAGGAAGTTTTTTGTCTTGGGGATTTAAGGTGGTTGAAGGTTTCTTGAGGGGACGATTTTGTTTCCTTCAGGGGGTCTTTGGTTTTCTTGTGGCTCTGGGCGCTTTGTGAGAAGATGGAAGGGGACACTGAACTTCTCGAGTGGGTCTTTGGTCTTCCTGTAGAGGTTTCTGGGAAAATGGAGGGGTTTTGAGGTAGGGGGTCCTTGGAAGTCTTCTTAGACTTCTTTAGTGTTCCTAGAGGTCTTCAGGAAATTATTTTCACTATTATTGTATGGTTTTCATATGCGTTGTGGTTCTCCTGACTCCACTTTTCAGCTACAACATGTTCGGTCATTTCAAATTCTGCATCACTCTGGTTGGAGGATACCTGCTCTTCCATGACCCGCTGTCACTCAACCAGGTGGGTCTTCTCCCGCTGCTCCGCCCGTTCTGGATCCATTCATTCAGTTGTTTTCCCTGAACCTTGCTGTCCTCCGTCTCACTCTCAGGCGCTGGGGATCCTCTGCACTCTGGCAGGTATCCTGTCTTACACTCACATCAAGCTGGCCGAACAGGAGGAGGGGAAGAGCCGGCTGGCTCAAAGACCATAGGCCGACTCACCTGTCAATCATCTGCACAGACTCCTCCCATTGGCCGCCGGCTGCAGAGACCTCTTTATATATATTTTTTACTTTACGATGAGTATTTTTTTAGGAGAGTAAAGATTTTCATTGTGGTCCTTTTTGACGGTTCAACACACCCCCTGCTCTTCCCGTGGATCGTCACTCAACGACACTGATGTTTACGTTTTTAAAGGGAAACAGACGGAAACGGAGAAGCTTTAATGAAACTAAAAATCAGACGATAATATCTTTATTTTCATCCAAAGCAGAAATACAACTTCACTTTTACATGGAAGGATGAAGGAAGTCAAATTCAGCTTCATTTCTTCACAGAACTCTCTGCTGTTTGTTCGCGAGCTGTCGACCGATTGGATGACCTTCAGAGTTTAGGGACCGTTAAAGAACTCCGTTAAAGACCCTTCAAGCAAGGCACCAAACCTTCACCTGCTATAGTGTTGAAACAAATCTATGATCTGTGTTAATTAACCAAGCGAATTTGATATGTTAAAGCAAGTTCTGTGAAGCTGCTGTACAAGACTCTCGGGCGCACTCACACTGTCCTTCCGCACCGCGCCTGGGGCTTTAGGGTCCTTGTCCCCCCCTCCAGGCCCGTTTGTACTCACACTACCTGGGCCTCGCGCAAATGCTTCTTGCTGCCTATACGTCATCACGCCGCAACACGTCACACGCATTGATGACGTCATGGCGATGCGTGGCTTTGTTTCCAGATCTTTCCGTAGACCTCGGAGTTTTTGTGCGTCTTGTCGACTGTTTTTGAATCTTTTCATCGACCAAATCTGCAGTAAACACTCCACCTCCGCATCACACCAACGTGAACCTTTCACCGCCATTGTTTGAAATGTCCGCGCATGGTCCCTCCTTCTTTTTTCTACGTCCCAACAGGCGCACAGGAAATGACCTCAGAACCGCCGTAAGCGTCATGCTCGTACGCGTGCGCACTCGCTCTACAAAAGTCCACCTCTCTCAAACGGGCCGTGGACGGCCAGCTGGCCACAGTTATGCGCGGAGTGGTTGCACTCACACTGGTCACACGAACTAGGCTTTACCCGCAAAACCTGTTTTGGCCCGGTGCGGAAGGACAGTGTGAGGGCGTCCTAAACAGTAAGTAGACCTTCTGTCAGGCCCGACCTATAAGGGGTTTGGAAAATGTCTTATTTTGAACCCTATGTTTTCAAGGTTAGGAATATGCTGCGTTTTAATCGACACAATCACTCACGTCAACCAACAATCATTTTAAATCGTTGCAATGAAACAATCCCCACATGTGATCATAGAGGCTTCGAGAGATGAGAGATTTTTGGTTTAGGAAACTTGAAAGTGTTTGAATTTTACTCTTTAAAGGTACGAATACTGAAAGACAGAAATAACTGGCAGGTGGTGTGATGAGCAGCCGTGTTTCACCACAAAGAGACGCAGCAAACTAACGGATAACACACTTTCTAGACAGGAACTTACTCATGCACGTTTACTTCCCCAGGACATTTTCTTCCTCAGGACTTCAAATAATTTCATTCAATTAAGACTCATCAAGGACAATAAGTTTGTAGTTTATTCAAAAGACGTATTTGCACCATCGCCTCCTGTCTATAAACCAGTCTTTTTACAGTTTATACTCTCACAGAGGAGTTAGTTTAAATAAAATTGAATGGCGCAACACAGCTAATAAACATCACCGTCTTCTGTTGGTCAACACCACAAATCAAATGAGCTCATCATGATTCACCGAAGTTGGATTTGGATCAGCAACAATGTGATTAAATGTGTTTTTAAGATCGACAGCATTTCAGTTTCTACTTCCACTCTGCGCTTTGTCTCCTTCAGCGTTACTTTAATTTCCTTATTCTTCTTTTATTAGCAGCTCTTTTTTCTTTTACAGCTGTTTCAGGTTGTTTCTCTGCTCATTGACAGATTATAGAGAGTTCACAAGGACACAGAAGTATTTAAATCCTTTACTTTAGTGAAACTATAGATACATTCATTCATTCATCTTCATCCTCTTGTCCCTGTCGGGGTCGTGGGGGGCTGGAGTCGATCCCAGCTGACATCGGGCGTGAGGCGGGGTCCACCCTGGACAGGACGCCAGTCTATCACAGGACACATAGAGACAAACAGAGACAGACAACCATTCACACCTACGGGTGATTTAGAGTCATCAATGAACCGAACACCTGCACGTCTTTGGACTGTGGGAGGAAACCGGAGAACCCGGAGAAAACCCACGCAGACACGGGGACAACATGCAAACTCCACACAGAAGGGCCCCAGCCGGGATTCGAACCAGGAACCCAGTAAACCTGCTGTACTCGTTTTACGGAATGTGAACACGCTTCATTTATTTTAACCACGCTTAAATATTAATTTTCTCGTGAACAGCTCCTCTGTTCAGCTCGCTCCGGGCTGAGCTCTCAGTACCACCCTGTGTGTGTGATTAACACTGTGTAAATAAAGTTACAACAGCCAGCCTTGTACACACACACACACACACACACACACACACACACAGAGCGGCTCTGCAGAGAGCAAGGAGTGGAAAGAGTGTGTGTGAGAAAACAACCTCACAGAAACACAGGCAGTTCTGTTTCCATTGAAGGTCCAGTTTACTTTAAAACTGACTTAGATTCAACTAAATTAAGTAAACTTAAGGTTCAGTTTCATTTAATTTACCACATTAATGAATCAGCGTAGCAGCTTAGCGGTTTACTTTAAGTTACGTTCCCCAATTTTGTTATGAAACACCTTTGTAAAGTAGAAACTTGCCCCTGTTTTTACATCCAGTCAGTGGTGGAGGACGTATTCACATCGTTTCTGCATTGAAAATGTCACTTACGCAACAAAACGCATATGCAGAATGGAGTTAAACATTAAAAAAAATACCCATAATGTAGAAAAACGGCCTCTATTAGGAGTTATTTTTTAACTTTATTCTGTTTGTTCTTTAATCTACCTTAAGGCATCATAGTTTATAAACTTGTCACACGCCCTCTGTGTAACTTTACACTTCTGTCAAATAAATGTAGTGGAGTAAAAAGAACAGTGTATCCCTCTGTGGTGGAGTCAAAGTATAACACAGCGTGAAATAGAAATACTTAAGTAAAGTGCAAACACCTGAAATGTTCACTTTAATAAATAAATAAATACTTCCAGGGTCGTGAGGACAGGACGACAGAAGGGAAAGTGCTTTTGTTAGTCTGTTAGAAAGCACATACCTTAACATGCTCATACTCCACACCCTCGTGACGTTACAAATATAGAAGAAGAAGAAGAATTTCTTTATTTATCCCGCAACGGGGAAATTGAATTTTTTCACTCTTATGATTAATCATGTTACACACACAGGCCTGAAATACACACACATGCACAGACAGGACCTATACATGCAATTAAGGAGAGATGTCAGAGCGAGGGGGCTGCCAGTGACCAGCGCCCCGAGCAGTGGGGGGTTCAGTGCCTTGCTCAACAGCACCTCTGCAGTGCCCTGGAGATGAACTGGCACCTCTCCAGCCACCAGTCCACGCCCTCAAATTAAGAAGAGCCAATATTAAATAGTTTCGGCTTTAATTTTTAACAATAGTATTAGGAAATATACTTAAGTAAAGGGTCTGGATACTTTCTCCACCACTGCAAGGAGCTAAATGACCAAATATAAGAAAAATACTCCTTTACATAGGGTTATATTTGTATACATGTATCTCATCTCATCTTCAGCCTCTTATCCGGGGTCAGGTCTCGGGGGCAGCAGCTCCAGCAGGGGACCCCAAACTTCCCTTTCCCGGGCCACATTAACCAGCTCTAACTGGGGGATCCTGAGGCGTTCCCAGGCCAGTGTGGAGATCTAATCTCTCCACCTGGTCCTGGGTCTTCCCCGAGGCCTCCTCCCAGCTGGACGTGCCTGGAACACCTCCCTAGGGAGGCGCCCAGGGTTCATCCTTACTAGATGATCCTGAACCACCTCAACCGTGAGGAACTCGGAGTAAAGCTGCTGCTCCTTTGGTGAACATTTATTTAAAGTATAATTGATCGATTGATTGATTTTTAAAGCATCCAAACAATCAATCAAAATCAATAAATGAATGAATACAGATATAAATTAATAAAAAAATGCTGAAATGTATAAATAAATACAAAATGTAGAAAGAAATGTAAAGTATCTTTATATTATTTTTATATATATTCATTTATACATTTATTTATTTTCTAGTATTTATTGTATTTACATGTATTCATCTATTTATTCATATATTCCAGCATTTATTTATTCATTTATTTTTCTTGTATTTATTCATAGATACATTTATTCGTGCATTTATTGATTAATTAATTTCAATATTTATTTATTCATAGATCTATTTATTTATTCCTGTATTTATTTATTTATAGATTTATTCATTTATCAGAATCAGAATCCATTATCGCACAGTTTGTAAGAACAATACATACCAGGAATTTGACCTGGCGATTTTGTGCATAGCGGATAAAATTATACAAATATACACATAAAAAAACAGAAGGAACACTTTTCTTATATTTATTAATTTGTACATTTAGTCATGCATTTATTAATTGATCATTTATAGCTGTATTTATTTATTACTGCATTTATTTATTTATATTTGCAATTATTTATTCATATATTTCTTATTTATTTATTTATTACTGCATTTATTTATATTTGCAATTATTCATTCATTTATTTCTCAATTATTTTTTTATTACTGTAATGTTTTATATGCATTTATGTATTTAAATTTGCAATTATTCATTAATTTATTTCTGTATTTATTTATTTATTTATGTATTTTATTTATTGAGTCTTGAGTCACGTTTAGTCCTCCTTAGCCCTCAGGTGTCCAAATACATGCCTGTTTTTAATGCCACAGTTGTAATGTACCGTAACACAAAATTATTCGGGGATAAAGACAATTGTGATGATACAAAAGCATTAAATATAAATACGTCAAAATAACCTAAATAATATGATTTAATACGACTTAATAATGATATTTGTAGTCAGGCATAATTTGTGCCACTACCGTTAGAGGGTCCTTCCGCGGCTCACACGGAAGCTAATGACCGATGTTTGTGATGCTACAATTAGCAGGTAAACGTTTTATTTTAATGTTATAACGATGTTTACACGAAATAAGAACATATATAACCATTTATTTGTGCTGTGTGTTAGTTTAAGTTCACACTATGACGACTTTACGCGCGCTAACTGTGAGTTTAACGCGGTTAAAACGTTTGTTTACATCTGTTTATGTGCGTTTGACGGTTTAACGGCGCTAGCTGTGCTAATGCTAACTCTGTTTTTATTGGTTTGTTTACATGTTTGAAACGTTACAGCGTGTTTTTTTCATGTCATAAACATAAAATCTTCTCCAGGGATACGATTCAACTATGTATAAGCCATATCACTGACATATGAGAGAGCTAATTTAACGTTATCATGTCAACTGAGGCTAATGTAGCTAGGCTAGGTGGCTAACGGATATGTCAAGCCGTTTTAACAGTTAATTGCTGGAGTGGGTGTGTATTCCAGATATGAGTAATTTGATTATTCTAAGTCAAAAACAACATTTTAGATATTCATAACGTCGTTTTTCCTATCTTAAAATGACGTCACCTTACCTTTGTTATTGTTTCACCTTTTAAAAACAAACATATAAATAAAAAACAAATGACAAACTGTGCAGGCAGAGGAAAAAGGGCTTCCTTGAATCCTCCACCATAAAAAAAATCTTAAAGTTATTGATATTTTAAAAATACTACGGAAGCCCTAAAGGGTCAAGCATTACACACATTTCATTTACTCTGTTTTGTTTTCCTGATATCAAGATAATTAGTTTGATAGAAAACGAATGAAACGTGGTTTCCATCACAACGGATATGTCATGCTTGGTAAAGACTTCTCAACGGAATTCCATTGCTAGGCAACAGCCTTGTTCCTTGTTAACTTCCTGTCAGCTGATGTCATTCACTGACACTGCAACAGGAAACAAACTAGGACTGTTTTGAAATGTTTACAGCTTTGAAAAAGTTGCAAAGACAACACTGACAGATGAATTCAGCTGGTTATTTACGGTTAAACACTGTAATCTATACATGTATGTGCACATTGTCAAACTCCTCCCTCTTCTGGTGTTTATGTTGTTTTAATAATAATAATATGGAAAAATGTAGTTAATGAAGACATCAGACTCAGTCACGCCTCTGATAAAGCTGAAGCCTCACTAACGTCTTCTTCATACTAATGTGAACATTATCTGTAATAATAACGTTATTCCAGCCTCTGTCAGGCTTTGGTTGAAGAGATCTGTGATGGTGATCCATGTTCTCCTGCTCCTCTGACATTGATACACTGATTCTCCAGGTCTCACGTTAATTATCTTTATTTCCTAAAACAGAGGACATAAAATGTATGTAATGTCTGACCCTTAAGGGCTTCCATAAAATACACACAATGCAAAAACATAATAAAAGTGACGGTAAACTTATGACAAAATATGTTTGGTAGCAACAATGAAAAGAAAGAACAAAACTGTGTGTGTGTGTGTGTGTGTGTGTGTGTGTGTGTGTGTGTGTGTGTGTCTGTATGTGTGTGTGTGTGTGTGTGTGTGTGTGTGTGTGTGCGTGCGTGCTTGCATGTGTGTGTGTGTGTCTGTATGTATGTGTGTGAGAGGGGGATCATTTTTACTGTATCGACCCCTGAACAGGTAAATAACCTCTGAATAAAACAAATAAGACATACAGTAGACATCAATACATGAAGAAAAGCATTTATAAAACAGCAGTTAAATGCTTCGTAAGCATCTTGTGTAAAACTCTATCCTGATACATTTATTAGAAAAATAGAAAAACTCATTCCAAAATTTTATATCCCCAAATCTTATTGACAATTGACATCAGTGAGTGAGAAATTAAGAGGGAGGATTTTGCCTTTTATGTGTATTGGGCTTTCAATTCTACATATCAAAATATGAAATACTGTATTTACAACTGCAGCTTTACAAGTAAGAATTATAGATATCCAGAATTTTCATTCTAAATATCTAAAATGTAACCATGAATATCCAGATTTGATTTAATAATCCTTTGATATGCTTTACAATGAAAAGAGAATTAAAAAAAACACATTTTTATACATTTATACAAAAAAACCTGAGAAAAGTACACAATGCAAATTTTAATTGACGTACAAAAAGCCAGATCTGTGCCTCTCATCAACATCACATCATCCTGTTTTTCTGGAAATACCTTCAGAATTGCAGTGGATCGTGTTGAACAGTACCTGACAATCTCTGACAGAAAGAAATAAAACAACAGGTTGTTTGACACGTTTTACTTCTGTTTTGAAGTTATTTCCAGAGTTGAAACGTAAACTTATGATAAAAAATGTTCCGTCTGCTGCACAAAAACATTTTTAACCCAATTCTTACATATGGTTAGAGGAGTCTCTAAGGATTCCTTCGTAAACCACCGTTTCTTGTGTCTCTCCTCAGTATGCCTGCTGAACGCAAGCGCTCAGTAAACATGGATGAGAAAGACGTTTGCACCTTCAGCGGCAAGGAGAAAGACAAGGACCGAGATGGCGACAGGAGGCCGGCGTCTGTCCGGGACAAAGCGAAAGACGAGGCCAAAATGAGCGGCAAAAAAGACGGCGGCGGCGGCGGCAAGGAAGAGAAGAGGAAGCGCCTCGAGGAGGAGAAGAAGAAGAAGGAGGAAAAGGAGCGGAGGAAGAAAGAGGAGGAAAAACAGAAGGCGGAGGAGGAGCAGAAGAAGAAAGAGGAGGAGGAGAAGAAGCAGCAGGAAGAGGAGGAGAGGAAGCTGCAGGAGGAGGAGGCCAAAAGACAACGGGAGGAGGAGGCAGCTCTCCTGAAGTAAGTGCTGATGATGCAAATACCACCAGAGTCAGCGTGGTCGGTGTCTGGATACATGTCCGTAAATCTGCTCAGAAATCAGAGATAAGAGACGTTCTTAAGTCTGTCTTCATGGTGTTTCTTTCTCCATTTTGCCTTATTTCTGCAGGGAAAAGGAGGAGGGGCATCAGCTGCACCAGGAGGCCTGGGAGCGCCATCAGTGCCGGAAGGAGCTCCGCAGCAAGAACCAGAACGCCCAAGAAGGTCGGCCCGAAGAGGCCTTCTTCAGCCGCCTGGACTCCAGCCTGAAAAAGAACACCGCCTTCGTCAAGAAGCTGCGCACGCTCACCGAGCAGCAGCGCGACTCGCTCTCCAACGACTTCGCCTCGCTGAACCTCAGCAAGTACATCGGCGAGGCCGTGAGCTCCGTCGTGGAGGCCAAGCTGAAGATCTCCGACGTAGGCTGCGCGGTGCACCTGTGCTCCCTGTTCCACCAGCGGTACGCCGAGTTCGCTCCGTTGCTGTTACAGGCGTGGAAGAGGCACTTTGAAGCGCGGAAGGAGGAAAAGACGCCCAACGTGAGCAAGCTGCGCACCGACCTGCGCTTCATTGCCGAGCTCACCATCGTCGGCCTCTTCACCGACAAAGAGGGGCTTTCTCTCATCTACGAGCAGCTGAAGAACATTATCGGGATCGACCGGGAGACGCACACCCACGTGTCCGTGGTCATCAGCTTCTGCAAGCACTGTGGGGACGACATCGCCGGTCTGTTGCCCCGGAAGGTGAAACTGGCTGCCGAGAAGTTCGGCTTAGGTTTCCCTCCGAGCGAGATCATCAGCACCGAGAAGCAGCAGCCCTTCCAGAACCTGCTGCGGGAGTACTTCACGTCGCTCACCAAACACCTCAAGAAGGACCACCGCGAGCTGCAGAACACTGAGCGACAGAACAGGTGCGTGGCCGACCGAAGTCAGCACTCCTCCCGTTGGGCTGCACGTGTCAATTATGGCCTGTTGTGTTCTTAAACCCCCCCTAATGTTTCACTTGTTTTCAATCACAGTGTTGTTATCTCGACATTTCCCACCGCACTTGAAGGCAGCTTAGTTTTATCGTTTGTCCAGATTTGGTTCCTTTGCCGGTCGATTTTGTTTTATTCACTCTGAAAAGACCCCTTAACGTGTTCTCTCGCTCGTCAGGCGCATCTTACATTCCAAAGGGGAGCTGAGCGAGGACAGACACAAGCAGTATGAAGAGTTTGCCACTTCCTACCAGAAGCTGCTGGCTAACACTCAGTCCCTGGCTGATCTGCTGGATGAAAACATGCCCGAGTTGCCTCAGGACAAGACTGTGCAAGAGGGTGTGTGTCCTTTCTCTTCCTGAGTTCAACCTAAATGTGTGTTTTTATTTTACATATGTGTCTAATGTTCCCTCTGCTCTCTCAGAGCACGGACCCGGCATTGACATTTTCACCCCCGGCAAGCCCGGAGAGTACGACCTGGAGGGAGGGATCTGGGAAGACGAAGACGCTCGTAACTTCTACGAGAACCTGGTGGACCTGAAGGCCTTCGTCCCCGCCATCCTCTTCAAGGACAACGAGAAGAGCAGCCAGGGCAAAGACAAGGACGACGCCAAAGGTATATTCGATAAAATCACACACACACTTACGAGGAAAGAGATTCACACGCAAGTTTTGTTCTCACCGCGCTGCTGTCGTTGTCCGGTGCAGACGGCAGAGAGGGGAAGGACGCGGCCAGCACCACAGAGGAGCTGGAGCTGGAGCTGGAGGCTATGGACATCACAGACGAGCCTCTGGAACTGGAGGGACCCGACGAGGCAGAGAACGAAGAACTGGCTAAAAAACTCCTGGATGAGCAAGGTAGAGAGCAAAGTGCAGAGCAGCAACGCTTTCTATAGAAATACTGTGAGCTTTTGTATCGTTCTGAAAATCTATGTTGTGTTTTTATTTATTCATTTGATTTTCTGTGTACGTGTAGAACAAGAGGACGAAGAAGCCAACACAGGGTCCCACCTGAAGCTAATCGTGGACGCCTTCATCCAGCAGCTCCCCAACTGTGTCAACAGAGACCTCATAGACAAGGTGATGAGCAACAAACAGGTTCCCACCTAACCTCTGTTGGACGACTCGCTCTTACATCACCCGCCGAATGCTGGTTAAATGTGCATGAGGCCCGTAGATTTGCTTAACCCACCGGACACAGTGGTACTGGATGGAGTGATAAAGTTTAAACCCTCACTTCCTGTTGTTAATGTTGCAGCCTGTCTTCCGAGTTTGTTCCTGTGACTTTATGAGCACTGTGTTAAACCTCCGCAGGCCGCCATGGACTTCTGCATGAACATGAACACCAAATCCAACCGGAGGAAGCTCGTCCGAGCCCTCTTCACCGTCCCCAGGCAGAGGTAAAGCTGCGCAAACTATGTCAACGCGGTCTCTTTTTATGTGTTTTTAACAGCAATGGAGGAAGACGAGATATCAGGCTGGGATACACACACACATACTAATGTGCTTATGTGTATTCAATGGGATTCGTTTAGTAGAAAACTACAGAATATTATCAGCCTTCTCCTGCACCTTCAGACACCACCAGGGGGCGCCGTCGTCACAGCTTATGCTCTGACTCTCTCTCCTTTGGCAGGTTGGATCTTCTGCCCTTCTATTCTCGTCTGGTGGCGACTCTTCACCCCTGCATGTCAGACGTGGCCGAGGACCTGTGCTCCATGCTGAAGGGAGACTTCCGGTTTCACGTAGGTCCTCTGTTTTCTAATTGTGCCTTCATGGATGACTCTGAAACAAACAAAACTAGCAGGAGATTTTCTTTCCCCCTACATATTACGAGTCACAAAGTGTCTTTTGATAATGTTGTGGTACTAATATCTGTGCCGTAGATCCGTAAGAAGGACCAGATCAACATCGAGACCAAAAACAAAACGGTGCGGTTCATCGGGGAACTGGCCAAGTTCCTGATGTTCACAAAAACCGACACGCTCCACTGCCTCAAGGTGGGTGAGAAGGATCATCGCTACCTGGGAGCTGAGGCTCTGTTTTCTCTAATATGAATGTCTGAAATAAAAATAATTTATAATTAATAATAATAATAATAATAATATGGAAAACTGTTGTTAATGAGGACATCAGGCTCAGTCACGCCTCTGATAAAGCTGAAGCCTCACTAACGTCTTCTTCATACTAATGTGAACATTATCTGTAATAATAACGTTATTCCAGCCTCTGTCAGGCTTTGATTGAAGAGATCTGTGATGGTGATCCATGTTCTCCTGCTCCTCTGACATTGATACACTGATTCTCCAGGTCTCACGTTAATTATCTTTATTTCCTAAAACAGAGGAAATAAAATGTATGTAATTTCTGACCTTTTAAGGGCTTCCATAAAATACACACAGTGCAAAACATAATAAAAGTGACGGCAAACTTATGACAAAATGTGTTTGGTAGCAACAAAGAAAAGAAAGAACAAAACTGTCTGTGTGTGTGTGTGTGTGTGTGTGTGTGTGTGTGTGTGTGTGTGTGTGTGTGTGTGTGTGTGTGTGTGTGTGTGTGTGTGTGTGTGTGTGTGTGTGTGTGTGTGTGTGTGTGTGTGTGTGTGTGTGTGTGTGTGTGTGTGTGTGTGTGTGTGTGTGTGTGTGTGTGTGTGTGTGTGTGTGTGTGTGTGTGTGTGTGTGTGTGTGTGTGTGTGTGTTGTATTGACCCCTGAACAGGTAATTGACGTCAGTGAGTGAGAAAATAAGAGGGATGATTTTGCCTTTTATGTGTATTGGGCTTTCAATTCTACATATCAGAAATATGAAATACTGTATTTACAACTGCAATTTACAAGTAAGAATTATAGATATCCAGAATTTTCATTCTAAATATCTAAAATGTAACCATGAATATCCAGATTTGATTTAATAACCCTTTGATATGCTTTACAATGAAAAGAGAATTAAAAAAAACACAATTTTATACATTTATACAAAAAAACTGAGAAAAGTACACAATGCAAATTTTTATTGACGTACGATAAGAATATTAAATGTGTGTTTGTGTGTGTGTCTCCACAGATGCTGCTGTCTGATTTCACCCATCACCACATAGAGATGGCGTGCACGCTGCTGGAGACCTGCGGACGCTTCCTCTTCAGATCCCCTGACTCTCACCTGCGGACCAGCGTCTTGCTTGTGTGTACTCTTGTTTTACACGACTGTTCGGTTTGTTTTTGTCGAGCTGGCAGACCTGACAACTAGCCGAAACAGAGAAAGACTCAACTAACAAAACATAACGACTGTTTCCTCCAAAGCGCCGGTCGCGTGGTTATTAAGTGTTTAGTTTGCAGTAGTTGATGTAAACGTCTGATAGTTTCCTGTCTGTGTTCCAGGAGCAAATGATGCGTAAGAAGCAGGCCCAGCATCTGGACGCCCGCTACGTGACGATGGTGGAGAACGCCTACTACTACTGCAACCCCCCGCCCATGGAGAAGACGGTGAAGAAGAAGAGGCCCCCGCTGCAGGAGTACATCCGCAAGCTGCTCTACAAGGACCTGTCCAAGGTCACAACGGAGAAGGTGCTGAGGCAGATGCGCAAGCTGCCCTGGCAGGACCCCGAGGTCAAGAGCTACCTGATCTGCTGCATGGTCAATATCTGGAACGTCAAGTACAACAGCATCCACTGCGTTGCCAACCTGCTGGCCGGCCTGGTGGCCTACCAGGAGGACGTGGGCATCCATGTGGTGGACGGAGTGCTGGAGGACATCCGGCTGGGCATGGAGGTAAGAAGAGACGACCTGATGCAGTGATACTTCAGATAGAGAGGTGGATTTGACAGGTTTATTAGGTAACAGGAGAGGAGAGGAAGACAAACGCAACCGGTTGCTAATCCTCTTTGACAGTTCTGACACTTGACTGAAGAGGAAGACGAGTCAAGGATGTTTTGACTGTCGTTAGTGTAAAGAAACACTGTTGCATGTTGCAGGACACGTGACGATGCGTTCTGGCTTCAACCCAAGTTTTGCTCAGCACTTCAAAACGTCTCACGTGGTTGACTGTGAGCATGTTGAGCAGGGACTAGGCCTGTCGCAATACGAAATAAATCAATGAATCGCATGATAACTTTTAATGAGCTCGATAACTTTGCTAGCAGCGATCATTTCCATTTTTCCTGTGTTTTCCTGGTGTCCCTCTGTCAAAGAGACTGGAGGACGAGTTTCCCCTGAGCCTCACTCTTCCTCAGCGTGATGAGGAGTTCACCCTCGTCTGGTGTCGTGTCAGTCATTTGTCAGCAGCACGGTCTCTGTGTGTGTGTGTGTGTGTGTGTGTGTGGGGGGGACCCCTGGAGTTGCCCAGAGTGCAGCAGGAGAGTCCTGTGAGGAGCAGCTTAGAGGACGCGTTGGTTGAGATTGGAGGAATAAAAACACAGATGGAGTTGGTTTCAAAGCCGAACGCCACAGCTGCTGCCTCGGACACTTCAGGTTCAAACCCAACGACCGCGGTGAACCACTTCACCTGAGCCGCTGTGACACTTTTGTTTAAAACAGGAGCAAGTCAACACTCCAATGGGTTAAAACGGACCGAGAGTCCATTTCATTTATTGTTTTTGGTTGATTTGTTTTTTTATTCTGGATTTTTAAAATGTCTTTGAGTTCTAGTGTTAAATATTCTTTAGAAAAAACATTTAATGATCTTTGAAATAGTGGATTTGCATGATTATGCCATTATCATAATATCAGTTTAAAATGGTTTCGAAAGGGCAAAATTCAAATTATCGCTTCTCGAATATAATCTTCTTCTGTTCGTTCCCAGGTCAACCAGCCCAAGTTCAACCAGCGGCGGATCAGCAGCGCCAAGTTCCTGGGCGAGCTCTACAACTACCGCATGGTGGAGTCCGCCGTCATTTTCCGCACCCTCTTCTCCTTCATCTCGTTCGGGATCAATCAGGACGGCAGCCCCAGTGTGTTGGACCCACCGGAGCACCTGTTCCGCATCCGCCTGGTCTGCACTTTACTCGACACCTGCGGCCAGTACTTTGACCGCGGCTCCAGCAAGAGGAAGCTCGACTGCTTCCTCATCTACTTCCAGGCACGTCGGCTCCTCATGCACCTCTGGTTTCTGATTATCTCAAGAGTAGGGATGAGTTATCAAGATTACTGTCAGAGGAAATGTTTTTAAATATTAACAAGGGAAGGTTAAAGAAAACTCAAACATGTCAGCCTACTTTCTATGTAAAATAAAGGGGTTGAGCTCGTCATCATAGAACTAGGGTGACATCCAGATAACCTCTACGTACCCTTACAGATGTAGAGAGTAAACAGGAAGACGTTGTGAACTCCTCCAGCCCAGTTCAAACTGGTTTGCAGACGCCACGCTTTGTAACCACGTTTCTTTCACAACACATAGCTTTAGATTAGAACTTCTCCTTCTGGTGTTTACAGCTTACTACCGTCTCTTTTAATGAGATTTGAATGTAAAAAACAAAGGTGAAATAATCATTTTATATGTGTTCGTAGAAATATGTAAGCTACCACGACTGTAAGGTGCTGGAAAAGATTGAAATATGACCTTGAAAGTGCTTGAATCTGACCTCTGAAAAAGGTGTACGAACCCTGATCCCTACTCAAGAGACTGTCTGGTCAGATTAAAGGTCGGGTGAATGAACGTGTGTTGTGTGTGTCTGCAGCGGTACATCTGGTGGAAAAAGAGCATTGACGTCTGGACCAAGGACCACCCGTTCCCCATCGACATCGACTACATGATCAGCGACACCCTGGAGCTGCTCCGGCCCAAGATGAGGCTCAGCTGCTCCCTGGAGGAGGCCACCAAACAGGTCACCGACCTGGAGAGGGAGGTGCTCGTTAAACTAGGTAGGATCATGTCTCCGTATCCGGCGTGTGATTACCTCGGCAGCCGGTCTCGCCGGTCGAGCTGCTCTCTGTCGTCCCGGCTGAGCAGCATTCCCCCGCGGTGCACTCCTCGCTTTGTTTCATCCGTCAGACGGGTTTTGGAGTTCGCAGAAACACGCACATGCCAAACGCATGCGCTCACTCAAAGGGCCCGGCCAACGCAAAGCTCTCAGGAATGATAATTATGAATTAAAATGATGTCCATCAGGTTAGGGTTCGAGTGTTTCTGGGCAGACTTTAATAAAGGCGGCTCGCCCCAAATAGATTCATCCTCACAATAGAGAGTGACATGCGTTCAGGAATGCGACAGACAGAGAGGAGGAAGAAGGACGCGTCTGTGTAGCAGGTGGATCCCACTCTGCAGCCCGCACCGCAGCGGCGCAGGAACTCTTTGGCTTTGTTTCACAGTTTCAAGGTGTTGACGGGGAATGTGCAGAGAGGAATGTAAACAGCAGCTCCACCCTTCGACAGAGAGAGAGAGAGAGAGACTGTGACTGAGTCAGTGCTCGACAATGTAATGAAACAGACATTTCTTTACATTCTGACTCGTCACAGACAGGAGTTTAATTAAGCACCTGTGTTTTTCCTACAATGACGAGCCAAAAACATCTGAAGTCTTGACTTCAAAGGTTTTAGTAGAAAAATGGACTCAAAGAATCAAAAGTAAAAGAACTTATTCTGCATTTTTACGTGACATTATTAGACAGTTAATGGGGAGACAACAGCAGCGTGTAACTGCAGGTTCAGCTACTTTTGATTACTTTATATTAGTTTTGCACAGTAAAACCGATACTAGAAAGGCACCGCGGTACCAAGCACAGTCCACCGTACTAAGTCATAATTTTGGTTTCATGAAAACACTACTTTATATACTATAAACTAAAACTTTATATGCAGTTTAGTGCAGTGGTTTCCAACATGGGGGTCTAAAAATCCATCAGATGAATCAGAATGAGATGATTAATGGAAGAGGAACAAAGAAATATAGTCTGGAAACCAGACGATAACACATGTTTTCCTTGGCAGATACTCTGGCAGCACATTTCTGCCCTACAAAGCCAAAGTGCAGTAACAATTTAAAAAATGTAAGGTTAAAAAATGTCTTTAAAGTTTGTTTATTTTCCCAACAGATTCATATTTTGCACACTGATGCTGGGTTATGGTTTACTAGTTTACCATTTAATAGATATTATCCAAATCAATCCTAACCTGCATACGTTCAGGTCAAAAACTGTGCAGAAATCATGTTATTAGCGATGTCGTAGTTACTGCACTCTAAGGCTTCGTAGTGCAGATTTGATCAGACGGGTTTAGAGCCAATCACACCTTAAAGAAAACCAGGTGAAGACAAGAGTCAAGAGACAACTATATCACTACTAACAAGTACAGATAAGCAACATAATGTAATATTCTGTAATATAATATAATGTGGCTGCACGGTGTTGTGGTGGTTAGCACTGTCGCCTCACAGCGAGAAGGTTCCAGGTTTGAATCCCGTCTGAGGCCCTTCTGTGTGGAGTTTGCATGTTGTCCCCGTGTCTGCGTGGGTTTTCTCCGGGTTCTCCGGTTTCCTCCCACAGTCCAAAGACGTGCAGGTGTTGGGTTCATTGATGACTCTAAATCACCCGTAGGTGTGAATGGTTGTCTGTCTCTGTTCGTCTCTATGTGTCCTGTGATAGACTGGCGTCCTGTCCAGGGTGGACCCCGCCTCACGCCCGATGTCAGCTGGGATCGGCTCCAGCCCCCCCACGACCCCGACAGGGACAAGAGGATGAAGATGATTGAATGAAGGAATAATATAATTTAATATTCTATAAAAAAGCCTTCTCTGTGCTCTCTACACAGACTACAATAAAAATAAAATAAGAACAAATACATAAGTAAATAAATAAAAAGAAAATAATATCCATAACAATAGAACCCTGGATATGGGAACCAGTGCATACACGCCCGCATGGACACAGATACACAAACATATACACACACACAGTACATGAACATTGCATATTGATTAAATAAACAAATATAACATTGATGCATTTTAAGGGCGTCTCTCAGGACATTTATCAGCAGACTGCACCTTTAAGTGTAAAAACCTGCAGAGTAATGAATAAATGTAGTGCCTTTAAAACTGCATTACAGCTGTACTGCCTTTACAAGTGTGTTTAAGTACAGGACTGGGGTAAAAGTTACTTTCCCCCACAGGTATGTGTGTGTCTGAGCCTGTTACGCCTGTAGAAAGTCATTGATGAGGCCCCCGGAGCCGAACAGTGGCTCCATTGTTTTGTCTCTCAAACGTTAACTCAGGATCAGGCATTCCTCCGAGTCACACGGGACCTGATCTCCAACTCCCGGCCTCCTGCCCGACTTCATTCTTCTCTGTACGCCGTCACCACAATTATATAATTAGCCTGTTTAATTGGTCGCACTTATCACCATTATTATAATCATCATCATCATCATCCTGGTTGTTGTGTAAGGCAGAAGAACGATAACTCCCTCCTGAGTATTTGTTCTATTTATAACCGATGCTTTTGTTTGAGTGGAGCTGCAGAACCACCCGTGTGTGATCCCGTTACCGTTCCTAACGCAGGATATATCACTTATTGACTTCTGTCCTCATTGTGTGTGTTTTTATATATAAAGGTCTGGCGATGGAGAAGGACGGTCGCTCCAGCGCCATGAGCGAAGGGGAGGTTCTCGACGAGGAAGACGACGACGGCGATGACGACGAAGAGGGCGGCGCCGAGACAGAGGAGCAGTCGGGCAACGAGAGCGAGATGAACGAGCAGGAGGAAGATGTGAGTCACACCTCTAAGACCACACGAGTCCACGCAAACACGGGTGTTTTTGAAACTGAACTATAAAGGCCCCCCGGTAAAAAAAAAAGTCCCACCCACATGAAACCACAAAATCCTCCTCAAACAAAGTCATACACACGCCAAAGCAGCAGGTGGAGATAGCACTCTTAACAGGAAGGCCATTTTAGCCAATCACAAGGCTGGAAACATTCACACCGGAAAACAACAATGGCGAACCGGGGCCGGCCAGATTCCTTCGTGTGGACTGACAGTGAGACACACACTAAGTGCTGATTAGTTCCTAATAGAAGCAGGATTTTTGCGAGGTCTTCCATCACAGCAACTCCGTCAGCTGGTCACGTCTAGAGCGCTCCACAAGTCTTCATGGACACAACTGACTGTGTCCATGGAGACTTGTGGAGAGGTGAGCGGTGAGCTTTTTTTGGCGAGCACGAGGCCTACGGCGGTTCTGAGGTCATTTCCTGTGCGCCTGTTGGGACGTAGAAAAAAGAAGGAGGGACCATGCGCGGACATTTCAAACAATGGCGGTGAAAGGTTCACGTTGGTGTGATGCGGAGGTGGAGTGTTTACTGCAGATTTGGTCGATGAAAAGATTCAAAAACAGTCGACAAGACGCACAAAAACTCTGAGGGCTACGGAAAGATCTGGAAACAAAGCCACGCATCGCCATGACGTCATCAATGCGTGTGACGTGTTACGGCGTGATGACGTATAGGCAGCAAGAAGCATTCTCCGAGGCCCAGGTAGTGTGAGTACAAACGGGCCTGGAGGGGGGGACAAGGACCCTAAAGCACGGGGCACGGGACGGAGGCACAGTGGTAGTGCGCCCTTATTTGTGAACAAATCTGTACGGCATTAAACAGCCAGAGACAGATGATGTTTTGATCCCGTTTGAATTGAACCATGAATTACGATGATGGTTGTCAGTTTAAAAGATCCAGGAAGTCACACGTCGTCGTGGATACTACTCTTTAGTTTTGTGTGATTCTCTCAGTGAACGACGTCTTTCCTCTCGCTCAATATACGTCACCTAACTCGCTAGCTAGCTAACTTAGCTTTACATTATCTCACCTGATGTTTTATTCAACTACTTTTCATCAACCGGGAACTAAAACAACGAGGAAATGAACCGCTGCTAGAAATCCTTTAAGCAAAACACAATGTTTTTTGCATGGTCCCTGACAAATAACTGATTATGGGCTCAATTCTCAGTCAGTTCACAAACTGTGTCACTTTGTTTTCCACAGGAAGGGTCAGAGAACGAAGAAGAGGAACGGGAGGAAGAGGAAGAGGAGAACACCGACTACCTGACCGACTCCAATAAAGAGAACGAGACTGACGAGGAGAACAACGTAAGCTCAAACACGTCCACGTGAACGTCTGTACGCATTCTGCGCTTTAGCTTTTTACAACCAGGTGTTAATACAAAGGTTTGTAACGTGTGAAGGAGGTGACCATCCGCGGCGGTGGACTGAAGCACGTGGCCTGCGCCGAGGACGAGGATTTCATCCAGGCCCTGGATAAGATGATGCTGGAGAACCTGCAGGTAACGTAGCGTCGACTCACCCGTCAGCTCAAAGGTTAAAGCAGTGAACGCGCTGCAGTAACAGCAGCGAGGGGTCGTCGTCCCTGAAAGGTGAACCTGGTGTGTTTTCCCCGCAGCAGCGCAGCGGCGAGACGGTGAAGGTGCACCAGCTGGACGTGGCTATCCCTCTGCAGCTGAAGAGTCAGCTGAAGAAGGGAAACTCCAGGGAGCCGTGCATCGGGGAGGGAGACTCGGACATCTCCGACACCATGCAGTTCGTCATGCTGACGCGCAAGGGCAACAAGCAGCAGGTAGCGTGCGTTTTGTCTTTGTACGTCTTTGTAATGGTTTATCATCTATTTTAGTCATTTTGCATCTTTTTGTGGTGGTTTCGCATCTATTTTTAGTCATTTTGCATCTTTTTGTGGTGGTTTTGCATCTATTTTTAGTCATTTCGCATCTTTTTGTGCTGGTTTTGCATCTATTTTTAGACATTTCGCATCTTTTTGTGCTGGTTTTGCATCTATTTTTAGTCATTTCGCATCTTTTTGTGGTGGTTTTGCATCTATTTTTAGTCATTCTGCATCTTTTTGTGCTGGTTTTGCATCTATTTTTAGTCATTCTGCATCTTTTTGTGGTGGTTTTGCATCTATTTTTAGTCATTTTGACAGTAATCAACTTAGTTTCATGGTAATATCTGTTAGTTAGAAATGTTATCCTAGTCACACGTTGTGTCTTCTGCATTCAATAATCTTACTTGAGTACAAACGTATTAGCATCAAATATATGAACACACTTGAATTATAGTGTATAATTAGATAAACTGCATGTGATTTAGGTTTTGTCTGCTTTAAACACGTGTTTACAGGTTTGACTTCTGTAGAAACTGTCACAAAACTTACTTTTGGTTGTTTACAGCACATCAACATCTGATTTAATGCGATGAAGAAGTGAAATAACCCGTCTATTGTATGTGTTGTATGTAAACATGTAATTTACCACATCTGTAAGGAGCTTTAAAAGCATGAAAATGCACCTTGAAATGCTTGACACGTTCTTCAGTTTGACTTTAGGAAAGGTGAAGAATCACAAACAGGAACAGGAAGTAAGTTACAGATTTATAAACACTTTATCGAGGACTGAACATCTGAGAACAGTGAGACACTTTGACTGTCTCGTACAGAAACGCCTGCTGAATGAAACCACACACACACACACACACACACACACACACACACACACACACACACACACACACACACACACACACACACACACACACTCACACACAAACACACTTTTGCCTCAGTCTAACTGAGCCAAGGAATAATATTGACTCTGGACTGTGTGTGTGTGTGTGTGTGTGTGTGTGTGTGTGTGTGTGTGTGTGTGTGTGTGTGTGTGTGTGTGTGTGTGTGTGTGTGTGTGTGTGTGTGTGTGTGTGTGTGTGTGTGTGTGTGTGTGTGTGTGTGTGTGTGTGTGTGTGTGTGTGTGTGTGTGTGTGTGTGTGTGTGTGTGTGTGTGTGTGTGTGGTGGAATGTGTGGTTTGAGGGCAGAGACGGGTTCTTGTGCTGCAGCAGGGTGTGTCCAGCCCGTTTCTTCCAGCGCTCGGAGGTTTACTGGAGCAGCGTGGCTTCACTCTGTTTTAAAGGACAGCTGCCAGACACACACACACACACACACACACAAATAATAACAACAACACTTCATATGAAGAGTGGAAAGAACAAAGAATACCTTTGTTGCTGTGGGTGGGAAATGAACATTTCTCTCTCTGTAAACACACACCGCCTCACCAGGTTTCCGCAGTGGGGAATGAAGGCATCCTCTGTGTGTGTGTGTGTGTGTGTCAGAGAGTGTGTGTATGTCAGAGAGTGTGTGTATGTGTATGTATACCTGTACCTGTCATATGGCAGAGGGTTAGAGGAGAAGATTAACCCCACTCTCACGTCTGTCCGTCAAATATGAAGCTACATGCAGTTAGCTTAGCTTAGCATAGAGACTGTAAACAGAGGGGAAGTGCTAGCCTGTCTCCGTCCAAAGCGAACAGGTTGTTTGGAGCTGAACCTTTAACCTCCAGGGATATCAGTGTTTCACCCTCTAACATGCGTGTTTGTGTTTTTGTGGTCGACAGTATAAGATCCTGAACGTGCCGCTGTCGTCCCACCTGGCGGCGAACCACTTCAACCAGCAGCAGGCGGAACAGGAGGAGCGCATGAGGATGAAGAAACTCACCCTGGACATCAACGAGAGGCAGGAGCAGGAGGACTACCAGGGTAAATACGTTTATTCTGCCTCTGATTCACTTTGTTTCTACAAACTGCAGCACAGCTGTCGATCGAACGTACGGACGACTAAATATGAGCTGAGTCTCAAGAAATACATGCAGAAATAAATAAATAAATGCATAAATAAATTAATAAATGCATAAATAAACAAATAAATTCTAAATAAATACAGGAATAAATAAATAAATGCAGAAATAAATGAATAAATAAATATATATACAAATAAATTAAATAAAAATAGGTTTACAAATAAATAAATTTATAAATAAAAGGATATAAAAAATGATAAAGATGATTTAAACATGTATTCATGCGTTTAGTGCATCAAGTCATATTTATGTAACAGCGCTCGAGCGCCATTTCACGAGCACCGACTCAGCCTGCTTTCCCTCAGATCCGGCGCCTTTGTGTCGCCCTTAACCCCCCCCCTCCTCTCTCCCGCGTCTTTGTTCAAAGTCTCTGCGTTGCCTGCGAGCACTTTGGTCGTTGGAGCAGGATCGGTAGCCCCGGTTGCCGTGGCGATCTCTGGAGTGAATCGCAGATAACAAACTTGAAAGAAACTGGCAGATAACTACAGTTGCAGACTTACTGTCACCTAACAGCTGTCAACGGCGTGTTTGTGCGGTTGTCTGGTTTTACCTTGTTGTGATTTCCATCTTTTTTCACGCACTGAATATAAACGAGAATGTTTTAAAGCTGCGGCGGCGATTTGAAATCTTCAAACTGGTGCGTTTTAATGCATCAGAGGGTTAAATTACAAACATCTTTTATCATATATCTCATCGTGTTCTTCATCTAAATGAAATGAAACCACTTTCTCCTTCTGTGTTTGCGTGTTACAGAGATGATGCAGTCCCTCGCCCAGCGTCCGGCCCAGGCCAACACCAACCGGGAGCGCCGGCCTCGCTACCAGCACCCGAAAGGCGCTCCCAACGCCGACCTCATCTTCAAGACCGGAGGAAGGTGAGACGCAAATCACTGGCAGCTCCGGCGCTCAAAAGCACGCGTCAGAATGTGTCGGGACGGCGAAGACGTGAGGATGTAGGGCGCTTTTATCACGCCGCAGAATGTTCTGACTCCAGCGCCTCGTCGGCGTCTCTTTGAAAAGGGCGAGAAGTGAAAGAGGAGAGAGGCGAGAGACGTGAGACAGGGAAGACGGGCGGGAGCAAAGACACGTCCCAGAGTAGACTTTTTAATTAAACACCAAGTTTAGCGACTAAAAAACAACAACAACGGAACAGAAAAGTTATATTTTGCACTTTTTAACTGATTGTGGTTTTCAGGTGTCGGACGTGAGGTTTTTCTTTAAAGAGCTCTGGAAAATATTTGAAAAATAAAGATTACTTTGAAGTTTATATTTTAACATCAACGGCACCTCGTTTGTTTTTCTTGCTGCTGTAAAACGACACAACACCAACATTTCTTTTGTGGGGAGGAGCACGTAAAGGAAAATATGATCAAATAATGTGTTTTTTCTCAATAACAGGAGGCTACAAGACTGAGGACGCACTCACACTGTCCCTCCGCACCGCGCCAAAACAGGTTTCATGGGTAAAGCCTAGTGCGTTTGACCAGTGTGAGAAACCATACCGCGTCTAGGAGCGGTCCGCTTGAGAGAGGTGGGCTTTAGTAAAGTGCGTTTGCACGTGAACGAGCACGAGCGTGCGCACGTGTACAAGAACGAGCACGAGGCCTACGGCGGTTCTGAGGTCATTTCCTGTGCGCCTGTTGGGACGTAGAAAAAAGAAGGAGGGAGCATGCGCGGACATTTCAAACAATGGCGGTGAAAGGTTCACGTTGGTGTGATGCGGAGGTGGAGTGTTTACTGCAGATTTGGTCGATGAAAAGATTCAAAAACAGTCGACAAGACGCACAAAAACTCCGAGGTCTACGGAAAGATCTGGAAACAAAGCCACGCATCGCCATGACGTCATCAATGCGTGTGACGTGTTACGGCGTGATGACGTATAGGCAGCAAGAAGCATTCTCCGAGGCCCAGGTAGTGTGAGTACAAACGGGCCTGGAGGGGGGGACAAGGACCCTAAAGCACGGGGCACGGGACGGACGCACAGTTGGAGGGCGCCCTTAAAAAAAATACTCTACCGTATTTTCCGGATTAAAAGTCGCACCAACCGTAAATGCAGAATAAAGAAGGAAAAAAACATTTATAAGTCGAACTAGAGTAAAAGTCTAACACCAAGAAACGACATTTCATCTTGAAAGGCAATTTAAACTAAAACTAGAACAGAGAACAACAGGCTGAATAAGTGTTTACGTTATATGACGCATAAACAACGAGCTGAGAACGTGCCTGGTGTGTTAACCTGACATATTACGGTCAGAGTCATTCACAGAACTATAACATATAGAACATGCTCTACGTTTACCAAACACTCTGTCACCAAAATATTCTGACACCAAAATGTCACTTTTCATGTGTTTGAGACCCTGTTTCTGTCCGTCGCCGAGCTAATGTCCCGTTCGCCTCACATAAATACGCTCGGCACAGCTAAACGCGGCTGATAGCTGTGGGAATATCCATCGTTAGCGAAAGAAAATGTAAATAAATGAAGCACCAGCTGCTCCGTTCGAGTCGATCACCAAATGCAATCCAAGAGGAAGGAGCCCGTTGATGATGTATTCCAGCAAAACACGTAAACGCCGTGGTTTGTGGCAGTTTGGTGAAACACAAGTTAACAACAGATGGTAAAAGGTTTGGAAAACACGGATCTCAAGGGTCAGGGGGCGTGTGTGTGAGGCGCGGATGAAGCCGACTCGCCTGCAGCTCGAATCGAAGAGAGAAACAACGGTTCGTGTTTGTTTCTTTCCCGGCTGCGATACAAAGATGAAACTTTCCGACCCAGAAACTTTCCACCGGCTGCTGCGGAACGACGACCGCGCTCTGATAAACCTGCGGATTATTGTTTTAATCTGGACATCGAGACGCCGATGGAGACGCTGCAGCAAACCACAACGTTCACGTGTTTTACTGGAATATAAAGCACCAATGGGCTCCTTCCTTTGGGACTGACTTTGGTAATCCACTGTAATGGACTTTACTATGAGAGGAGCTGGTACAGGGGCCAGTAGGTAAGTCTTTAAAACACTCTTTAATAAACTCTGGCTTCACTAACTACGTTGTTGCTGCTTTGTTGTGTGTGTAGGGACTCTTGTCATGCTGCTGCAGAGCAACAGTGCAGCTCGGTACAGGTTCCAACATCACATCAAACATTAAACATATCACATAGATGCACAAACAGACATGACATAATACACAGGGTCCAGGCTTATTCGTCCTCCTCACTGTTTAAAGTGATAACTGCAGAGGGAATGAAACTGTTCTTGAAGCGGTTTGTTTTGGGGGCGATGGTCCTGTGACGCCTCAGAACCTTGGAGGGCGAAGTGTGCCGGGTGAGTGGGATCAGAGACGATCTTACGGGCTCCGCCAAGCGTCTGTTTGCAGTAAAGTGATTCAAGAGATGGAAGTGGCGAGCCGATAATTCTGGATGCTCTGTTGATGATGGTTGTGTTATTTTTTAGGAGTATTAGGGCGCCCTCCCACTGTGCCTCCGTCCCGTGCCCCGTGCTTTAGGGTCCTTGTCCCCCCCTCCAGGCCCGTTTGTACTCACACTACCTGGGCCTCGGAGAATGCTTCTTGCTGCCTATACGTCATCACGCCGTAACACGTCACACGCATTGATGACGTCATGGCGATGCGTCGCTTTGTTTACAAAAGCATGGTAATGTTTTTTGCTTTGTGTTTTTTCGGGACTCATTGTGATGCAGCACGACCCCGTTTAGTCGACGTTGCAAGGCAACAACTATGTCCGAACAGGCGCACAGGAAATGACCTCAGAACCGCCGTAGGCTTCGTGCTCGTGCTCGTACACGGGCGCACGCTCGTGCTCGTACATGTCCAAACTGGCCGTGGACGGCAAGCGTGCCGCTCCTAGACGTGGTACGGTTGCACTCACACTGGTCAAAGGAACCAGACTTTAGCCGTAAAACGTGTTTGGGCGTGGCACGGATGCACAGTGTGAGTGCGCCCTAAGTGGTTAAAAAAGACGTTTTAAGGTGTTCAACTCGCAGCTAATCAGTGTTAGCCGCGGCAGACTTTTAGCGTCTCTCTGGAAAATCTACGTTTATCGTTCATTCGCAGAAAATGAACGAATTTGCCTAAAAAGACCCAGGGATGATTTTACGCCGGAATTAAACTTGACGTTTTTAAGACGTCAAGACGGTGGAAGGTAAAAAAAACTAAAAACAAAAAGAATTGACAGAAAATAAAGTCGAACAGTGACGATAACGAACGACCTGAGCGACACAGACACAGACTCACAGGATTAATACACTTTGATTAATTGAATTGACCCAGAATCTGATGTTGACATCGTTGACGTTCTGTGGTTTTTACAGGAAACCCTCAGGTTTTTCAGGTTGTTTTGAAACAAAGCTGAGTGTTTCGAGGTGTTTTTTCCGGGCGCACTTTAGGTCCTAACCCTCCTTTTACCCTCGGGGTCACTAAACTAAGTTAATGTCTCTGAAAACACGGTTGACATCATTTGTTTTTGCTTCATATTTAATGACGTTTCCTAATTTTAAGGGGACAACTGAGAAAAACCTAAATTTGACATGATGATATTTTATCGTCCTGTTCACAAACTCGCTGCATTGGTTCCTTTTTGTCATTTTGATCATTTGAATGATTTAATCATTATTATTATTATCGTCTATTTTTACGATTCAAATGTTTAGAAATGTTTGAAATAGTTTGTTTTGACCCTGAACGTAACACAAGCTACTCTCCTTTAATCATTCCAGTTCCTTTAAACGACACAAAATAATAAACTTCCTTTAAAACACACAAACAAAAACCACTCGATCCAACTTTAGATCGATCGCTGAGATATTTTCCCCGTGTGTTTCTGAAGCCACGTTAAACTGCAGGTGTTCTGGACGCGTAAGAAGCTGTTTGGGGTGCTGTCGACATAAACACACAGTACCTGACTTTAAAACCTGAGTAACAACTTGATTCTGATCCTTTCCTGGATGTTTAAATCGACCCAGAGGAGAAACGGCGTTCGCGGGTAACAGGAGGGTTAATGAGTTACCAAAGATTACGCTCAGAGCTGCAAATATCCGAATATTCGCTGTAAATTAGTACCGGAGCACAGAAAAACGTATTCGGGACGTTCCTGGTGTCATAACCGGACTAGCGGCTCCTGACTTTACTGCTGCGGTTCACTCTCGGCGCTCGTGTCGATGTTTTATCGAGTAAAAGCTGTAAAAACCGTCCGCGCACAGACGCAGTTTGAGACCAGCCTGTGGCCGCGGTGGAGCGTTTAGCAGCTGGGCAGTCTGTGGAGACCGGGTGTCTACAGTAAATGTCTGCTCTGTCCTCCAGGAGACGCTGATGGGAGTCTGGGTCCGGGCTGATCGAGCGAACGAGCGAGCGAATGAATAAGCGAGAGAGAGCGAGAGAGAAAGAGAAGATCGGAGGGGTCTAAACAGGGAACGGGTTCCTCCAGACGCCCCCCCCCCCCCCCCCCCCTCCTCTGAAGCCGGGGACAGACCAAAACCCCCTGACCTGAACACACACTTCTGGACCGACACCCCGACGGCGAGGAGACACAACCGGGGCTGGGGGGGGGTCAGAGGTCAGGGGGTCAGACAGACGGCTCTTTACTTTTTTTTTTTGTCTGTCGCCTGAGATGACGAGAATCAAACCGACCGTCTGGATCAGAACTACAAAAAGACGACTGCGAGAGTCCCGACTGCAACGGCGACCGGACGGGACGGGAAGACGGGGGACGGACGGACGCACGCATGCATCACCTCCCGCCGTCACACCCGGAGGAGGACAAACGGGACTCGTGTTGTTTAGGAGTTTAAAAAAAACCTGCGGGTGGATAGAGATTTAAAGTTAGCGAGGGATTATTTCTGCTTTTGTTTGTGTTTTGGGACTAAAAACAACGGGCACACTGTCGCCACGGCAACGCTGAGATGGCGGTGGCGATGGAGATGGCGAGGTTTATTTAAAGCGGTCGTCCAGTGATGCAGAGGAACTTCTAATGATTTCTGAAATGTGGTCGATGGCGTGAGACCCTTCGGTTCGTCGCTGGTTCGTCTTTAGCGAACACGTCTTTCACCGACGTTGAATGAACTCATTTAGTTTCCTTTAAAAAGAGACGACGTTCCGAGGCTTCAGCCGTTACTTTTACGTTTAAAAACGCTCATCGTGCTGCGTTTACGCCCGGCGTCCAAAGTTTCCCAGCCCCTTAAACGGAGAAGCAATGACGGGATCAGTTAGCTCGGCTGACAGAAATTTTCTGTTCAACCTACAGATCTAAATGATGGTGTGATGTTAAGAGTTAATTTAATGGTGTTAAACTAAAGTCTAACTTCTCAGTTTTGTAACCAAGCTTCGTTTTAACGTCCTGATTAATCTTTGTGTGAACCGGAGCGGTCAAAAGGACGCTAATGCGCTGAATTAGCCGCATGCTAACCCTTTATATCTCCTCTCCGTAAACACTGGAGCTGCTGGTCGTCCACATTAACATCAATGTTGTCCAAACTTCAGTCCTTCACAATAAAATAACTTACCTCAACAAATCAGAAATAAAGCGTAAAATCTTCTTAATTTCTGTTTTTCAATGTAAACCAGCACCTGAGCCGCTCAGGCAGAGCGTCGCCCAAACGTTCCCACTGCTTCCTCTCATTAAAGTCACTTTTGTGAATCTAATCAGACATATAAATGTTCAGTTACAAAGTTTAATTTTCACTTGTAGACTCTTACAGGTGTGTAAATTAACTCTACTCGGCGATCGGTCGGTAAAACACCACGGAAAAGACCTGAAACCCATCAGACCCCGTGAGTCCGGACAGGGTTAATGGCAGAGAACGGCGTCCGTTCCACCTCATTGTCGCCCCAGGATGATAAATATCTGCTGCTCTGTATTTTCTGTATTTTGAACATTTCAAACGCAAACTTACTTTACTATGAAAAAAGGTTATTTCGGTCCAAAAACCCCAAAAAGAGATCAAAATCTAACAACCAGCACTTCTAACGGGATCATTAAAGAGCTCCAGAGGCGCGGATTTCGTCCGCTTTAGACGGTTTCCAGTCTTTATGCTAGGCTAAGCTAAGCTAAGCTAAGCTAACCAGCTGTAGCTTCATATTTAACCGCACGGACCACTCTGGACCAACAAACAGGACCAGAACAAAGAGTCTCACGCCATCAGACGCTCGCTGACGGACACCTCAGTGTACATACTCCACCTTCTGTCCCTCTGTGATGTGTGTTCCTCCTCCAGGATCAGGAGCAGCCGAGAGCGACTTTTGAAAGCTTGCTTTGGTTTGTGAAGTGTAACGTGGTCGAAGCTTTGTGTTTTTTGTGTGGACACTAACCGTGTGCCTGAGGGGCTTTCTCTACCACGACTCTATATCTCATTGTCGATGATCTGTGGAGGCTCATGGATGGAAACGTATACTCTTTATTCTGCTGCATGAGTCTTTTCTGCACCAGCTCTCTTTTTGTCGTTTGTAGTAAAGCGTCTTAATCGAGTTTGTCTGTGTCTAGATTCAAAAAACTATTGTTCCAGAGAAGAAACAGAAAGCGCAGCTGTGTGTCACGGATCATGACAAAGAGAGAATGACCATCACAATAAACGTATGAAGATCGTCTGTCGGGGAAGTTGTCGTGCGTTTGTGGCATTTTTGAGAGGGTGCGCCTGTTTGTCGACGTCTAATTACAAGGCAGCGAACATAAGTATGTCCTCGTTTCCTGCCCGCTCGCTGTTCTACACCCTATGTACAACACTGCTGAGTGATGTCCAGACCAACCTGTTGGGCCGCAGGTTTACTGTTGACCTGTCACCCTACGGACAACGTGCACGCTCCCTTTAAAGGTAGAGTCACGCCTCAGGTGGCCACTTCAACACAAACAGGTTTTTCTGGCTGTTGTTTTTCCTCCTGTTCAGACTGGACATTAACATAAATCATTCAAATACAGTTTCAGTGGAACAGAGACCGAATATTTGTTTGAAGATTGTTATTGTCACTCACACACAAACATTCGACTTAAAAAAACATACCAACAATCGTGATCACGGATGAATTAAAGAACGGGCCGACGGAGCACGGACCCGTAAATTCAGGTTCTCTGACTCATAAAATGTTGCTGAAAACACAAAATCATCACAAAAAGATGCTGACTGACCAAAAGAATACACAACGCAACCAAAAATGACCACAGAGAAACACAAAATGACTAAAAATAGATGCAAAACCAGCACAAAAAGATGCAAAATGACTAAAAATAGATGCAAAACCACCACAAAAAGATGCAAAATGAGTAAAAATAGATGCAAAACCACCAGAAAAAGATTGTGGGGCCTCTGACACGTCTGCGCCCAGGGGCCCGTTGGCTCAGAATACGTCCATGGGTACATTATATTACATTATCATGTGACCTGATGACAGAGGTCAGAGACACGTGTCTGCTCCCTGAAGTCTTCTTCATTCATAATCACCGTCTCTGTGTCTGTGAGGGCAGTGGTCGTGCAGCGGTGGTGCAGTGGTGGTGCAGCGGTGGTGCAGCGGAGGTGCAGCGGTGGGGCAGCGGTGGTGCAGCAGTGGTGCAGCGGCGCTCCTCAGGACAGAAAGCCGCTGTGTTCAGCTCTTATGTAACCGTCTGCAGGCCAGACACTTTGCTTCTGTGCTTCTGCTGCTGCTGCTCAACACACACGACGCCCAATGTGAAACACGGGGAAAGGTCAGAACAACATCAGCTTGTTTCTAAAGCCTCTTTTACACGACGAACACTGGAGAGTGGAGGAAAGCTCACGACTGAGGCGGCTGCAGGGATTCACATCAGAGCGAGAAGCTGCTGCGTGAGAGTGAAACACGAGTCTGACACACTATTAAACACTGATACGCATGTTTCCCTAAATATGGACCCTTTCCTTCCTCCACATCGGAGATAAATCAACACATTTCACTTTCTTTCTCCTTGTTTCTTCTCTTTATTCTTTATTATTTGTTTAAGATCCACATTAGTTCTCACCGCAGAAGCATCGTTTCTCTCTGCGCTCCACACAAAACATGAGACGGTGAAGACGTCGCATTATAGACGCTCTACAGTATCGACAAACAGCAGAGAAAGCAGTTCACTCACATTCATGTTGTATCATTAAAAACACAGAATACAGTCCCATCAGCTCCGTCTGAGGATTTATCCTCCGGGGTTTACGGAAAATATTATAACAACATTATGACAAATAACAAAAAGCTTATGAAAAGATAAATCGCCATAATTCAGGTACATGCAAGTCATTCACCAAAATGACCAAGAAGGGATACAAAATAGATGCAAAACCACCACAAAAAGGTGCAAAATGACTAAAAATAGATGCAAAACCAGCACAAAAAGATGCAAAATGACTAAAAATAGATGCAAAACCAGCACAAAAAGATGCAAAATGACTTAAAATAGATGCAAAACCAGCACAAAAAGATGTAAAATGACTAAAAATAGATGCAAAACCAGCACAAAAAGATGCAAAATGACTAAAAATAGATGCAAAACCAGCACAAAAAGATGCAAAATAACTAAAAATAGATGCAAAACTACCACAAAAAGATGCAAAATGACTAAAAATAGATGCAAAACAACCACAAAAAGATGCAAAATGACTAAAAATAGATGCAAAACAACCACAAAAAGATACAAAATGACTAAAAATAGATGCAAAACCGACGTTTCCCTTTAAATCAGCCGCCTCATCACCTGTTTAAACCTCCTGTAAGTTTCCCCTCAGGTGAAACTTTCCCCAGACGAGACCAATTCTTTGGTTCTTCTTCACGTCCCAGAGCGAAACAAAGAAAAACACCACGAGCAGAGAAGTGTTAATATTATTCTGTTTAATGATTCAACAGTAGATACATCACGCAGAGTTCATACAGTTTAGAACATGAACATGTCAGAGGCTGAGAAAGTTCACCAGGCCGTACCGCAGAGGCAGCCGCAGCAGCAGCAGCCGCAGCAGCCGCAGCAGCAGCAGCAGCAGCAGCAGCAGCAGCCGCAGCAGCAGCCGCAGCAGCAGCAGCAGCAGCCGCAGCAGCAGCAGCAGCAGCAGCAGCAGCAGCAGCAGCAGCAGCAGCAGCAGCTGCTCCCCCCCGTTCACCGCACGTGCACGCACTTTTTAAATCCCCGCTCTGTGCACGTCTGTACGCAAACATTTCCCACGTAAAGTCAGCTGTGTCGCACAGAATGTAGTTATAGCAACTGTACGTATGCACCATTAGATACTTCAATAAGGACTGCAGCTGGAACTGCAGAGAACCGGAGTCCGCAAACAACAAATCACACAGAACGAGATCCCACAGGAGAAGCACCGCGGAACTCCTCCTGTGGGACACTCAGTATACTTCAAAAGGTACTGTAGGTGAGCTACAGAGGCCGGAGTCTGGACAGAACACGGTAAACTTACACACACTCATACGTACACACACACACACACACACACACACACACACACGTACGTACACGCTCACACTGACACACACACACACACACACACACAGGTACGTACACGCTCACGCTGATACACACACACACACACGTACGTACACGCTCACGCTGATACACACACACACACACACGTACGTACACGCTCACGCTGATACACACGTACACACACACGAACGTACACGCTCACGCTGATACACACACACACACACATGCGTACGTACACGCTCACGCTGATACACACGTACACACGTACGTACACGCTCACGCTGATACACACACACACACACACACGTACGTACACGCTCACGCTGATACACACGTACACACGTACGTACACGCTCACGCTGATACACACACACACACACACAGGTACGTACACGCTCACGCTGATACACACGTACACACGTACGTACACGCTCACGCTGATACACACACACACACACACACGTACGTACACGCTCACGCTGATACACACGTACACACACACGAACGTACACGCTCACGCTGATACACACACACACACACACAGGTACACGCTCACGCTGATACACACGTACACACACACACGTACGTACACGCTCACGCTGATACACACACACACACACACACACGAACGTACACGCTCACGCTGATACACACACACACACACACGTACATACGCTCACGCTGATACACACGTACACACACACACACACGAACGTACACGCTCACGCTGATACACACACACACACACACATGCGTACGTACACGCTCACGCTGATACACACGTACACACAAACACACACACTTACGTACACGCTCACGCTGATACAACAGTTAAATAACACACTTTGCACAGATGTGATCGACGACAGCTTCACAGGAATCAAACGCACGTCCAGGATGTATTTCTAGACTCTGTGGTTTTTTTAGTGCTTGTGTTTTTGTACAATGCCATGTGCTCGCCCCGCCCTAAAGAGCAGCTTTAGAGTTTCCCCTCTGCGTAGTAAAACAAAATAAAAAAGTGAAAGTCCTGCCCACAGACCCATTCCACAGTCTGTGGTTTGGCGTGGGAGCTCAAAATAACCTCGGGTCTCTCTGGAAGCGTCTCTTCACCGTAGCGTCTGTCTTTCTGCTTCAACATGAACGCTCTGCTCTTTACGGCGTCGTTTTTCAGAAGTGATTCAAACTGCACTGGAGAGAAGTGCCTCGCTCTCGTCCCCAAAGTGCTGACAGAAAAAATAAAACACACACACACACACACACACTCACCGCTGACTAAAATGCCCAAAGTCGGGAAACAAACCAGTGAAAAAAGAAGGAAACAAAAGGTTCCCGTGTAAAAACGGGGGCGATAAAGACTTCACAGCCTGTGTATGAACATTAATCTCACTCTGCTGGAACAGTGACCCCGTGAAACACATAATATAAGTTAAACTTTATACAGAAACTAACATTGGGAGGGCTTTTTCAGAGTATATTTGTTATTTTTAAACATTTAAAATGCACTTTGCAGCTCAAATATTCACTTAATTTTGTAATTTAACCATTTATTTATTCATTTTTAATACCTAAATTACTTTTGTGCATAATCAGCTGCTCATTTGCTGTAAATTTGGGGTTAAAGTATCTTTTTCACCAGTGCCTGATCAAGCTGCTCAAGGGCCCTGGGGCAAAACTGAGCTGTGGGCCCCCCTGAACCCCCCCCCCCCCCCGGTTTCTTTTTCCCTCTTTGGATCCACATGTAACGACGACACGTATCTTTGTATTACCACACATTTCCTAACGAATGCCCCAAGGTTGTGATATGGTGGTAAGTTTTACAAATGTACTTCAAAACTGGATTAATAATGGTGTTAAAACTCGATTTTGTCACAAGGCAAGGCCTCAAAATTAGTTAAAAATGAAGGCACCATATTTTTATATTGTACTTTAACATATGACCAAACCAAATTACCACAAACTAACCGCCGCATAACGTACCGGGGGCTTTTGGTGAAGACATTCGCCCTCTATGCCCGGTTAATGATCCAGTCCTACTTTTCACATATGAAGAAAATATAAAATCCCAGTAAATAAACATTAATCTGGGCCTCTTTACCAAAAAAGCATCTAAAGGCAAACATGTCCCATTGTAGTTTATCTTAAATGTCAAAAGTGTATCAATCCACAGCTGAAAATAGTCCCAAACACATGTACTTCTCCCTCCGGTTTCCTGTGTGTAAGATGTTTTTCCAGAAATGGGACCAAGTTTGAGCTATTCACAAATCAAAGGTGAGACGAGAGATCAAATGTCCTTTGATTCCCACAAGAACAGGATGCGTCTCTTGACAGCGTCATGTTGTGCAGAGGTATACAACGTCTTGGATCAGAGGCAACATAGAGCAGTTTATCCGTCTTTAGTCATTGGAACAGTGTTGAGTCTGCAGCAAGTGTCACACTCAGTGAGAACTGGCTGTGCAGGTCTAAGATAGGATCAGGCTCCATTCCTCTGTGGTAAGTAGGTCTCTGTCCAACCACACCCCACACTCCCAGACAACCACGGAGAAAGTTCTACAAGTCAACTCCACCGGCGGGTACACGCCAGAGATTCAGGCTCGGTGGACGGAGACTGAATCCATTCACCTTCAGAGTTTATCAAGAGTCCTTAAGCAGCCCCAGTTTCCTCAACGCCTCCCTACGCGATTCATCCGTCGCGCCACGTCCAGAAAACTGCACGGTGATGCCCTGCGGACGAAACATGGATGCGGACTTCCGCCTGTGTTCAGGGGACGGGGCTCGCGGCGCAGGTTTCGGGGTAGTAACGCCGCCATGGTAGGAGTGCCGAGGAGGTCTTGGGGCTGGCGCCGGAGCCGGAGCTTTGAAACTCTTTGACGCCGGGCTCTCTGACGGGAGATTTACCCCGGTGGTGGGGTTGAAGGATCGGCTCTTGCCTCCGAAACTGTTAAGCCCAGAGGGCGGTGGCTCCGGTTTGGCAGGCGAGGTCGGACTCTTGTCGATATGAGAACTGAGGATGTCAGGAAGGTCGCTCCTGGTCACAGCTATGGGAGCAGGGGTCATGACTTTAGTCTTTCCTCCGTAGGTGTTGAACTCGATCGGCGTAGCCAGCACAGGTGAGAGGATTTTGGGTTCAGGGCTAGTCGCAGTTTCGCACCTGGAGGAAACAGAAGGGTTGACCACGATAGATTTCCCTCCGTAGCTGTTTGATTCAAGCGAGACGACCTCAGGAGGAGGGGAGAAAGAGGCCCTCCTTTCCGCAGGAGGTGGAAAGTAGCTGCTCTGTGTGACTGCTGGAGGCGAGGGGCTCGGTCTGGGGTTTCTGTCTTCATACCTCCTGGGGGGATCTGTCTGCAGAATCTCTGGTTTTCTGTCGACATGAATCTGGCTCTGACGTGGCGTCGCAACATTGGCTTCTGGCAATTTGGTGCTGGTTTCTGTTCTTGGGGGAACACTTGCCTCCAGAGGTTTGGCACTGGTTTCTGCACCTGCGAGAGCATCCGGAGAGGTGATGTTAGGGATGGCAAGTTGCGACACCCCCCCGGACATGGCTCTGTTCCTGTTCAGACCCAGCTTAGACAGCGCCTCCATCCTGGATTTGTCTGGCGCTGGGTCCTTGAAGGAAATGCTTCGAGTGGGAGTATTTCGATCTTTCTGCTCTGGGGCCAGCTGAGGTTCTACTTGCAGCAGAGGGTGTGCCGTACCCGTTAGGTTTGCCAGCATCTGCGCCCGTCTTTCATGGATGTGCACATTAGCCAGTGACTGGTTCTGGTGCTCCTTGTTGCCGTGGATCAAGCTGATATTAGAAGGAAAGCGGGTAGGCTTGGCAGAGGTAGGAGGACCGTGTTTACCAGAAAGATCGCCACTGTAGCTCGGTGACTTGTCGGACTCCATGCTGCTACTGCGGGAGACTGAGGAGGTTTGGAGGCTTGAGGTTCCACCTGCCTGGTTCTCTGCTATCTGTTGGGCAATCAGGACCGGGGTGGGGATGCAGCCTGGAGGATGGTAGGAGGAATGGCTGTCTGTCAACCCAAGGCTGCCGCTCGGTAGGGGAGGGTTGTACTCTGAAGGCAAGCTGTCCATTGGATCACGCCTTGGCTTCATCTCGAAGTGGCTTTCAGGGTGCTGTACCATACTCTGAAAATCTGGGAGGAAGAAATTACAAAGTGAAAATCTGGGAAACACCACAAGCTGCGGCTTCCAGGACTGGAGCAATAACTACACAGGTACACCAGATTTTATTCCTGGCCAGTACGGGGAGGACTTTGGGGTTCTTTGATTCATTAACCTAAGTATTTCCAGAATCCTGGCTACAACACTCAAGAACATACTGCTGTACTCTACCTGGACTGTTGGGGTTGAAGATCGGCTCTTTGGTCTGCACTAAGTCCGGCTCTGGGCGGACCAGATATATAATATCCTGGTCTTTGGGACTGGGATGTCTGGCAAAGAGAGAGGACACAACGACATTGGAGGTCGGGGTTGCATCGACTGTCTCGACGGGACGGCTGCCGCTTGCTGGGGGCTTTCTCCGGTCGTTCTCCTCCAGATTCTCCTCCAACGAGTCGATGGTCTTCTCGAAGAACTGGATGCACTCCTGCTCCTCCTGGCTCAGAAACTTCAGCGCATCGTCTTCCTGTCGAGGTCAAGGGACAATAGGAAACCAGTTGACAAGGTGTGATTTCATTATTTTTGCTATCTTGCATTTGTCAGGATCTGAGGTTTCCAGTTCCTTACAGGTCATCGATCACTCATGTTACTTATGGTTCACCACAGATTACATATCAAGTACACCGAACCTTCAAATGTCAAAAATGTCAAAGCTGGACCAACCCAAGGTGTTCAATTGCTACGCCACTCAAGCTTTCTGTTCTCGTTCGGTAGCATACATCGTTATTAGAAGCTACAATAACGAGAGTTAGCGCTCAAAATTGTAAAGTAAAGTAATTTCCGCAACAATCGTTTCTTAACTTCACACAGAAGTCATCAAAAGAAACGTATCTATCTACTCAGCTGCTGTCGATTTTGTCAGCTGAAATAAGCTTTCGCTAGCCGATGTGATTAGCTATAGCTAGCTAGCTATTTAAGCTTAAGTGCTACATCAGTGGCTTACTTTTTATGGTTTCAAGCAGCCTAATTTTTTGTTAAAAGGATTGCAGCATAGAGCTAATTAGTCCTGATATTATACGAAAGAATGATTGGGCCGTTGCTTTGACAAGCTAGTTGGATAAAAGTTAGTCTATTGTTCATGTTTTCAAAACACTTTTACAAAAGAATAGACTTTAACGATTATGACGAACTGATGTGTTTGGCAAATGTAAAGGATGCTAACGTTAGCCTAAACTGCGGCCTTGTTTAGGCTGTAGAGTGATCATAAAATTCACATGACTGATAATTCACGGACTGTTCATGACGTCAGACGCTAACCTGATAAAGAAAGGATACCTGAGAAATCCAGGTGAATAAGGCAGGGTGACCCGGAGAAGAGTTGCATCGGCTGTGTTTATTTTTTAACCAAATAAATCACTTTTAATTTTTGCTGCACCGGATTAATCTGCTCTTCCCTCTTCATCATTGAACCCCATGTTTTAAACCGTCCCCTCTTGACTTCCTCACACAGCCGTCACGTGTACGGACTGAACACAGGCGTGTGTGTTCCTGCATCCCAACCCTTTCAAACGTATTTCTGACCCTAACTTTAGCTCCAAATGGCCCCTCTCTCCTGGCCTCTCCTGATCTCTGCTTCACCTCCGCGGCTACCTGTTCAGCTCCACACAGGGCTGCCACTGAGGAATCACACAATGGGCTATCCAGTAACAACACTGGGTGACTCTTGATTTGGCTGCTCCCCTTTGAGGCCCCCCCCCCCCCGGTCCTGATAGAGATCGAGTCCACCTATTTAAGCCAAACCACATGGCTGTAGGGAATAGATAATAATCCCCCGTAACAATGTATAATGGACTTAAAACACAAGTTATTTAAGTAGCCTGTGAATGTTCTCAAGTGTCCAGGTTATCGTTATCATGTGTGTGTGTTGTCCCCGAAGCAATTTCAGTCAAAAGCAACTGGATTTAAGAGGCTATTTAAGAAGCAGAGCCACAAAGATGTAAATTACCAGTAAAACTTATCAGAGCGAGTTATTTGTTTCTTTACAGTGTAAGAAGAGTGCATACGTAACATTGCTCACACAAATAGACAAGAGTGTTTGACAATGAAGTGCGTTGATGTCAGACCGTATTTTACTGTAATTACACTGAAGGAAGCTGCTTATTTAGGGCTATTTCAAGGGGATGACCTTCAGCTCGCGGTTGACATGGCAAACAGGGTTTGTCGCTGACGAGCGTTACCGAAAAAAGTGTCACAACAAGGTAACCGAGACTCTTGTTTTTGCTTTACACGAACACACAAAGACACCAGCAGCAACACCCAACTGAAACCAGCGTGAGGTAAACACGGATGTGCTGGTTTCAGCTTCACACTGAATGATGTCTATTGTGGAAGACGCAGCTCAGGACCTAGAAAACTGCGGCTCAACCGGTTCGGTTTGTGTTGAGTGTTGATAACGAATGTCATCCCTGAGGCATGTGCGGGGATTAGGTTGTTAAGCAGGTGTAATTTCTCAGCGTCTGCGATGACTGGGTCTCATTGTGTAAACACAGCACAGAGCCCCAGTCAGCATGAAGTACAGTGTGAATGATCATCTGTTCGTGTGATACGCTGAGTGTGTTTGCTGTGTTTAAGGAGACAATAGAACAGGTCCGCAGTTCACAGAGCATGACCGTGCAATTATGCAGAAACCAGTGACAACCACTTACTCAGCTTTATTTATTCTAGTTGTTCATTATCTAAAAGAAACGTAGAGGAAGAGTTCATTTTGCTTTCATTCTGAGGGTTAACTGAAAAGTCTGATACCACTATCATGTCGCTAAATATGAAGCTACAGCCACTAGCTAGTTAGCTTAGCTTAGCATAAAGACCAGAAACAGTTCTTTCTACATATTAGTACAATATTGAGTTGAAGGAGTACTTTTAAGCATTTTCGGAAGTAGCCTATTCATGTTCACTTCCTTTCTGAGAGTTACAGTAGATAAGAAAATTGTTACAAATTTTATGTCTGTATGCTAGCTATATAGCTAAATAGCTACAGCCACTAGATGGTTAGCTTAGCTTAGCATTAAGACCAGAAACAGTAGTATCCTATTCATGTTCACTTTCTTTCTGAGGGTTGCAGTACATAAGAAAATTTTATGTCTGTATACTAGCTAAATAGCTAAATAGCTACAGCCACTAGTTGGTTAGCTTAGCTTAGCATAAAGACCTTAAACAGTTCTTACTACTTATTCGTAAAGTATTGATTTGGAGGAATACTTCTAGCCTATTCTTATTCACTTTCTTTCTGAGAGTTACAGTAGATAAGTTTCACGTATGTATGCTAGATAATTAGCTAAAGCCACTAGCCGCTTAGCTTAGCTTAGGTTTTTTATTTTTGCTAATTACTTAATTACTGAGTTAAAGGAGTTCTTCAACATTTCAGGAGGTTTCATTCACTTTTTTCTGAGAGTTAGATGAGATAATTGGTACGAGTCTCATGTCTGTACGCTAAATATGAAGCTACAGCCACTTGCTAGTTAGCTTAGCTTAGCATAAAGGCTGGAAACAGGTGAAATAAGCTAGCCTGTCTCTGTCAAAAAGCAAAACAAACAAAATCTGCCTACCAGCATTTCTAAAACTCTCTTATTAACATGTTATACTGTTTATTTAATACGCATAAAAACAGTGTAGCGGCGCTGCTTTTACGTTAGCTAAGCGAAGCTAACTGGCCTCAGGCGGTAGAGTCAAGAGAGCATTTACTTGTAGTTTTTATGTCATTTTTGCATGTTTTTATGTTTTATTATTATTACGACACAGTCACCAGCTCGGTTTGTGCCCTTCTAGTTATTTAATTTATTTTTGGGGGAGAATCTTTAAAAAGCACGTTTATGTTTGACTCCAGCTGCTACAGAGCTAAACTCCAGTGGTTTCAGATACTCACGCCTGGCCTGGAGCTTCGACCCGCACCCCCGTTGACCCTGTGGTGCAGATTAGGGTTGGCCTGCAGACGGACGTCCATGGTGCGAGGGTCAGAGGTCAGCGGGACATCTCAGGGAGGCTCCGGTGTTCCTGAGCGCCTCTAAGACAAAACACATCTGGTCTCAGGCCGAACGGTCGTCCAGTCGACTTTCAACGAGAGTCTGGAGACACAGAGAGGCAACCAGGGGGGACCGTTAAGTTTAGGCAACAACAGGAGACGGTTAAGTTTAGGCAACAAAAGGAGACGGTTAAGTTTAGACGACTAAAGGCGACGGTTAAGTTTAGACGACTAAAGGAGACGGTTAAGTTTAGACGACAAAAGGTGACGGTTAAGTTTAGACGACTAAAGGAGACGGTTAAGTTTTAACAACAAAAGGTGATGGTTAAGTTTAGACGACTAAAGGAGACGGTTAAGTTTTGTCGACAAAACGCGACGGTTAAGTTGAGACAACAAAAGGTGACGGTTAAGTTGAGACAACAAAAGGCGACGGTTAAGTTGAGACAACAAAAGGCGACGGTTAAGTTTAGACGACAGAAGGTGACGGTTAAGTTTTAACAACAAAGGGTGACGGTTAAGTTTAGGCAACAAAAGGTGACGGTTGAGTTTAGGCAACAAAAGGAGACCGTTAAGTTTAGACGACTAAAGGCGACGGTTAAGTTTAGACGACAAAAGGTGATGGTTAAGTTGAGACAACAAAAGGTGACGGTTAAGTTTAGACGACTAAAGGTGAGGATTAAGTTTAGGCAACAAAAGGAGACGGTTAAGTTTAGACGACTAAAGGCGACGGTTAAGTTTAGACGACTAAAGGAGACGGTTAAGTTTAGACGACAAAAGGTGATGCTTAAGTTTAGACGCTTAAGTTTAGACGAACAAAAGTGACGGTTAAGTTTAAACAACTAAAGGAGACTGTTAAGTTTAAACGACCAAAGGAGACGGTTAAGTTATGACGGTTAAGTTATGACGGTTAAGTTATGACGGTTAAGTTATGACGGTTAAGTTAAGACGAACAAAAATCTAAACTAAATCCGTTAGTTAAATGCAGAGTAAGACGTATAAAGTATAAAGCAGCAGAAATATAAATAAATGCACTGAGTCAGTTTCTCATCGTCGCTCTTTTAACTTGAGCGTCATGGCGGCGCGGACGCACCTGACGGACCTGTTCACCTGGAACAGGTGGCTGTAAAACCGGCTCCTGAAGCCGAAACCAGCGGGTTTTTCATCCGCCACATTCCTGTTCGGTGTTCGATGCCGCTCCGATAAAAACGTCACAGGAGGAATTTAGAACGAGGTTCCTGTTGGAGTTTGGAGCCAAAACGCCAAAAACGGAGCGGACAGGAAACAGTTCACGGGTTAAACGGTAACGTTGGTTACAACGACAAAAGGCGACGGTTAAGTTTAGACAACTAAAGGAGACGGTTAAGTTTAGACAACTAAAGGAGACGGTTAAGTTTAGACGACTAAAGGAGACGGTTAAGTTTAAACGACTAAAGGAGACGATTAAGTTTAGACGACTAAAGGAGACGGTTAAGTTTAGACGACTAAAGGAGACGGTTAAGTTTAGATGACTAAAGGAGACGGTTAAGTTTAGACGACTAAAGGCGACGGTTAAGTTTAGACGACTAAAGGAGACGGTTAAGTTTAGACGACAAAAGGTGATGCTTAAGTTTAGACGCTTAAGTTTAGACGAACAAAAGTGACGGTTAAGTTTAAACAACTAAAGGAGACTGTTAAGTTTAAACGACCAAAGGAGACGGTTAAGTTATGACGGTTAAGTTATGACGGTTAAGTTAAGACGGTTAAGTTTAGAGGAACAAAAATCTAAACTAAATCCGTTAGTTAAATGCAGTGACGTAAGACGTATAAAGTATAAAGCAGCAGAAATATAAATAAATAAATGCACTGAGTCAGTTTCTCATCGTCGCTCTTTTAACTTGAGCGTCACGGCGACGCGGACGCACCTGACGGACCAGTTCACCTGGAACAGGTGGCTGTAAAACCGGCTCCTGAAGCCGAAACCAGCGGGTTTTTCATCCGCCACATTCCTGTTCGGTGTTCGATGCCGCTCCGATAAAAACGTCACAGAAGGAATTTAGAACGAGGTTCCTGTTGGAGTTTGGAGCCAGAACGCCAAAAAACGGAGCGGACAGGAAACAGTTCACGGGTTAAACGGTAACGTTGGTTACAGCGACAAAAGGTGACGGTTAAGTTTAAACGACTAAAGGAGACGGTTAAGTTTAGTCGTCTTAAGGTGACGGTTAAGTTTAGACGACTAAAGGAGACGGTTAAGTTTAGACGTCTTAAGGTGACGGTTAAGTTTAAACGACTAAAGGTGACGGTTAAGTTTAGTCGTCTTAAGGTGACGGTTAAGTTTAAACGACTAAAGGAGACGGTTAAGTTTAGTCGTCTTAAGGTGACGGTTAAGTTTAAACGACTAAAGGTGACGGTTAAGTTTAGTCGTCTTAAGGTGACGGTTAAGTTTAGACGACTAAAGGAGACGGTTAAGTTTAGACGACAAAGGTGACGGTTAAGTTTAGACGACTAAAGGAGACGGTTAAGTTTAGTCACTAAAGGAGACGGTTAAGTTTAGACGACAAAGGTGACGGTTAAGTTTAGACGACTAAAGGAGACGGTTAAGTTTAGTCGTCTTAAGGTGACGGTTAAGTTTAGACGACTAAAGGAGACGGTTAAGTTTAGACGACAAAAGGAGACGGTTAAGTTTAGACGACTAAAGGAGACGGTTAAGTTTAGACGACAAAAGGAGACGGTTAAGTTTAGACGTCTTAAGGTGACGGTTAAGTTTAGTCACTAAAGGAGACGGTTAGGTTTAGACGACAAAAGGAGACGGTTAAGTTTAGACGACTAAAGGTGACGGTTAAGTTCTTGTAAAATACGGCAGTTGACCTTTTATTTTACGTTTAAATTGATCAGAAATCATTTTTAATGCAGATCTAATACAGTGACACATGTATTAACACTGTTCATTTACAGTGCACACTGGAACACATGGTGTAATGCTGCAGTGTTTAAGAACACGACACATATTTCTACTTTTTATATATTTAAAAAACATAGAAATAGTTTCTCCAGAAGAAGAAAAAACAGATAATTGTATAAAACCATTCATAAATGTTGCTGTATTTAACATTTTAGCACTTTAACTCTCTCACTACCACCAAACACACTCACTCATATTTCACGTATATAATTCAGTGCTTTATGTTTAGTTTGCTCGTGTTTATGTTTATATTTATGTCGGCGTCGTCAAAGCAAGTCAAATTCCCTGTAATGAAAATTACCTGGCAATAAACCTGAGTCTGATTTTTACTATAATACATCATAGTTTCCAATTTATCGCCCTGTTTTTAGTCACAGGGACAGGAGGACAGTGTTTTCTTGTAAAATACTGCAGAGTTTGACCTTTAATGACCTTTTAATTATGTTTAAATTGATCAGAAATCATTTTTAATGCAGATCTAATACAGTGACACATGTATTAACACTGTTCATTTACAGTGCACACTGGAACACATGGTGTAATGCTGCAGTGCATAAGAACACGACACATATTTCTGCTTTTTATATATTTAAAAAACAAAAATAGTAATGAATAATGACATAAATGATGTTGAGGTGATGAGATAAAGCAGCGATAATGTGCATATATTCAGTTAGCAATAAAACAATTTAGATGAAGTGATAATATAATATAATAGTTTTCCAGAAGAAGGAAAAACAGATGATTGAATGATGTTTTCATACATTCTTAAAGAAAACCACCAGCCCACATTCATAAATGTAGCTGTGTTTGTACTTTAATACATCATTGTTTCCCATATATCTCCTTATTTTAGGTCTGTACATCTGCAGGACCAGGGTATTAATGAGTTAGTGACTTTCCCAGAGTTTAAGTAAATAAAAACCTCCTGATTTAAACAAACGCGTTGTGTTTTACGCAGTGACTTACCCAACAGCTCCACACACAGCTCCCTCATCATACACCCTCACACGTGTCTGTTCTTCCCTCAGAGAGGAAACATCAGCATGAGTCTGTGAAGTCTCTCCACTCTTCAATCATATATCTTTTTATATTTATATATATGTTTAAAAAAGTCCGCTTTGGTTCCGCTCCTCCCGCTGAGCCCCGTGTGCGTAATGGCACCAGCTCGGCGCATTACGCACCGCTTTAAAGCACCAGGAAACTCCACCCACCGCCCCTTGGGAGTGTGTGTGTGTGTGTGTGTGTGTGTGTGTGTGTGTGTGTGTGTGTGTGTGTGTGTGTGTGTGTGTGTGTGTGTGTGTGTGTGTGTGTGTGTGTGTGTGTGTGTGTGTGTGTGTGTGTGTCTCATTCAGGTGTGTGTGGAGGTGACACAGTGGAAAGTCATCCAACTCAGAGTTTCGCTGTGACGGGTTCAGGTGCAGTGGGACATTTCAGCTTCACAACACTAAGTTTAGTTTAACTGAGTTGAGTTTATTTTGATTTAATTTTTTTTTTTTTTCAGTTTAATTGTTTTTCATTGTATTTTATTTTAGTTGAATTGAGTTGAGTTTATTTTAATTTAATATCCTTTTATTTTAGTTGAGTTGAGTTTATTTTAATGTAGTTTAATTTAACTTCTGTTTAATTTAATTTAATTTAATTTGTTTAAATGTTATTGTATTTTATTTGACTTGAATTGTGTTGAGTTTATTTCAATATAATTTAATTTAATTTAATTTGAGTTAAGTTTAATTTAATCTTATTTCATCTAATTTATTTTATTTTATTTAAGTTCATTTTCACATGAAAATTCAGAATAAATCAAATTAAAAAGACAGAAACTCAAAGCAGAGAGGAAGGAGCCTGAACGCATCATTCAAACTCCTCCCTATTAAAAATAATAATAATAAAAAGAAGATTACTCATCATCAATAAAACATTCAGAGAAATAAAAATATGTTTCATATTCAGTAAATATAATAAAACATTCATGTATGAAAACACGCCCACTGCATCTGTAATGATGAGTCATGTTTCTATTATTAATGTTCTTTTGTTTCCACTGCTGTAGATATTATTAGTCACATTATTATGATTATTATTCTTTTCTATTATTCATCTGTTTATTATTATTATTGTTATTGTTGCTGTGCATTTTTCTCTCTGGACAAACCGGCCGAGGCCACGGTGAAGAAACTGAGTTCATTTACACAACGACGTCATAATTCTGAGTATTTTCACTTTTATATTTCTTTATATTAATGCGGCAGCAGCTCAGTCCATAGGTGTCCGTATGCTAACCCTGCTAACCCTGCTAACCGTGGCTAACCCTGCTAACCGTGCTAACCCTGCTAACCCTGCTAACCCTGCTAACACTGCTAACCCTGCTAACCGTGGATAACCGTGGATAACCCTGCTAACCGTGGATAACCCCCACAAAAACCGCTATCGGAGGAGAATAGTGTTGCTTTTGGGCGGCAGTAGCTCAGTCCATAGGTGACCCCGCTGGGAACCGTAGGGTCGCTGGTTCAAGTCCCCGTGTGGACCATGAATGGAGCGTGGACTGGTGGCTGGAGAGGTGCCAGTTCATCTCCTGGGCACTGCCGAGGTGCTGTTGAGCAAGGCACCAAACCCCCAACTGCTCGGGGCGCTGGTCACTGGCAGCCCCCTCGCTCTGACATCTCTCCATTAATTGCGCGTGTGTGTGTGTGTGTGTGTGTGTGTGTGTGTGTGTAAATTCAATTTCCCATTGCGTGATAAATAAAGTTCTTCTTTATTTGAGTATTTTTACTTTTATATTTCTTTATATTTTGACTTTATTTGAGTATTTTTAATGTTTTATTTCTTGATATTTTGACTTTACTTCATTTAAAACTGCACATTTCATTTATTGCAGCTTCTTAAATATAAATAAAGACGTCTCCTTTTCATGTTTCATCATTTTCTGACACTTTTTGAACCAAACTTCATCGATTAACGGAGTAAATAACAGAAAAAGTGACATTTTGAGATCTTGATAAAGTCGAGTAATGAATAATAAGATAAATGACGTTGAGATGATGAGATAAAGCAGCGATATTTGAGATGTAAGTACAAATATTCACTCAGCAATAAAACAATTATAATGAAGTGATAAATGTAATAATTTTACAACAAAGTCCAGAGAAAAAACTTTATTATGTGATAAATGAACTTCAGGCTGATGGTTTGTTGGTGTTGAGCGCCTCCTGCAGCCGACAGCTCATCCTTCACAATGAACTCATGAGTTTAATTTATATTATTATTAAACAAAAAAGTTATAATTAGATTTATAAAATTAGATAAAAAGTCAAAATAATAAAGTCATAACTTTTAGTCATAAAAAATTGATAAAAAGTCACAAAAATTAGATAAAAGGTCAAAAGAATGACTTAGTTATACATTATAGAAAGAATTAAAAAAGTCGGAATGATGGAATAAATAAATATCTGTAAGATAAAAAGTCATTATTATGCGGTAAAAAGTCATAAAAATTAGATTAAAGGTCAAAATAATTACATAAAAAGTCATTTTTATGAGATTAAAAAATTCATAAAATTATATTTAAAAAATTAGATAAAAAGTCAAAATAATGACACAAAAGTCTTAGGAATTATGAAAGAATTATGAAATAAAAAGTCGAAATTAAAAGATGAAAAAAGTCATAATTATTAAATAAAAAGTCAAAAATTTGATTTAAATGATTAGATAAATTCAAAATAATGACTTGAAAGTCATACTTGTGATTTTTCTTTAAGTCATAATTATGAAATTAAAAAAAAAGTCATAAATATAAAACTAAAAAAAAGTCGAAATAATGAAAATAAAAATGAGATAAACCAGTTATAAAAATGAGGCGATGCTGATGCTCGAGTTTCCCAGTCGTGCCTGAACGCACCTCCCGTCCGTTGGTACCTGCTCCGCTCTGCGTCATCAACGTCTCCGGTTCGTCCGTTTGTTTGTTTGACGGTTTGCTTCTTTACGTTACCGGGAGAAAACCCCGCCGGTCCCGCTGCTGTGCCCACGGAGGTCCGGTGAGTCCGCGGCTAACGTGTTTATCACCGCCATTGTTGTTGTTGTTGTTTACCGTAGAATTATAAGGTAAGTTAGGTCGGACTTGCTTTAGCTCGTTAGCTTAGCTTAGCTGCACGCAAACGCACCACTAACTGATGCGCCCATTATCGGACACAGAGCCGTCCGTCGCACTATTCCTCCTCTTTTCCCACAACTAGCCACCACGCACTCTCACTGTTAGTGTCTAAACACATTTGTTGTTATTAAAGTCAGATTTATTCACAATAAATCCCGTTATTTTAATTCATTTTAGTGGAATTAGCTGGTTGTGGCCGGGGCGATGGGCGATAATGGAAGCCCCCTCTCATCTGTAATCCCCCGCTAGCATGCGAATAACGGACGCATTTTAGCATTTTTAAAGATGACAAACGCGCTGTATTCAGTTTTTTTATTCAGGTTTGATTCAGTCTTCATGAAACAAATGTCACATTAAACAAAAACCGCTAAAACCTCGCATCTGAATGAGCTTGTTGTAGCTAATTTAATGCTAACGCACCGTTAGCTCAACGACACCTGAGCTGACAAACAGCGGAGAGACGCAGCTCTTCGTGCATCTTTCATGGGCGCAGAGTCGGATAACACCCGTTTGTGTTTGTTTGTGTTTTCTAATGTTATCGTTTGCTCAGTACGTGTTAGCGTTTTAGCCCGTTTGCTAACGTTTCACACATGCTAACACACTGCTAGCTTAGCTGTCACTGCGCCCTGGAACAGGTGCTTTAAAGAAAACGCAGCCTGTGCACAAGGTTTTCAGACTGGTGTTAAGTCAGTTTGATGTTCTGTGCATGCTATATTCATACATTAATAACTATTATGCATTTAAACAATTTCACTGAATTATGTTAAACAACCTGTGCACACAAAAATCACAAAAACAGGAATATAAAAATACAATATATAACTATAACAAATAAGTATAAATAAGCAGTGTTATTGTAGTGCAAAAGTAAACATATAATAATATAAGGTGCACTGGACAGACTAATATTCCTCATGTATCCCAGGGCTTTTTAATATAATTTTCTTGATTTTTTGCTAAACTTAAATCTATTATTCTTTCTTATCTTTTGACCTGGAGATGTTAAACCATGTGTGCAACATAAAGACTAATATTCCTCATGTATCATAAGGATTGTTTTTGAATAATATATATTTTTTATGATTTTCTATGATTTATTATGGGTTTTTTTTGTTGCAAAGCTTAGAAAAATGTTCCCAATCAGTGTTTTTCCTGGGTTATCCCAGACACACAAGCCTCGTGATACATGAGGAAGATTAGTCTTTATGTTGAACATGTGGTTTAACATCTCCAGGTCCAAGGATAAGGAGGCATGTTAGGTTTAAGTTTAGTTAAAGTCATTAAAAAAAAAAATATAATTCAAAAACAAACCTTACCCAGCTCTTGTTTTAATGTATTTTAAATCAAATGCTTCGGTGTTGAATACAAATATTTATTTTATGTTTTATACTTGAGGTGTGTGTGTGTGTGTGTGTGTGTGTGTGTGTGTGTGTGTGTGTGTGTGTGTGTGTGTGTGTGTGTGTGTGTGTGTGTGTGTGTGTGTGTGTGTGTGCGCGTGTGCGTGTGCGCGTGTGTGTGTGTGTCGTAAACCCGTTAAACACACCGGATGAGCGTTTACTGGAGTAACTGGATCTCCAGCGTCCCTCAGCGTGTCCGGTTACCACGGACACTCAGGGGCTGGTCTCCATGGAGACCGCAAAAACGGGGGGAGAGGAGGGATTGTTCGGTCTGAATGGATCCGAACAGCTGTAGTTGTTTATAACCTAAAACCATCTCTTTTAATGTGATTTTAATGAAAAAGCTATAGTGATAATCTTAAATCTCTGTGTATTTGTAGAAATCTAAGCTGTAATAAGCTTTAAGGTGCTGGAAAAGCTTCAAATTGAACTTTAAAGTGCTTTAATTTGACCTTGGATCTGTGTACGAACCCTGTACTTTGATGCAGTTGCGTAAAATAGTATTTTTAATGAGGATTTTAGTTTCCAACGATTCTAAAAACAAGATAATGGAGATGGTCTTTGTCCTTCCTTCTGATTTTAATTTATTGAATATAATTGACCAAATCTGTGTTTCTTTTGTTGTTGTTTTTACTGCTGCTAGAATTATATTTGAGTTTCTGTATTTTTTTATTCTTTGTAACTTTTTTACTCAATTTGCAAACTAAACTTGGGCCGATTAAAAACATTTGACGGCAGTTTAAACAAGCAGAACGTGCTACAAAGAGGTTAAAGTTTGATTTATTCAGCACATGTTGGAAGAAGACGTAAAATATTACAGTTCAAAGATATTAAGTAAAAAAAAAAACATGCAAAGGAAACGCAGAAAACCCACAAGAGGCTTAGCATGAAGGATAATTCAACAATATTCATCAAGATAGAAGAAAATACAGTTTAAATATACACACACATATATATATATATATATATATATATATATACATACATAAAAAATAAAATAAATTAGAACATAATGAATGGAAATAAGATTAAAAATATAATAAAAGAAGAGGACAGAATAAATGAACAAACCAATACGGCGAGTAAATAATAATAAAACAAACTAAACTTAATTCATTGATACAGTAAAAAGTTTTAAAAAGCTAAAGGAGAAAGTTTCTGCTGCTGTTTGTTTATGGCTCAGAGTCTCAGATATCAGATTGTCCTTGAACGCACCGTCAGTCCAGTTCTGTCAGCTTTATTTTCCACACAACAACAACAACAACGACGACAACAATGAAACTTGGACCAAAGCAACGACACAACTAAAAGTTATTTGTGATTAAGCTCAAACGTAAGAAGAAGAAGGTGCGACTCTGACTCAGTGACACTAAACACACGACACAGACCTGCTTCTGCAGCTGGAGCTTTAAATAAACTTCAGGGAGTGACCCGGGTTTTATTTGTCTTCTGCAGCGAGTCGCTCAATTTGAGCTTTTGTATATATGCTCAATGAGGGACGCACCCACATTACACACACACACACACACACACACACACACGCACACACACACATGTGCGGCGGAGCAGGTGGGACCGGTGTGCTGTTAAAAAACACCCTCTGCTGAGGTAGGAAAGCTTATTATAAGAACACAATGATGCTAATGATGCTAATCTGCTCTGAAAATAGACTTGATGTTTTGTTGTCGGTCACTCCCACGTCAGCCGTGAACGTCCTGTTTCCTTCTGTCTGCTGGCAGAAATACAGAAATCCACTTCATGGTGTTTTAAACCTGCTGCAGGTGCAGGAAGGAGGAGTTATTTATCACTAACCATCACAAGCTCATGCTATGATTATTGTGTTAGCGCTGCACGCAAGAGACATCTCTCTAGGACAGGGGTGTCAAAGTGATCCAGTAAAGAGTCGCTGTGGCTGCAGGTTTTCATTCCAACCAATCAAAACACACCTGACTCGACTTACTCCATCACCTGAACTGTCTTCACACGGTTGAGTTGTTGGACCAGGTGTGTTTTTGATTGGTTGGAATGAAAACCTGCAGCCACACGGCCCTTTACTGGATCACTTTGACACCCATGCTCTAGGACGACCTGGGAAACCAACGACTTTTTTTTGGATCCTGCTTCCTTTAGGCCGAACAAACCAGACTTTAGCCGTGAAACGTCCTGGGGCACGGTACGGATGGACAGTTGTGTGAGCGCGCCCTCAGTAATCTCGGCTCTTCCCGTAGCAACTCCTTTAAAGAAGATTATAAAAGCCAAACTGTTTTAAAAGAACAAATGATGAAATTCTTGTGGTAAACAAGACTAACATCACAGCACTGTGTCCTTTCTCATGTAAAGCACATAAAGAAGAATAAGTTCACTTTTTTCCCATCATCACTGGCTTTTTCGTTGGCGAAACCAGAATTCTGTCGCCTTTAGAAGCGTTACTACCTTTTATATTATAGTCTTTGGTCTTTTTGAAACTAGGGATGCAAATTTGGACTTTTTTTTCTTCTTCTGACTAATAGTTTGCTTCCCACGACCGTCCAAAATCAGAAATCTAATAATGTTTTACGCGTCAGGACTTTTAAGTTTTGTCTGCAGGCGATTTTTGTGAATCGGCCTCATGAGTGCAGGCGTCGGCTGATGCCAATTATCTGAAAATGGCGCTAAATGGTCAACCGTAATTGGTCGGTTGATCACTAATTTTGTTCTGAGTGATGACGTTTGTCGTCTCAATTAGCCGTTTATTAGCAACCGCCTTTTTAAAGTCAAGCTTGGAAACACACACGTGCAGTTTTTACTGACGTCTTTAATGTCGTAGAACGAAAAGTTTAAATCTGTGTAAACCAAAGACATTATTTTAGGCATCTAACCAAAAACTTTCAGCGCACCAGAAGGGACTCATCTCAGTGTGTCAGGACTCAAACACTCTACGTTGTCCTACACGTTCTCTGGTATGTTTTGTGTCTTCATAGCGTCGTTTCTCCGTCTCTCTCAGGTTGAGGACGCTCTTCTACCCGTCTGTGTGTTTGCTGACTCACCCGTTCACCTGCAGACCGTCCCGCCTGTCTGAGGATCGTCTGAGCCGCCGTCCATCCTCTCTGCGTCTCCATCCACAGCTGCACTATGGTACATAGAACACACACACACACACACACACACACACACACACACACACACACACTCTTAATACATGTATTGAACGATAAGACTCATCTTTTCTGACATTATGGCCAATTTAAAAAAAGAAAATCGGTAAAATGCAAAACCATAACGACCCAAATGTGTGATTAATACTTAAAAAACTGGATGTTCAAGGGTCTAACAATCAAGAATAGTACATTTGTTTCAACCCTAATGTTATGTTTGGTGTCCAGGAGGTCGTTTTTTTTACAAAGTTACATTGTTTTATCACTTTCTATGCTTCTCTGAACACTCTGTAAGCATGTTAGGACGCACTCACACTCTCCATCCGTCCAGTGCCCCGTGCTTTAGGGTCCTTGTCCCCCCCTCCAGGCCCGTTTGTACTCACACTACCTGGGCCTCTGCGGTGCTTCTTGCTGCCTATACGTCATCACGCCGTAACACGTCACACGCATTGATGACGTCATGGCGATGCGTGGCTTTGTGTCCAGATCTTTCCGTAGACCTCAGAGTTTTTGTGCGTCTTGTCCATCTGTTTTTGTTTGAAATGTCCGCGCATGGTCCCTCCTTTTTTTTTCTATGTCCCAACAGGCGCACATAAAATGACCTCAGAACCGCCGTAGGCCTCGTGCTCGTACACTTGCGCAAGTTCGTCCTCGTACATGCTCCCAAACTGGTCAAACGAACTAGACTTTACCCGTGAAATGTGCTTGGGCACGGTTTGGATGGACAGTGTGAGTGCGCATGTTAGTCTGCAAACACTGACACATCCCCCGACACACTCGTCCCAACTCTCCAGGTAGTTCCAAACAGTAAATCAACACATTACCAGTGTCTAAAACACATTAATCACATTAAAACATGAATTAATTACAACTAATGGACACACGGGTTTCAGGATCGTTGTGTTTCCTCTCTACCTTCTATCTCTAACCACGGAGGGAAACACGACTGGACACAGACGCAGCTTCATATGATGAATGTTTTAGAGGAGTTTTTATCAACACATCAGTAGATTTCACCTGCTGGGTCTAAAAAACTACTTGTATGAAACGACACATCGAGTTGAAGCATCTAGGAGGAGGTTTCCACTAAAACAGCAGCTTATTCTTAAAAAATGGAAGAAATTAATGTAAACAAAGTCCAAAATTCTGAACATTAACTGGTTAGTTTTAATCTCTTAATGGAGTTCTTGCGGTGCTGTTGCTGCTTTTGTTCTGAAAGGCTATTAACGCGTCTCTGAGGACAAACGTTTTAAATGCAAACTCTCAGTGATAAAATGAGGTATGAACTAACTAATCAGCTGATTAATAAGTTGTTTACAGCAACAACAAACAAAAGCTTTGAAGCCTTTTGTTCGCTCTTCCCCGTCTGGACTGAAGCAAGCTGCCTTCAACTGTGTGCAGCTCACTGAACATTTGAGATGAGAATACATTAAACCAGCACTTTGCAGCCTCACTAACAGCTGTCTGTGTGTGTGTGTGTGTGTGTGTGTGTGTGTGTGTGTGTGTGTTTCTGCAGAGTGTATGATGTCTGAGAGCAGCTGCTATGGCCTGCAGCAGCGGTCAGAGCAATGCCGAAACTCTGGAGGGGTTCCATGAGGTGAACTTGGCCTCGCCCACCACACCTGACCTTCAGGTAGGTCGAAGTAGAGATTCATTCATTCATCAGCACATTTCAGGTCGTTCACATCGTCTTTCCCTCAGGGAGTTTTCCTCTAACCGCTCAACTTTAGTCTGGTTTAGTCGTCCGTCCACAGCAGCCGGCGTTATCGGAGCCTGAAAACGGGATCTTTAGAAACCGGGTCCCAGAGTAGGAAGATTTGAAAACGCCCCCCATGGCGTTGTGGTCTGGACGGTGAAAGAAGGATGCCGTGATGGTCCCACCTCCGACCTCGCGGCGTCACATAACAACAGTGCTTCTGCGTGAGAGGACAGAGACAGACCCAGAGACTGTTTTCTGAACTGGACTCTGAGCCACATGCATGGGACTGAATGAGGCCCAGCACAGATGTCTCCCTTTCCCCTGATGCTCTGAATAAGGAGCTAAACTGCTCTAGGCTCTGTTTCTAAATCCAGTTCTAAGAAGCTGTGAAAAGTCTCTAAATGTAGCGAGAAAGTGGCGCCTGGGAGTGCTTTGGGATGGGGAAGGGGCTCCCAGCAGCCCCCTCTGCTCAGTGAGGACACTAACTGCAGAGTGAAGGGGCTCCCAGCAGCCCCCTCTGCTCAGTGAGGACACTAACTGCAGAGTGAAGGGGCTCCCAGCAGCCCCCTCTGCTCAGTGAGGACACTAACTGCAGAGTGAAGGGGCTCCCAGCAGCACCCTCTGCTCAGTGAGGACACTAACTGTAGAGTGAAGGGGCTCCCAGCAGCCCCCTCTGCTCAGTGAGGACACTAACTGCAGAGTGAAGGGGCTCCCAGCAGCACCCTCTGCTCAGTGAGGACACTAACTGCAGAGTAATCGGTGCATCAGAGTCCAGAACAGCACCAAAGTCTCCACTAAGACCAGAACCAGGGACACGTTTGTCTCTAGGATGGAGGAGGATTTGGAGAGAAACTCTCCGGTGTTTGGATTCTCCACAGCGTCTCCCCGTCTCTTCTTCTCTGTTGTTGGTGTATTTCTGTGGCAGTTACAGCGCCACCTCCAGACCTGGCATGTGTACTACGGTGTTTGGAGCCGGGTTCACTGGTTTCCTGTGGACGCAGAGATTTCTTGAGTCGAGGCCGAGTGGACGGGACTCAACCAAAAATGGTTGTTTTTGGTCATGTGGACGAACCCTCAGTAACTCGTCTTAACGTCTTTATCCGTTCCCTTCTCTGTGTCGTTCTGCAGAACCAAGCAGAGCAGCGCGCCCCCGCCCGTCACAGCGCCCCGCCCACCTCTCTGTACCGCACCCATTCCCTGGGAGCGCACCCTAGTGGCCGCCCCACCTCCCTGAGGGCCGACCAGCTCCCCACGCAGCCGGTGTACTCCACGCCACGGCCCAGCCACAATGGAAGGTGATGAACACACACTGACGTCAGAGTAATGTGTGGTTGAGGGTAGACTTAAGCTGATTAATTATAATTAATTAATCATTTTGATTATTGATGAGTCGCAGGAATGTAAAAAACCTGGTTGAAGCTTCTCAAATGTGATTAATTGTTTATTTTCTCTGTTTTACGTCATTTTTAACAATATTTTTACAATGATTTTTGAAGATTTCATGAAGCATTTGTTGGGCTTTAGGAAATTTTCTGAATTTTATAGACAAAATAATTAACTGCAGCACCACATGGAGGACGCTAGCTGCAAAAAAAATTAATAAATATATAAAAATAAAATAATTAACAAATAAATAACTTGATAGCTAAATTATTAAGTTATTCCTTATTGCAGTTTTCTACTTGTTCAACACATTTGAGCTTAAAATTCATGTTAAAAATACATTTTAAATAAATAACTCATGAATTTAATTTATATGTCATTAATTATACCAAAAAATAAAATGTAGGCGTTTATTAGTTTATCATATTTAACATGAATTAATTAGCTTATTTATTTACTTTTATATTCATTCACTTATTAATACAATTACCTATTTCATTTACACATTTATTTATCAATTTAATTAATTAATTAAATGTATTTCTTTATTTTTTCATATATTTTCTATTTATTTTGAATTTAATTGTTAGTTTTTAAATTAATTAAATTACTCTCACTTCCCATTAATCCCCAAACTGTTCAACAAAATGTTTATAAATAATTCCTGTTCACACATAACTGCGTCGGCGCCACAGCGTGCCGGGCCAGGAGGCGGAGTCAGCCGAGGGCAGCTTCCTGTCCGGGGAGGACGGCGAAGAGTGCAGCGCTCTGAGCGACAGCCTGTCGCGTCTGCGCAGCCCGTCGGTGATGGAGGTCCGAGAGCAAGGCTACGAGAGGCTGAAGGAGGAGCTGACGAAGGCCCAGAGGGTAGGACGCACACACACACACGCACACACACACACACACGCACGCACACGCACACACACACACACACACACACACACAGGTCTTAATTTTAATTTAAGATTGAATGTGAGTGTGTGCAGATGGACGTGTTTGTGTGTTTGTAAGAGTTTATATCTCCACCCTCATCACCTCGGACATCCATAGGTAGATATGTAGACGTCTCAGTGTGGCGGCCATCTTGGACGGAGGGACCGCTGCTCTAAACTGAATTTTCAACCAGTTTTCAAGCAGTTTGGTCTGAACCAAATGTCACACATTTAATTATGATACAGGATACTGTAAATGCAATAAATGGTACACTCCAAAATCTCTTTTGTAAATCAAAGTGGCGCCGCTGAGACGCAGCTCACAGGCCGTGATGCTGCATCTACGTATTTATATCTATGATTTACTTTAACATCAGGTCATATTCTTTATTTGATTTAAAATGCATTTACTCTTTTTGTTTTATTTATTTGTTTTTAAGCCTGAAAAACATTTCACTCATTTTCATTTATTTTTCATCTCTTTGTTCCATGCTATGATTTTACATTCATGTTTTTACGTGGCGCTTGTTTTTCTGTTGTGTTTTTTCTTTTTGTGCGTGTGTGCGTGCGTGTGTGTGTGTGTGCGTGCGCGTGTGTGTAAGGATCTGCTGTTGAAGGATGAGGAGTGTGAGAGTTTGTCTAAAGTCAGGGACCAGCTCGGCCAGGAGCTGGAGGAGCTCACCGCCAGTCTCTTCCAGGTCGGTCCGCCTCTCCCCTGCTTCCTGTTTCCTGTTTCCCTTCCTCCTCCTGAGGCAGCGGCCGGACTGAAACATTTGTCCACATGCCCCTCGTCCTCCTCCTCCTCCTCCTCCTTCTCCTTCTTGTGGGTGAAGGTGCTGGGACTCTGATCTGTGTGTGTGTGTGTGTGTGTTTCCTGTGGCAGCAAAACCACTAAAACATTGATTTTACTGTTGTGTGTTTTTTTAATGTTCATTTTAGCTGGTTAACTAACAGAATGAAAACACCAACATGTGTGAATAAAAGTGTGTGTGTGTGTGTGTGTGTGTGTGTGTGTGTGTGTGTGTGTGTGTGTGTGTGTGTGTGTGTGTGTGTGTGTGTGTGTGTGTGTGTGTGTGTGTGTGTGTGTGTGTGTGTGTGTGTGTGTGTGTGTGTGTGTGTGTGTGTGTGTGTGTGTGTGTGTGTGTGTGTGTGTGTGTGTGTGTGTGTGTGTGTGTGTGTGTGTGTGTGTGTGTGTGTTTCCCAGGAGGCCCACAAAATGGTCCGAGAAGCAAACGTGAAACAGTCAAACGCAGAAAAACAGCTGAGAGAAGCTCTGGGAAAGGTGACGACACTGAACATCCACACACGTTGATTTCCGCGCAGGGATCAATTTTACCTAAACACGTATTTTACGGTTTACGCATTTTTTTACTGCCGGGGAGAATTAATCCTTCAGCTTCACAGATTAATCCTCAGATTATAGAGCAACAGAAAATAAGA